>NC_060138.1:640039522-640384939 GCF_021461385.2 Schistocerca piceifrons | reverse complement strand
GTGCTTTTATGTCTTAAGAAAACAGGCACTGAAACATAGTATTTATCCGCCGATGTCGGACGACGACTTTCAGTTACAATGTCCTCCCCTGTTCAGGAGTCAGTTATGTGTGTATGGGCACAGGTTGTGACGCAAGGACGACGACATATGGAAGTTTGAGCCGGGCCGTGCGTCGTGTACGGATAGCCGTACACGGTGTACACGGTGTGTGTACACGGTCAGTGTCGAGATCAGTGATTACGATTCCAGAAATAATTGATTGGACGAAGTTCAATTGCACACAGTCGTGTGCACACAGTATGACCTTAAAGTTGGTTGTAGATGTATGCAGATCAATTTCGTGACTGGCTAGTAAGCGTCGCGAATGTGTCGCGGTATGAAGATTGCTTTCGCACCGCCGATGGTTTGCATTAAACTCGCGAAAATACAATTTACTCGAATTCTTAATTATCGCGAAAGGGTAGAATATTTGATGAGCCATTGTGGAGGACGTAAGTTTGGATAGAAAGATGATTTTCAAAATCCAATATAAATCCTGTTGATCGAAGTAGCCTAGCAACCCAAAAGCTCATACGTGGTTATCAGCAGAAACAGTGTACTATTTTTCATGCGCACGTTTACACTCTACATCGAGGTGTGGATTATTTGTGGGCGCGAAACAAACATTTGAAAGCATTTGATTAAATAAAAAGAAAAATATAAAGAAGTTTATTCGTATATTTTGTTATTTCATGAAGACTGATATTTTTCTTATAGCGGTGTAGAGCCTTACGTGTTATTAATTTTGTGACAGACTGATCGTAAGCGCTCTCCTTACAAGTCGAGTTTTGGGCCTGATTAAGAGTAGCTGGTTCTTAAGGTCTCAAAGGTTAAATGTACGCAGTTCACTATGATAGACTAAATCATGGTCCGCAGTGTTGCTTGCAGAATAACTGCTACCCAGTTTTGGACATGATTCCTGTAACTACTTCGTCCTCCTAAGAGCTACGGTCAGGAGTATCTCTTGATAGCGACTGTGGGCTTTGTGCCGTCGTGATGTGAGAGTCAGCAGTTGTTCGCAGACTGCTGGAAGCTGCTTGATGTGGCCGCTGCGAATAGCGCCGGTGATGGAGTGGCGGCGCGGTTTCCTGTTGCAAACGCGCCGCGCAGCTCGGCAGCTACTCTTGTTGTCGCTGTGGTAACCGGACTGCCCTCCGGCCTGACACCATGCTCCCACGAAATCCCTATCGTGCCCAGATCTAGAACTGTCTCGTGAGGAAGGTTGTGGTGGTTCTCCTATTTAAGCTGAAACACCGGCTTTATCTGACAAAAAAAGTCCAACCTTCATTTCCTGAGCGCTAGTCTCTCCATAATATCACTTCTGCTAAGTTGGTTCGGACGGACCTATCGTAATGGGGGTCTAATATGTAAATCCGCGATTATGGAAACTTATCCGATAAAGGTGAGTGTTGTATCTTGGAACGCTTTTAAGAGTTACATGAAATGTGCTCGCAGTTGTGAATATCGAAAATTTGTGCCAGACCGGGACACGAAATCGGATTTCACGCTTTACGCAAGGTTTTCCATGAGGGGTTTATAAGCTACCTCTTTCGTGGATGGACACTTCATGAGGATTTTTAAATGATTCTCAGTCCAGCTTCTGCTTTAATTGCGAGTAGATTTATTTAGTGGATGTGACTTCTTCCAGTGACTGTTCTGCACCCGTCTCATCATACAGTAATGAGTCTTTCTCCTTATTTATAGGTAGCTATCTATAAATCTCGCTACAACTTTCTAGAGTCGCCCTTTATCTGTGTACATAATATCAACCGCGAAATGCTTCATGAAACTTCCGACGTCATCCGCTAGGTCGTTCGTACATGGTTTCCTATCTAACTTTGCGCCTCATATATTTCCGAAATGAAACAAAGTGAGAAAAATGCAGTTGGTTAGGGGTGCATCTGTGTCAGGGACTCACACAATGGGCAGGACTGTACAACCATTACAAGTAAGCAAACATCACTTTCAACACAAAATTACATCTTTTTTAAAAGGCACATGTATGTTTCTTTGTACCAAAATGAAAACTAGAGGTACTTGGTTTCACTGCTCTAAGCATTATACCTTCTGGAATACTTTAAATAATGGAAACGATGTCACAGTTTCTGCCGTAGGGCTGTAATACCGTACCGGCCGAGTGGTTCTAGACGCTACAGTCTGGAGCCGAGCGACCGCTACGGTCGCAGGTTCGAATCCTGCCTCGGGCATGGATGTGTGTGATGTCCTCGGATGGCAGACTAGTGTCGAATGTACTTTTCTTTTTTGTTTCACTTCGAGACACGAGCAGAAATATCAATCAGGTCACGCAATGACTGTAACAGACTGGAGAGCAAATATTGAGAGTGAGAAATTGAAAATAAAAATTGCTACACATCGGCGCTTTCTCAGTAATGTAATAAAATGGAATGCCTACCGCCGTCCTATCTATGTTATTTATTATACAGGGCAATTCAAAAAGAAGGCACAGATTTCAAACATTTATTGCTTCCAAACTACGGAAGATAGAAACACAGTTCCAATGCTCCTGGAAAGAGTTCAGTGTGAGCACTATGTGTTACACGACAAATATCAAAATAGTGGCTCATTTCCTACCACTCAAGAAGCAGCTGGTCTCTCGTTATCGAACTCACAACTTCAACAACGCGATGTCGCAGACTTTCAATAGTGTCGGGCTTAAGGGAGGTATTTTACGTAACTCCACAAGGTGTGAGGCCTGGAGATCTGGGATCCCACCGACGATGAAGTTCTTCTTGTACTCTCGCGTATCTAGATCTCATACCTCGTGACTGTTATCAGTTTTTTTATTTAATCGTATGGCTAGGGCCCCCCGTCGGGCAGACCGTTCGCCGGGTGCCGGTCTTTCAATTTGACGCCACTTCGGCGCCCTGTCAGTGAGGTTACGTAAAAGACCGCGTTTTTATCCCACCTACGCCAGACACTCTTGAAAGTTTCTGACGTATTATTGCTGAAGATGTGAATTCGATAACGAGAGACCAGCTGCTTCGTGTGAGGCAAGAAATCAGCCAACGTTTTGATATTTGTCGTGTAACACATGGTGCTGACATCAGCACATAAAAATTTGAACTTTTCTCTTACAAGGGACTTTGGAATCCTGCGGCCAACGTCTGTGGACTGGTTTCCGTAGACTGTAACAACGATGTTGTGTGTCAAACCATCAACTACCAACTGACTCAGTTTGAGAGTTATTCAAAGAAAATCTAAACTTGAGGACACGGAAATATCCCGAGCACACGGTAGTAGCAGGTGACTATCCTGCTCCTTATCGACTGGACAAACTACACATACATCATCTATGGTAAGTAATAAATAAAACACTGTGAAATAATTGCCTCGACAACTTGTTCGACAGCTCACTCCTGAACTAAATATTTTAGATCTTCTGGATGCAATCAGAATCGATCTTTTCAAGAGTGCCACCAATGAGCGAGCGATTAGCAATGATGATGCTAATACAGGAATGATCGTCACCAAAGGGAAAAAAAGGTAATCAAGAAGGCTAGAAAAAGATATGTGTTTGGTCGAAACTGTCGACAGACACTACAGCCAATGTAAAAGACGATATGATAACATTCATTACAAAATCGACAAACACACAACAATTGTTGTTTACATAAAGTAATAAAAGGATATAGCCACCATCTTCGAACAATTTCAGATGGGACCGCAGGCATAACGAACAGCCCCTTTTATGAAATGTTATAATAGGAAAAAACTTTTAGCAGTCGTTTGAGAACTCGAACAATTAAAATACCAGCTATCGGCCTTGGTCCACACACCTTACACCTCTGATGTTATGGAGACCTGATGCAAAACCCATTACGTGTGGATCGCTAAACCCGAATCGTTTCCTCTCGGAGTTGCCGCCTGACAACCCAAGAGGAAGGACGCCAGACAAAAACCTATTTCGCGCACGTGTGTCTACATGGCCAAGGTAACCGCCGGGCGAAGGCCGCTTCATGTTCAAACTTCAAAGTCACTGAAAAAAATAGCCTCTTTCGTTGTTCAATCCTACCTGTAAGCAGCTACAGACCATCAGTGAAACATTTCAGCCATTTTTAAGAAACTCTGTGTCCTTTCGTTGTCGACCTGTCTCCAGTTGTTCCAGTTGTATCTCGATTGTAATATTTATTAATTCATTAGTTTCCAAGATTTTTTATTTCTCCTTCTTAGGATCGCGTTTCACCAATCTAGGAGGACAATTTTTTTTCTGAGTAACAACTCTACAGAAAAATAATCAGCAACTACGCAGTGGATCTATACAGCGATGGAGATGGAAAATGTTACACCGTCATCACCTTGACCGGATGCCAACTGATATTCTCGGTTTTCAGTGCTTGTGGGATACTTTCATTAAAATTTCATCGTTATGCGAGCTTATTTTTAGCAAAGAAAAAAAATATCCCTACACATTAAGGCTGGTGCGAGTACCTGACGGCTATTCGATATGTTTGTGGTCACATGTTCTGGAACTTTTCAGGAATAGACAGCAGTCGCAAGGCAGAATATTCAGAGGAAGTGCATCTTTCATACTTGGTGAAATACCGAGTCATTGGTAAGAGTTACATGGGAGCATTTGCTTGAAGCGATTCAAGAAAATCATGGAACGCGTAAATCAGACCAAGTGTGGTGGTGCAGTGTTAGCACACTGGACTCGTGTTCTGGAGGACGACGATTCTCGAAATCTGGCAGAAAACCCAAAGAGATTCTGGTCATACATAAAGCACACCGCTGGCAAGACGCAATCGATACCTTCACTGCGCGATAACAACGATCAAGTCACTGGCGATAGTGCCAATAAAGCAGAGTTGTTAAACACGGTTTTCCGAAACTCCTTCACCATAGAAGACGAAGTAAATATTCCTGAATTCCAATCAAGAACAACTGCCAAGATGAGAAACATAGAAGTAGATATCCTCGGTGTAACAAAGCAGGTTAAATCAATAAAGGCAAGGCCTCCGGTCCAGATTGCATACCAGTCAGGTTCCTCTCAGAGTATGCTGATAAAATAGCTTCATACTTAGCAATTATACACAACCACTCGCTCACATGAAGATCCGTACCTAAAGACTGGAAAACTGCTCAAGTCACACCAATACCCAAAAAGGGAAGTAGGAGTAATCCGCTGAATTACAGGCCCATATCACTAACTTCGATATGCAGTAGGATTTTGGATGATGATGATGATGTTTGGTTTGTGGGGCGCACAACTGCGCGGCTATCTGCGCCCGTACATATGCCCAACCTTTGCTCAGTCCAATCTGCCACTTCCATGAATGATGATGAAATGATGAGGACAACACAAACACCCAGTCATCTCGAGGCAGGTGAAAACACCTGGCCCCGCCGGGAAACGAATCCGGGACCCCGTGCTCGGGAAGCGAGAGCGCGACCGCGAGACCACGAGCTGCGGACTAGAGTTTAGGAACATATACTGATTTCGAATATTATGAAGTACCTGGAAGAAAACGATTTAATGACACATAGCACGGATTCAGAAAATATCGGTCTTGCGAAAGACAATTAGCTCTTTATACTCATAAAGTAAGGAGTGCTATCGACAGGGGATGTCAAATTTATTCCATATTTTTAGATTTCCAGAAGGCTTTCGACACCGTTCCTCACGAACGTCTTCTAACTAAACTGCGTGCCTATGGAATATCGCCTCAGTTGTGCGACTAGATTTGTGATTTCCTTTCAGAAAGGTCACAGTTCGTAATAACAGAAGGAAAGTCATCGAGTAAAAGAGAAGTAATATCCGGCGTTCCCCAAGGAAGTGTTACAGTTCGTCTGTTGTTCCTGATCTATATTAAGGACATAGGAGACAATCTGAGACATAGGAGACAATCTGAGACATAGGAGACAATCTGAGACATAGGAGACAATCTGAGCAGCTGTCTTAGATTGTTTGTAGATGATGCTGCCATTTACCGAATTGTAAAGTCATGACATGACCAAAATGAATTGCAAAATGATTTAGATAAGATATCTGTAAGGTGGGAAAAGTGGCAGTTGACCCTGAATAAAGAAAAGTGTGAAGTTATTCACATGAGTACTAAAAGAAATCCGCTAAATTTCGATAACGTGATAAGTCACACAAATCTGAAGGCTCTAAATTCAACTAAATTCTTAGGGATTACAATTACAAATAACCTAAATTGCAACGATCACATAGATAATATTGAGGGTAGAGCAAACCAAAGATTGCGATTCATTGGCAGAACACTCAGAAGGCGCAACAGGTCTGCTAAAGAGACTGCTTACACCACGCTTCCCGCCCTATTCTAAAGTATTGCTGTGCGGTGTGGGATCCGCACCAGATGGGACTGACGGATGACATCGAGAAAGTACAAAGAAGGGCAGCTCGTTTTGTATTATCGCGAAATAGGGGAGATAGTGCCACAGACATGATACGTGAATTAGAGTGACAATCAATGAAATAAAGGCGTTTTTCGTTGCGATGGGATCTTCCCATGAACTTTCAATCGCCAGTTTTCTTCAGCGATGGCGAAAACATTCTGTTGGCACCCACCTACATAGGGAGAAACGATCATCACAATAAAATAAGAGAAATCAGGGCTCTCACAGAAAAATTTAAGAGCTCGTTTTTCGCGCGCTCCGTTCGAGAGTGGAACGGTAGAGAGACAGCTTGAAGGTGGTTCATTGAACCCTCTGCCAGGCACTTTATTGTGAATAGCAGAGTAATCACGTAGATGTAGATAAAACCTGCGTCCGGCCATCCTGATTTAGGTTTTCCATGATTTCCCTAACTCTCTTCAGACAAATGCCGGGATGGTTCCCTAATCCTATGGAACCGATGACCTCGTTGTTTGTTCCCTCCCCCCCCCCTCCTCCAAATCAAGAAACCAATCAACCTAAATCAAGATGGTCGGACGCGGGTTTGAACCGTCGTCCTCCCAAGTGCTAGTTCAGTGTGCTAACCATTGCACCACTTCGCTGGGTAGCGATTATAAAAATACATTAAATACAGCTGTGTTAAGTGGCTGTCATAATAAAGAGATAAATGTAGTAGTTGATTATGCTTCGTATCACGAGCACATGTAATTCATAAAGAAAGTAACAATGACCACATGAGGCTACTAAGGTGAGTGTTTCTGAGCGTCGGGATAATCGTTTATAATCGAAACTCGCAGCAGAGTGATTCATTTTAGCAGCTGTTGATGTTTTCATCGTAAAATTCTTTCACTTGCTCAACAATCTTCAAATTCAATATGAAACACCTGCAGTCAGTGACAGAAAGCAGCCTGGCTCCAAACTCTACGGCATAATCGCTTTAAAACAGAACACAGAAACTCTTATATCTTTAATGGTCTGTTTTCACGGTAGAAATCGCAGTTTATTTCCAGAGCTTCATAGTACTGAAAGTGGTGCTTTGCTGCATCTTCTTATAGTGTAGGGAGTACAGGAAGAGTTGGACATTGTTGGTGATATAAAAATTAACAGATTGCAAAACAGAGAAAAAAAGTCAGGAATTATCTGGAGCTATGATTACTGCAGACGCAAATAAAACTGTCTCTTCTCATACAAAGCAACAGCAGAATCATTCCGCTCTCACATAATGGGCATCGGCATACATATTATAAGGATTTAATTTTTAATTACCACTGTTTCTACAATGTATATTTTCTCGTAAAATAATCAAGCAATAAAACAGTAATTTCACAGTTTACATCCACACAAGAGGCTAATAGAACGAGTAGAACAGATCTTTGTTTAAGATCATAGTTGCTTTGAAATTAATTTTTCAGTTTTGTGTTACCTTGGACTGCTCTACTTTTCTCGAATTTTAAAGGAGAACTTTTCTCAGAGAAAAGACAACGGAAAAGTTCTGCACAGGATTATTAAGTAATTAATTCTTAAGAACTAAGCCAAATTTCAGGATGTTAATTTCTATAGTTCCTGGGAAAAGGTACATTACTACTCAAAAAAGTCAGTTTACGGCAATTCGCATTTAATGTTAGTTTTTCAATCTTTGACAATATTGCTATAACTCTGGTGACTAATGCTCTTCACACCCCTAATCTTTATTCTGTTCCTCATCTTCCTGGAGTAATCTCCTCCCCTGCCTCCTTTGCCTACCGAACTTTTGCACTTTTTCTTCGGCTGTCTGAGCTTTGTCTAGTCGCACTTCATCGATGCTTCTGAGTATATTCAGTGTGAAAGCACCTGAATGGAAGCCTAGTCTCCGCAGGCATTTAATTCTATCTCAATTTCCACTAATGAACACTAGACAGGCATCACAGGTCTTCATAATAACTGACGACACAAATACTGTTATTGAACAATGCATCCATATTAGGTGATCGTTGCTCTCATTCGTATTCTGTTTTTCCCATGTATACATTTTTTAGCCGTTCGCGATTGGCTAAGTACTTGAAAGTTGGTTTTACAACATCTAAAACAGCAAGTGGCAAACCACGTTTGTGGGTGTATGGCCTTCCACTGGCTTCTGCCTGAAGATGTTTCCACCATGATATGTTACAAAGGGAATGTTGAGTATTATCATCTGTGGTAAGTGAAAGAATATTGCCCACACACCTTGCTGCATTGTTTCCACTGTATGTAAGTCATCCCTGATAGTGTGTCCATAATGCATTTGTAAACAGATTGATATACGCAAAACTAAAAACTGAAATAAGATTGTGGCACGTATTATCAAAAAAGAGCAACTTTGAAAACCAAGAAACAAGCAAAGATAATTTTTCTCACAGCCTTCGAGACTCATATGATATTCGTTTCGATTGTGTAAACGAAAAGTTAACGCAGAACAAATTTCTAGTGTAGGGAAGATGTGGTTCACAGCATAGAAACAGGGGGCGTGGCGGGTACAGACGCCCAAGTAAAATTTTTTAAAACATATTTCTAGGCAGAGTTCGATTGTGAAACTTTGCGATGTTATTCTTAAAGAATCAATCTAATAAATTACGCAGTTTAAAGAAATTCGAATTTTTTCGCAATTGTGTCCTTCATCTGCCCTTATTAACAAACAGATTTCACACATAATGTGTCACTTATCTTTACAGAAAGGGAAAGAATGTAGCACAATATTTTTGCCACACGAAACAGATTTAGGCAGTTCTTTGAGTTGTGTGGTGGCTGCATTACGACCATCTATGGTAAATAATCTGACGTGAAAGGTGCTAAATTAAAACTGAAGGAGAAAACTTTGCTGAAATATTCAGTAGCATGTGACTCTCGAAAAATAACAACTGAATGTATGGCGTGCTGGCGCATATAATGAGCAATGGCCATAAAAGGTGGCGTGCTGTATAGCAGGGACAATATACATGCAGATTTGAAAGCCTGTACGTACGTCGTGGAACAAATGTAAGTACTCGTTCGCGCGGACAATGTGGACAGTGCGGTAACATATCGTGCAAGGGCACTTACAGAAGCAGCGTGTAGACTAGCAGCACAAAAATGCTACGCCTAGGATAATAATGTGGAACCGTTAAGTTTTAGAGGCAGCCCTGTCAATAATGCTGCCGAAGAATGCTTTTGTCTGCTTCCTGTTAATGCGAATTGCCGTCTATTGCGATACTTAAAAATACGAACAGCTCTCGGAAGGCCCAACGATGGTGACCGACCGCAGAGTGATAATAGTCGAGAAGCGTCAGTGGATGCGCGTATGGATGGGCATGTGGCTTCCGGCGGTCGTCAGCTTTCGTGATCCGACCCGCTATTTCCCAGTCAAGTACCTCCTCAACTGGCCTCACAAGGGCTGATTGCACCCAGCTTGCCAACAGCGCGCGGCCTTGGAATACACAAATAGCTCCATCTGTTTCCCATTACTACAACCTTACGGGGATAAAGTGCCGTATAAGAGCAACGAAATTATGCTGTTAATGATTTATGAAAGAGGTGTTGTCTGTAGTAGAGTTCATTGCAATGAAATGTCAGGAAACAGGCCGGCAACATACCCTACTGCAAACCGCTTCGATCAGTAATTATTAAACATTAACTTGTAATGGAGATACTTGCGGAGAAACGTTTTCGGAAACACGCTACACGGGGGGCGGGGGGGGGGGGGGGGGCAGCCGGCCGAAGTGGCCGTGCGGTTAAAGGCGCTGCAGTCTGGAACCGCAAGACCGCTACGATCGCAGGTTCGAATCCTGCCTCGGGCATGGATGTTTGTGATGTCCTTAGGTTAGTTAGGTTTAACTAGTTCTAAGTTCTAGGGGACTAATGACCTCAGCAGTTGACTCCCATAGTGCTCAGAGCCATTTGAACCAAACGCTACACGGGCGAATAAAAGGTACGCCAAACACAGCGATTCTTTGTAACAAGTTTCGTAGAGAAACTATTAGTAACTGGAACTGAATGCTCAGAGTCCTCACTTATGACTATTGTATTTAACTGAAGCATTAATATCGATCAAGACAATAATGAACCTTGCGGTATGATGACAATTTTTATTTTGGGGCCGTCTAAATGTAATTTCTTTGCTATAAGCGTTTCGCCTTTATACTTTTCAAGCATTTTCAGTGACAGATTTCGTGGGTGTTGGTCTACATGTTATGTTTTTGTGCCTTTGTTATCGCTCTTCCGTTTCTCATACCTACCATTTGGAATTTTTTTTCAGACTTCACAGTCCTAGGAACTGAACACTAGTTTTCATCCGAAAACAAAATTTCAAATGTTATAAGAAGTAGTACAGCGATAACAAAGGCACAAAAACACAATATGTAGACCAAAATCCACGAAATCTTCCACTGAAAAAGCCTTGCAAGGAATGAAGGAGTAACGCGTATGACACAAAAATAATTAGCTATAAGTAGACGGAACCAAAGAAAAAGTTGTCAGCATACGGTATTATTTTTCAGCAAATAATGACGAAAGGACTACAAAAGTTGAAAAAATGAATGTCTTTTTAGCGGGAGATCATAGTCTGGGTGAAAAGCTACAGTTAAACCGCCAATTTCAAAGGCGAAGAAAAAGAATTTATTGTATCTTGTTCCACGTACATTTGATAGTTTCCACCAACATATATATCTACATCTACATGGCTATTCTGAAAATCACACTTAAGCACCTGGCAGACGGTTCATCAAACCATTTTCACACTAATTCTCTATTATTCCACTCTTGAATAGTGCTCGGAAAAAGGAACACCTATATTTTTTCCGTGCGAGCTATGATTTCTCTTGTTTTATTATGATGATCAATCCTCCCTGTATATGTCGGCGTCAATAAAACATTGTCGCATTCGGAGGAGAAAGTTGGTGATTGAAATTTCGTGAGAATATCCGGCCACAATGAAAAAGCCTTTGGTTTAATGATTGCCACCCCAAATCCTACATCATCTCCGTGGCACTTTGTCGCCTGTTTCTTCATAATACAAAACATGCTGCTCTTCTTTGAACTTTCTCGATGTACTTCGTTAATCCTGTCTGGTAAGGACCCCACACAGCGCAGCAGTATTCCAAAAGAGGACGGACAAAACCGTAGTGTAGTCAGTCTATTCAAGATCTGTTGCATCTTCTAAGTGTTCTGCCAAAAAAAAAAAAAAAAAAAAAAAAAAAAAAAAAAAAAAAAAAAGTTCTCATTCCGCACATTTTCTATGTTTTCGTATTGTAATCCTGAGGCATTTAGTTGAATTAGAGGCCTTTAAATTTGATTGATTTATCGAGTAACAACCTAGGCGGCAGCTCTGATTGTCTCCAAATCGTTTATTTAGAAAAGGAACAGAAGAGAGCCTGTAACACTATCTTAGACAATGCCAGAAGTCACTTTGCTCGATGACTTTCCGTCAATTACAACAACCTGTGACCTCTCTGGCTCACGAATCCAGCCGCATAACTGAGACTTTATTCCATAAGCAACCAATTGATTACAAGCTGCTTGTGAGATACGATGACAAAAGCCTTCTGGAAATCTACAAACACAGAATCAATTACAAAATCCTTGTCGATAGCACTCAACAATTCGTGTGAGCTTAGAGCTATTTATGTTTCACAAGAGAGATGTTTTCAAAATCCGTATCGATTACATGTTAATAGGCGGTTCTCTTCGAGATAATCCATAATATTCGAACACAATATATGTCCCAAAATCCTGCTGCATATCGACATTAGTGATATAGGCCTGTAATATAGTGGATCACTCCTATTGCCTTTCCTGAATATTTTCTAGGTTTCATTATACAGTGTTGATGAAAGACTCAGCACAACCAGGAGCACCTCCGAAGATGTCCAACGTAGCTTTGGACGAAACATCAGGGGTAGAAGAGTTCCATGGACCACAGCCATACAACCCGGAAGAATTATCGGCAGCTGGAACATCCGGTCGTGAACGCCTTCATTGTGTGAAAGTGTTGCTACGTTTCGTGATGTTAAGCGTGTTGTGTCACAAACTGTGTGAACAAACTAGTCTAATGCAAATTTCACTAACAGACATAACTTTTGCTGGGTTTCATTATATAGTATTGATGAAAATGTTGCTACGTTCCGCGACGTGAAGCATGTTGTGTCACTCACTATGTGATCAAACTAGTCTAATGCAATGTTCTGCAAAAATATCATTGAAACCAAAACTTTTATGAACAGGTGCAACCAACGTTTTCGTTACCGGTTTCGAAACTCAATAGTTCAGAAGATACGATCTAAAGCATCCTCTCCGGATGAATTCATCGATACTGAATAAATCTCAATGTCATTCAACAAAGTTGTTATTAATAAAATTAGATGCACTGAAGATGAAATGATTGCTCAGTTGTGCCTCTGAACCCTTGGATTCAAACATTCAAGGCATTTATGGAAGTCAGTACTAATGGAACTTTGAGAGCATTATCTTGGAGCTATCCGGCCAGACAAATCAGCAGAAGTCGGAAGCTCACGTACGGTCTTCGCATTACAATGGAGCCAGCAAAGCGTTCTTTCCACAAAACTAGCCACTTAAGAAAAAGACGAAACGTGGGCAAAGCACGTATGATCGAACGCGTTAGCACGGTCCTTCAGGCGCTGAGTTCACATCTGGCAGAAGCGACCAGTTAGCAGAATTCTGTACGGTTTAAGACCCGTGAAAAAATATTGTAATGCATGCTTTTTACAAGCAACACAGCTTTCTATATTCATTATCTCGTTTGAATATTTTTTGCTTCCTCGAAATATGCTAGCTATCTTCCTAACTCTCTGTCTAAAACGATGCAGGACAAACAGCAAAATCTGCTAGTCACCTGCAAAGAGGGAAGCCGTAGAGCCAAACCAAAAGACCAACGAGTAAAAGCTCCATTCGGTGCCTATTAATGGACGTGCGTGAATGAACAATGGAGCATGATGTTTGGAATTCTTAGAAAAATAGGTATGCGATATAGGGAAAGATGGAAAAAATATATGTACAAGAGCCAAGAGGAAACGATGAGGAAAGAACACGAAGAGAGAAGACAGTGATCCAATCTTTGTCCTCTACTGCTCAATCAGTACGTCGCATAAACAATTAAGAAAATGGAAGAAAGGTTCAGAAGAAATATTGAAATTTAGGGTGAAAATATACCAATAAAAACTTCAATACTGACACTTCCGTAATCTGCGAGGGAGAGTAATAGGTCGTATTGAGTGGGTTAAACGGTGTAATGAAAACAGAATATGGACTGAAAGTAAACCAAAGAAAGTACACTGGTGTGCAGAACCTAAGGACGATAGCAACTTCCGCATGATGCGTCAGTGTTATGTAATACAGCTAGATGAAACTTGGACCACACATAAAGAGAACTGTTACAGTATAGTACTGAAGGTAATTGAAACAAACGCGCATAGAGATGACCAGAAACGACACTTTTATTCAGAGATAATCATTACACTAAAGTCACCGCGATTCATGATGGTCTCATGGATATTACGAAAGGCGGGACATGATTGTTAATTGGGTGTGTGATCACCACCGAGGGCAGTGCATCCTCAGCGAAGTGCTGCCATGCTGGCTACGAAGTTGGTAAGGATTTCTTTGAAGTTATTTTGGTAGGGTTTCAGTTTCATCCAACATTATGGTTAACACCTGATCCTTGTGGATGTGCTGCGGTTCGTCTCCCCAACGCAGCCCACACGTACTCAACGGAATTTAAGTCTGGGGAAAAGATAAGCCAGTCCATTCGCCAAATACCATCTCATTCCAAGAGTTTCTCCTCCTACGCTGTTCGATACAGCCACGCGTTGTCACCCACAAAAATGAAGTTTACGTTGAATGTACCCCTGAAAAGACGCGCGTGGGGAAGGAGTACAGTCAGAATGATGGTGTCGGGTAGCATATCATGTTGGAAGATTTGGAGGACAGTACACTCGTATGCGTCTAACCACCACAGCACATTAACCACCAAAACGATCACATTCGGCAATGCTAGACGTACCTTATATGACGAGAGGTGGGAAAACGTAATGCTATGGCTTGTAGAAGCGTAATGTTGGATAGTTGAGCTGACCACTAAAATTTTGAACTTGATACACTCACCGGAGAAACGTCATTCTGACACTGTTCTCCTTCCCCAAGTGCGTCTTTTCAGGGGTGCATTAGCCCTGACTTCACTTTTATGAATGATAAACTACGACCGCATCGTACAGGGCGGGTGGATAAGCTCTGGAAACGAAGCATATTCGGTGAAGAGACTGACCTGCCTGTTCCCCCGGCTTAAACCTATCGAGCACGTACGGGATGCATTTGGGGGACGCATTACAGGACGTCCACACGCAGCAAAAGCCGTCCAGCGGTTGTCAACAGGGGTGGTGGTGGAATGGAACGCCATACCGCAAGAACACCTCACCAACACTGTGTTCAAAAAGTGTTCAAATGTGTTTGAATTCCTAAGGAACCCAACTGCTGAGGTCATCGGTCCCTAGACTTACACACTACTTAAACTAGCTTACGCTAAGGACGACAAACACACCCATGCCAGGGGAGGACTCGAACCTCCACCGAGAGGGGGCAGCGCAGTTCGTAACATGGTGCCTCAAACAGCGCGGCCACTCAGTGCGGCACTAACACTGTGGCCGGAATGGCAGCGCGTTCGCAGAATATGCTTTGCTGTCCGTAGGGGCCACACACCATATTAAGAACCACGTGCATAAGACCCTTTCTGATCATGGACACTTTTCTTCTTCTTCTTCTTTCGCTTACGCCATAGTCCCGCAGCGATTGCAGGGTCGGCGTGATTACAACAGATTTGGCAATGTTAGTTTTAGGGATGGCCGGATGCCCTTCTTGCCGCCACCTCGTACCCCCCAGGATGGAATCAGTGTACCCCAACTGTCTGCGTCTAGTGTAAATCGTGAAATAGTGAAGACGTGTTTCAAATGTCTGTGACGCTTGTAACTGAGGCGGAAAGTGGGGACCAGCCCGGTATTCACCTAGCAGGATGTGGAAAACCGCCTAAAAACCATGTCCAGGCTGGCCGGCACACCGGCCCTCGTTGTTAAACCGCTGGGCGGATTCGATACGAGGCCGGCGCGCCTACCCGAGTCCAGCAAGCAGCGCGCTAGCGCTCTCGGCTACCCCAGTGGGTTTTTCTAATCACGGTCATTGCAGTGTAATTACTGTCTGAAGAAAAGTTTTATTTGTGTTCGTCTCATTGTGAATTTCTTTCAATTACCCTCTGCACCAGACATGTAAAAAGAAATTCCTGTCGGAAGGAATGACTCACCATATAGGAAAGCCAAAACAACTTTCGGTGACATTAAAAGCAAGGGTGGAAGCATAAAAAGTGCAGCGGCAGTTCCACTGTTAAGTGCAGAGGAGACGGCGGGTAGGTGGAAGGAGTACATTGAAGGCTTCTGTGAGCGGGAAGATTTGTCTGATGTGATGGAAGAAGAAACAGGAGTCGATTTAGAAGAGACAGGGGGTCCAGCATTAGAATCAGAATGCAAGAGAGCTTTGGAGGACTTCAGTTCAAATAAAGCAGAAGGGGTAGATAACATTCCATCAGAATTTCTAAAATCATTGGGGGAAGTGGTAACAAAACGACTATTCACGTTAGTGTGTAAAAGGTATAAGTCTGGCGCCATACCATCTGACTTTCTGAAAAATGTCATCCACATAATTCCGAAGAGTGCAAGAGCTGACAAGTGCGAGTATAATCGCACAATCAGCCTAAGAGTTCATACATACGAGTTGCTTAGAAGAATAATATACAGAAGCATGGAAAAGAAAATTGGGAATCTCTTAGATGACGATCAGTTTGGCTTTAGAAAAAGTAAATGCAGCCAAGAGGCAATTCTGACATTGCGGTTGATAATGGAAGCAAGACAAAATAAAATCAAGACTCATTAATAGGATTTGTCGGCCTAGAAAAAGCGTTGGATAATGTACAATTGTGGATGTTCGAAATTGTGAGAAAAAAAGAGGTAAGCTATAGGGAGAGCCTGGTAATATACAATATGTACTACAGCCAAGAAGAATAATGAGAGAGGACGACCAAGAAGGAAGGACTCGGATTAAAAAGGGTGTAAGACAGGGATGCAGTCTTTCGCTCCTACTGTTCAATCTGTACATCGAAGAAGCAATGATGGAAATAAAAGAAAGGTCCAGGAATGGAACTAAAATTCAGGATGAAAGGATATCAATGATACGATTCGCTGATGACATTGCTATCCTGAGTGAAAGTGAAGAAGAATTACATGATGCTGAACGGATTGGACAGCGTAATGAGTACAGAATATGGACTGAAGGTAAATCGAAGAAAGACGAAAGTAATGAGAAGTAGCACATCAGTGGTCACGAAGTAGATGAAGTTAAGGAATTCTGCTACCTACGCAGCAAAATAACCAATGACGAACGAAGCAAGGAGGACATGAAAAGCAGACTAGCACTAGCAAAAAGGGCATTCCTGGCCCCGAGAACTCTGCTAATATCAAACATCGGCCTTAATTTGAGGAAAAAATTTCTGATAGTGTACGCCTGGAGTACAGTATTGTATGGTAGTGAAACATGGACTGTGGGAAAACCGGATCAAAAGAGACTCGAAGCATTTGAGATGTGGTGCTACAGGCGAATGTTGAAAATTAGGTGGACTGGTAAGATAAGAAGCGAGGAGGTTCTGCGCAGAATTGGAGAGGAAATGAATATGTAGAAAACACCGACAAGGAGAAGATACAGGATGATAGGACATCTGTTAAGACATTAGGGAATGACTTCCATGGTACTAGAGGGAACTGTAGAGGGCAAAAACTGTAGAGGAAGAGAAAGATGGGAATACTCGTACATCCAGCAAACAATTGAGGACATAGGTTGCAATTGCTACTCCGAAATGAAGAGGTTGGCACAGGAGAGGAATTCGTGGCGGGCCGCAGCAAGCCAGTCAGACGACTGAGCGTTCTCGGTATCGTCAAAGTATCATCGAGCAATGCTACTTGCCAGTGACACTTCATGTGAAATTTACTTTGGTCCTCAAGTTTCGCACACGAGTGTATGGCTTCTGTCACGCCAAAATGCGAATCGTTTCGAAACGTCTGCGCTCCAGAGCTTGTCCACCATATTTCCTCGCGGAGTGTGGGCAACTCGACGGTATTACAAGGAAGGAAGCCAGCCGCATCGGCCTTGGCCGCAACCCCTGCTGCCCGCATCTCGTGGTCGTGCGGTAGCGTTCTCGCTTCCCACGCCCGGGTTCCCGGGTTCGATTCCCGGCGGGGTCAGGGATTTTCTCTGCCTCGTGATGGCTGGGTGTTGTGTGCTGTCCTTAGGTTAGTTAGGTTTAAGTAGTTCTAAGTTCTAGGGGACTGATGACCATAGATGTTAAGTCCCATAGTGCTCAGAGCCATTTTTGAGCAACCCCTGCTGTCAGCTCGTCAAGACAGCGGTGCTCCGCCGCGGCCACGCCGGCTGACGACACCCTCGGCAGCTGTTGCTGGGCAGCTTGGGCTGACGTGGCGCTTCCAGAGGCTCGCCAGATCGATCCCGAGGGCAGCAGGCCAGCCGGCAACCGGCAGCGGCGCGAGGGCTGCCCCTTGTACGGATTCGTTCCCAGGCTGAGTCACGCAGAGGTCGCCGCCTGTTGCGTCACACCGAGGGCCGCTCTCCGCTTGCGTCACCTGCCGTCCGCATTACGCGACGGCAACGAGAGTACATCTTCGTCTATAGCAGCGGTTCCCAACGGGGGCGATAACGCCACCTATGGGTGTTGAATAGATTTGGTTCAAATGGCTCTGAGCACTATGGGACTTAACATCTGAGGTCATCAGTCCCCTAGAACTTAGAACTACCTAAACCTAACTAACCTAAGGACATCACACACGTCCATGCCCGAGGCAGGATTCGAACTTGCGACCGTAGCGGTCGTGTGGTTCCAGACTGAAGCGCCTAGAACCGCTCGGCCACCCCGGCCGGCCACGATTTAGCAATACACTTAATTATTTGGAATAAAAATTTGCCAAAATTTTCAAAAGGAGTGCATACAAAGCTACAGTTGAAAGCATTGCTCGCTGTAATGGTGAAATGTGGGAAGTTTCCAGGATCAATGAGAAGAAACTGAAGGAAATAGAAATGGAGTCTTGGAGACGAAGTTGTGAAGAAACAAGAAGAGACAAAATGAGAAATGAACTGCTGCGAGATGGGAGTTACCAAGGATATTGTAGACGTAGCTGAAAACGGACATGGTGTGGACATCTTAGAAGAATGCCAGAGAAAATATGACCTAAAATATGACACTGGAGACCTCCACGACACAGAAAAAGACACCAGCTACACTGGAACGACGGAGTAACGCATGCTATGTAGGACAGAGCCATGCAAGAAGTGGACTGGTAACATAGGACATGGAAACTTGGATGCGAGAGACACTGCATGGTGTAGATAACTCGCAGACAGAAGGAGCTGACGCGTAATTTGTACTTAACACTTCGGTAGTTTACTTCTGCAAGCTGCAGGTGGCATTACTGTAGTTAACATCAGTCTAACTTCGTTTGTGGAGGAAGACGGACAAGTTTCTTGTTGCTGGATTTTATCAAACCCCAGCTCAGTTGTGGCATCTCTCTGTTTTCACAAATATGTTACGTTGGTATTGTAATATAAAATAGGGTGTATGAATGTGTGTTGATTATATGCAGCTCCGTAGTTCAGTAGTTTTCAGCCGTTAACATCGCAATCTAGGCGTGATGATGGAAACATTATATGGTGTAATGAATTTTCTTCTAAATCTTCAGCTGAGACTGAAAAGAAAATGTAACACAAACTCCAATAAAACCGCCTCTAAAAATACGTAATTGCACAGCAGGTGCATGATAGTATATTCTACATCCCAGTATCTGCTTAGAACACATTGTGTGAAAGCTATTTCAACGACGGAAAAGACACTTAAATGAACGTTGTTTGGTGTTTGAATAACGAAAAAGACATTGAATGAACGCTGTTTGCTCCAGATATTACATGCAAGGGAACATACAAAACTACTAAAATTAGAACAGTATAAGTGTACCGATACCACACTTATTATTTCTCTTATTTTTGACAATGTGAACATTATGGTTGAAAAATATAAAACTTCTCAGAACTTTAAGAAAATAACGCTACTATGGAAAAATCAAAACTTTTTGTAATTGGTGTATGTTGTCAAGGTTAATTAATAATATTTTCACCAATATTTGGAACAGAAACAGTTTTTTTTATTTCCCAACTAAGAAATTTAATATGGGATTGCACAAACTCCACCAAACCAATAACATTTAATTTAGTTGATCACAGTAACGTAGAATTAAGCAGACCTTACAAACAGATTTCAAGATGTCCATAACATGACCATTCCACATTAGTTTCCAGAACCCTTCTCAAATCCACAAACATCAGAATTATCTCTCAGGAAGGGACGATAGAACTGTCAAGCTAAAACTGAAATAAAAAGATGTATATCAAGAATATTGGTTTCAAAGGCAAATTGCAGTATTAAATCCAACTTATGGGCTGAAGTAAAGAACTTTGTCATACATTCAGATTGTTATAGTCCGCAAAAAGAGGATTTAGTGTAGTAAGCAATTTATTGACAAAGAAAAGAAACACAATGTCATCTGTGGAACTTGCCGGTTTAAGACTGCAAGTAACAAATATGACAGCAAATATCTAAAACCTAGCGTCACTGCCCCTCAATAATTATATTAAATCTTCCATTAACAGATATATTTGATCATTTTTGAGTAGTAGACCAAAGTTTTTAACGTCTTTGAATAGAGTTCCTTTTCGGATACAAAATACTCATCACCCAAGAGAAACATCATCTAATCACCGTAGGCAAATGTGTGCAATGATCCAGAAATGACAATTAATTAAATAAGATCTGCTGCGTTGCAAGAGCACAGTTTTTGTTTTATGTTGCTTTCAAAACGTTTCAGCACATTTGTGGCATCTTCTTTTACTGTCTCTAGACGTATACATGTACCTTGCGTAGATCAGCAGCTAGTTGACATTAGACTCTGCTGTTGTTCCGACTACATGTCTACTTTACCTTTTTCCAGATTATGTGTGCCCTTGGGTTCCCAGCAGAAATCAGCCATAAGTCTACATTAAACTGCATGTCATCTGCAAGACAAAGATGTTAGAGCAATGTCTGTATTGAATTTTTCTTTAGATTATAACAACTATGAATTCCGGTGAATAGTGGCATATGCCCCTTTTCGTCACTTACAGTTCCTGTATTTGGTTATTATTTCCCTCCTAAATGTGTTGTTGTTATTGTTTATATGTTTAAAGTTATCCAGGTCACCTGTAATATCGCGTAATATTTATCTATACGAATATGTATATAGGATCTAAACGACAATTATTTACGACGTATCACAGTTGTGTACAGATATTCGAGACTAATACAGGAAACGTGATCCGTCACATCAAGTTGGACTAAAACAACCACCTAAGCCACAACGCACACGCGTCGCGCGAGATTTTCATATTCTCTCGCTCTCTACGAGCGAACTATTAGTCCTATAGGATAACTGAATAGTACCTTAGTTTTGTACTGCAATAAGTTTTCACTAGAGGCTGTGGTTTTCGAGTTATTCAAGAAAAACATAAAAAAGCGACCTCCACTCTCATATCCCACTTCCACCCCCTCATTGAGCCAGGATCTTAGCACGTTTTTCATGGCACTCTCTCTTACCACTGTACCACAGTTTGCGACTACTCGAATTATTTTACATATTCGAGCTTTTTTGGTCTCCATTCACTGTGCTATTAAGTCACCGCTACAGTCTGGTGTTTTGTTAACATGATTAATTCAAATGTACCAGTGAGGCTAATGAAAGGAAAAACTACTTTTGTAAACGTTACGTAAAAACTAATTACGTTCACAATTCGACCCAAACTAAACCCTTACAAGTGTAGGAGTTTCGTAATCAGAAAGCCAGACAAAGAAAACAATTTATTTGATAATTTTATGCTGTTAAAATACAGAAAATTTTAAGGTAAAACGCAAACGTCAGGTTTACATTTTATAACTGGATGGCTCAACCGTTGGCGTAATAACTGCCCAGAATTTTGGGATCCAGTTGTATAAAGGCTTGTCGAAATTTGTGACGGTTTGTTTCGGTTGCCATTCTGTATGCTCGATTTTCGTAGGAATCGTATGAACCCTAGAAAAAACAATCTCCTAGCGGTTAACATAATGCGCCAGGGAACTCACATCGTACATCTTAAGAAAACGTGCGACGAGTCCTTTTGATGATGTGTGTGAAAGGAATAGTGTTATGATTAGAACTTAACGTGCGAAACTGATATTCGCAATTCGGAAGAAAATTAAAGGCTGAGTTAGAAAATGATTAGTTGGTTTAGAAAAGGTAAAGAAAGACACCAGGAGGCAGTTCTGACGCTGTGATTGATAATGGAAGCAAGGCTTACGAAATATCAAGATACGTTCATAGCAATTGGCGTCGTAGAAAAAGCGTTCGGCAATGAAAAATTCTCAGAAAAACACGTGCGAGCTAAAGGGGAAGATGAGAAACATGCAATATGTACAAGCACCAAGCGAGAATGGAAGACCAAGAGGTCAGGTTCGGATTAAAAATGGGGAGACGACATGAGTGCAGATTTTATCCATATTGTTCAACCTGTCCATCTGATAGAAATAAAAGCAAGGTTCAATAATGGGATTAAAACTGAAGGAGAAAAGATCTGAATGATATGATTCGCTAATTATACTGCTAGCCTCCTCGAAAGTGAGAAGGAATTGGATGACGTTTTTGAATGGAGCCAACAGTCTAATGAGCGTAGAATACTGACATTCGACCGAAAAAAAGGCTGAAGTAAAAAAATGTAGCTGTCGTGTGACTAGGGCCTCCCGTCTGGTAGAGAGTTCGCCGGGTGCAAGTCTTTCGATTTGACGCCACTTCGTCGACTTGCGCGTCCGTGGGGATGAAATGATGATGATTAGGACAACACCCAGTCGCTGAGCGGAGAAAATCTCCGACCCGGCCGGGAATCGAACCCGGGCCCTTAGGATTGACATTCTGTTGCGCTGACCACTTTTTTTTCTTTTTTTTTTTATTTGTTCGGTATTGTTCGTTTCGTTTGGTCTGAGCGGACGGACGTCACAAGACATCCCCCAAGTTGATCGTTGATTCCTTTACACGCTGAGATACCGTGCTGGCTCATTTTGTTCTGTATTGTTCGTTGAGTTTGTTCAGGGCGGAAGTCCGATGACACCCGTTCAGGTTCCTCTTTGATCCGTTCACTCAGTTTTTTTTTTTATTACAGAGATTAGCTAACCCTCTGACTGAACGCGCTGAGCTACCGTGCCGGCACCACTCAGCTACAGGGGGCGGACAAGGCTGAAGAAATGAGGAAATTAACGATAATCTTAACGCCAATGCTGGAGGCCACGAAACAGAGAGAGCGAAAGAATTCTGCTGTCTCGAAAGCCAAATTACACAGGACGGACGAAACAAGAGGGGCATAATGAACAGACTAGCACCCACGGAGACGGTATTCCTGGTCAAAAGTGCTCTGCTATTATCTAAGTGTCTTATATTTTATGTTTAGAGCAAAGGGGGAAACGTGATATCTTTAGTAAGGAGCGCTTACAGAATTGAAAATTTCATTACCGCATTAACTATTCGAATGGAAACTGTCTCACGGTATTACTGTTATTCTTCCTTCTTCTCCATGTGATACTTTAATTTGTCGTAGTTTCAATACAATCTTTGTACAGAATGTAATTTAACAGGACCAAATAAAATTTAAATAAAATTAAATCACTGGCGAGTGCTTGCACAAGTTGCCCCACTTTTCGTACATTTTCTCAAACGTGTACACACTTGAACGTTCGTACAAGCATGCACAATCGATCATGCATCAAGTGATTGTACAGTGCTGATGCTTGCACTAATTTGTCCTACACACGATCAAGCGTGTTTGGCCAACCAGGCTTGTGTATGCATGCTCATCAGGTATAAGGTTACTTGTGCGGCCGCCTTAATACGCAACTCGTGTTGCCGATTTGATTTATTGTAATCTATAATTTTGGATTCTTTACCTCTGAATTCGTGAGCTGCGCAAATTATCTTGGTGTTTTATTCGCCTTGCAGTGTTCCAGGTGAGTTTTGGTACCTCCCACAGTGTTAGCGTCATTCTTGGTCAATAAATTGAAAGCCGGCCGGAGTGGCCACGCGGTTCTAGGCGCTACAGTCTGGAACCGAACGACCACTACGGTCGCAGGTTCGAATCCTGCGTCGGGCATGGATGTGTGTCATGTCCTTAGGTTAGTCATGTTTAATTAGTTCTAAGTTCTAGGCGACTGATGACCTCAGAAGTTAAGTCCCATAGTGCTCAGAGCCATTTGAACCCACCAATTGAATATTCATATACTTTGCTCTCTGTCAATTTGTTATCAACTTCATGAAATATACAAATAAAATAAACTCCTATTGTACGCAGACTTGGCTAAAATTCCAAGATCCTTTACTTGTTCTGCAAGTTTTGCTTGGCTATGGAACCCATAAAAAATGGCCAAGTCCTTGTCCACAGCGGACAGATCTAATTGTAATTCACTTATTCTTGCGTGCCGACAACGAACATTGCACACGCTCGTCTAGTGTTACTAACATTTGGTTTCGTCAACGAGGAAGAGTTGAGTCCTCCAGTCCTAGAAGCATAAATTGGTCGTGGTCTAGCATTAATCCACAATTTAACCAACAGACTGGGAACTTTCATACGTGATAATTGTAAGTGCTATGTCTGACAACATCACAGTCAGAGGACTAAGTACACAGGATCGACAATCAGAAATGACCCATTAACGTCACAGGAATACAGTCTTTACTATGTACTGATCATTCCAAACACAAGTACAACAGCCCATATCTTAATGGTTGTTTCCAGACATAGGTTCCTATGGCTTTTTTCTAGTTCTGACCAATACTATCTCTTGTGAGACTGTGGGATACGTTTTTTGAACACCTTGCATTTTCACCTTTTTTGGCTTAGGGTGAGACGGCGGTCGATAGGGTGCTATTGGTCCATTTGTGGCCAGAATAGCGGTGTTTTCCTTTTACAGAAGTATTCTTTGCAACGGACATCCCCAATAGGGCAAAACTGTGCACCTTATCGCGAATTGAAGCACGTCTCTCTTTTTCGCGAGCAGTTGGCTATCTGTTGTTCTATCCTACCTCGTCATGGTCCAAAAAACGAAAAAAAAACGAAAGCAAATCACATTATTATGAGTTGCACTATCTTACATACAGAATGAAGGGTAGTATAATGCCAGTACTAGATTTACTGTATTGTAATATTTGTTGGTAAGCCTATTGTTCTAGTACTTCAGTGTATGAGAACTACCCGCGACGTGCTGAACAAAGTATTTTGGCTAATGGGAATCATACAGAAGCGGCGCCGGCCCCGAAATAAAGAAATAAAGAAACATAAACGCCCACATGGAAACATTATTATTATTGTTATTACTATTTGTGAATAATGTTAGAGGGTAATGAAAGCGCTGTTGCAAGTCACGGCGTTTTAATTTGTTGGTATCGAGAGCTAATCTGGAACTGAAATGTAATAAGACTAAGTAACTATTCTTCGTGCAGAAGTTTGTGTCTGCCACTAAGCACATAAGTATCTGATGTCTCACATCAGACGTTCGTACAGTTTCAAAGTGATTCGCAAATGACGTAATTTTATTCACAACTCTGAAATGGTTGAGGGAGGACGAGTCACTCTCTCACTATTGTCCATATTCAAGGGTACAATTTAAAGTCGGTTTTTCACCCAAGACATCGTGTTTGTGCGACAATAGGAAGTTATCAGCATGAGCAGGCACTGATGGTAATGTATACATTGTTAATGCATGCAGCGTCTTTATGGTGCCTCTCCTACGAATACCACTTTTCTGGAAGAAGCCGGCTGCTACATTTCTGGAGTTAACTAGCCGGCAGTTTGGTCATGTAATAGCAAATCTTGAAGTTGACGTTTGGGGCTTGTAGGCCACGTTTAGATTTTAAAGAAAGGGACATCTCGAAGCACTTACTGGGGATAGAATGCTGGGTCGAAGAATTTCTCCCACAGTGTGCAGACAATGTGTTCGGTCGAAGAGGCGGAAAACGGCTTATCTAGGCCCTCCTCTTAGTTGCCTGTTGCCACAGCTGGGGCTGGGGGTGTGAGAGAAATCTAGATCACCCAACTAGCATGTTACGACAGCGTCTTAAACGCCCTTTGTGAACAGGGAGGGAGGCCATAAAAATTCACAAGTTTACATGTTCACTGTGGACCGGAAGCTTTCGAGGGAGCCATGAGGCAGTGTCGTCCCTCAGCCTACAGAGTTTTTTTGGGACGCCTCAGGCCTTCAAAACAGTTTTCGAAGGAGTGCAACATTTATGGTGGCTCTGAAATGATCTTTGGGACACAAAAGCACTTCTCTTAGTCTAGCCAGAGCCCCTGGTCGGGCACACGGTAACGTTCAGGCGATCCAAACAAAGATCTCAATGATTCTTATGTGTTATTCACTTTAGAGCTATATGGAAACTCAAAATAACACACTGCCTAAGACGGCCATCGAAAAAAAAAAAAAAAAAAGCAAGCTGGGAGCACAACGTCTCCTCCTCTCTGCGAGGGGATGTTGCGAGTCAGGGATTGGCTGCTTCTCCTGAAAAGAGAAGAATATTGTTTGATTACGATTGGCGATGCGTAGAGCAGACGAGTTAGAGGAGAGAAGTGGAGCTCATGAAGTCTTGTGACTGGCATGGAACCCTTGTGGAGGCAGTTGCGGGAGTGCTTTTGTGGAGTTTACCGAGGTTTAATGGGAAGTGAGGGGAGGAGAAACTTGGTCTTCTTATTCAGACTCTTGGCTGGAGTGGGTCTTCCAATTCAGACTCAAGGTTGGAGTGGGTCTTCTGATTCAGACTCCGGGTTGGAGTGGGTCTTTCGATTCAGACTCCGGTCTGGAGGGGATTCTGGTGAATTATTGTTATGAGTGGGTTGCATTAGGGGCACTTGTCCTGTGCATGAATTAGCACCAACACTGGTCTTGACTGGGGAGCCTGTGGCGAGGACTTAGCTGTGCCGCCAGTTTAGACCCCAGTCATCTCGGACAATACGCTGCGCTGAGGGCAATATTATTCGTGACAGAACTGATATTTGCTCTCCTTGTGCGCACTACCGTGTAAGTGAATTAGATTGGTCCACGGTATATGACCAGCAAACCAGAGTGTCACACGCTGGAATCTGTCCAGATTTCAGGGCTCCACTAGAGAGTAATTACAATCCGTCTAACAGATCGCCAACATAATTCGTACCCGCCATAGGGAACTACAGGCACCGCACATCGCTCCCCTGCAGGCTCTTGAACCATGACCGTCATCTGAGACAGCGCCGCATGTCGAGAAAAGGGCTGTTGTATTGCACCTCCAGCTTGTTAGGGCAAACAATATCTCAAATAATAAATCCGTCAAGATCTACTCAGTGTTAAATAATTTCAGATGGCGTTGTCCATATTTTGAGCCTGAGTAAATAGCTCAGTCAGACAAACCTTAGTCTTTGCCAACCAGCCACCACACAGGATTGCTAAGGGTTCGTTGCGTGTTTGTGTTGTCATTAGATCATGTGTTATTTCTATCATCACGCCTAACATGTATTTTTGTCCAATTTTTAATCAATAAACTTGTGCCATAATTTTTGTAAAAGATAAATGCTGTGTTGATATATTAATCACCCACAATGAATTGACAAAAATAATGACAGGGGCACCATTTCATTAATACTATTTCAGCATTCAAGTTCATGTAGATTCTGATAACTGCGGTAATCTCTACTGGAGGCTATCAACAACAAACACAGTTAAAGGGCAAAATCAATTTAGCAGATGCGTGGGACAGGTAGTCAAGGGGAAGGATTACTGTTTAAAGTGATTGCCATCAGGGCGTAACTGAGAGTCGCCTGTCGCCTTTTAAAACATATCGCAAGTCCAGTGTATCCTTACATGGTCTAACGATATCATTAATAGACAGACTACTAATGATGTGTTGTTCAAATGGGTCAAATGGCTCTGAGCACTATGGGACTCAACTGCTGTGGTCATAAGTCCCCTAGAACTTAGAACTACTTAAACCTAACTAACCTAAGAACATCACACACATCCATGCCCGAGGCAGGATTCGAACCTGCGACCGTAGCGGTCGTGCGGATCCAGACTGTAGTGCCTTTAACCGCTCGGCCACTCCGGCCGGCTGATGTGTTGTTTCTGATTTTTTGCTCAAAACAGGGGGACGATGTGATTTAGTACAGTTCGCAGGTAACAGCTGAGGGAATGTAAGATTTGATCAGCACTTTCGTCCTCTTAATTATTGGCTTGCAGAACTATCAGATGGCAGCCGCAGATGTGAAGAGGTTACAATGTGTTTGGTGCACCACATGGTAACCAGATGTTGTCTGCCGGAACCTTGACGACTGGTATGCCTGTCCTCATGTTCCCGTGCCATCCAACATCGGGCCACTGTCACATCCCAATGACCAACAAATGTAGATGTTGCGCGATTTGCCCACCTGGCAAAATGGAGGGCCAGATTGAGTAAGGTCTTTCCAAGTTTGTCAGATGCTGATAATGCTGTAGTCGTGGACTGTGCGGCTGGTCCTGGTGGAGGTTCGAGTCCTCCCTCGGGCATGGGTGTGTGTGTTTGTCCTTAGGGTACTTTAGGTTAAGCAGTGTGTAAGCTTAGGGACTGATGACCTTAGCAATTAAGTCGCATAAGATTTCACACACATTTTTGATAATGCTGTCTGAAACTATTTCGTGGCATCTCTGTGTCGTTTTCAGTAACCACTCAACACCCGACGCTGTTCACGCTCTTTACGTACCATACCAAAACACAATTGGTGACATCACTGTACGCGAACAACATTTGTACACTCTCATGGCCCTTCTGCAGGGTGGGGCAAATGAAGATGGCCCAGAGATCAAAGTTCCAGAGTACAAAGAAACACAGCAGAGGAAAGGAAATACAGTACTAATCTATCTATGGGAGATGTTGAAAATTAATATCATTCATCTCTTCGCAAAAAAATGGTGCAAATGGCTCTGAGCACTAAGGGACTTAACTTCTGAGGTCATCAGTCCCCCTAGAACTTGGAACTACTTAAACCTAACTAACCTAAGGACATCACACACATCCATGCCCGAGGCAGGATTCGAACCTGCGACCGTAGCGGTCCCGCGGTTCCAGACTGTAGCGCCTAGAACCGCTCGGCCACATCTCTTCTCACTTTGGGGCACTGGTCAGCAAGTTTCTGAGGGTGAATCTAAGCTGGACTGCTGGAAGTGCTGCAGTCTGCTCCAAAATGTGTACGTGCACGAAGTCACATTGACACCTGACCATTTCTTCTGGATGCTTCACTGTTTTGGGTTGGGTTGGGTTGGGTTGTTATGGGGAGGAGACCAAACTGCGAGGTCATCGGTCTCATCGGATAATGGAAGGATGGGTAAGGAACCATCCCGGCGTTAGCCTGAAGAGATTTAGGGAAAGCACGGAAAACCTAAATCAGGATAGCCGGACGCGGGATTGAGCCGTCGTCCTGCCGAATGCGAGTCTAGTGTGCTACCACTGCACCACCTCGCTCGGTTTCACTGTTTTGCCAGGCCTTGTAGTGCCCACCGCCGCCATTCTCCGCCTCTTAACCCTGTTCTTCTCTTTCCTAAAGTCATAAATGGCTTGGAAGGAAACATATTTATATTGTGAAATACTGGGTTGGTGCATAGCGTTTTTCCACCAATTCAATAAACGCAACAGATACAAGTAACAGAGACTTAAGTCGTCAACAATATATCGTCCTTCACTGTTTACGACACTCTGCCATCGCTGGCGTAAGTTTCGATTCCGCGACTGTAGAAATCACTTGGTTTTGAGGCAAAGAACTCGTAGAGCTATGTTCGGAGCACATTTTCATCCGCAAAGTGTAATTCCTTGAAGATTGTTCGATAGAGAGCGGTGAAGGTGAAAATCTGAGGGTGAAAGATCAGATGACTAATATGGGTGCGGAATGACTTTGCAACCCAACTCTTGTATAATGTCTTTCGTCAGTCTAGCAGATGTGGGCGGGCGTTACCGTGAAATAGCATCACTTGACGCACTCTTCCTGATCGTTGGGATTCCGTCTGCAAGACGTCTCAAATGCTGCCATAAATGTCAGCGGTGATGGTAACACCTCAGGGAATCAGTTCGTAGTATGCCACACCGTCGCTGTTTCAACCATATACATAATATTATATTTGTGGATGTGCGTACATAAATATTTTCTGCAGCATGTTGTGATGTTTTGGACATTATATTCGACACTGGATAAGGAATTTTTGGACGCCAAGATTATATGCATACACTCCAGTGACGTAAAATAAACATGTCGAGCCTGATGACCACTTTTTACAACTGACACTGGTTGCGTAGGTAAACTGATTCATCATTGCAACTGTTATTGGTTATACCTGACATCAGTATTACGTGGACTGAATAAGTGATCGGTGTTGTGAAATTGCATTATGTAGTTTTTTAACCAAATTTCTTTTCTAAGAGAATAAAAATTTGGTATGTCATACAATTAAATTCACTGAGCTTAATGTAGGGTTTTTAGAATGATAAATTTCTGTTTCTGCAAACTTACTCTATTTGCAATCATTTTTACTGCACTTATCACTCCACTCTCGTACAGCGCTTTTAGAAAATTAATGATGTGTGGGGATATGAGGTTAATGCAAATGTGGCTAGAACAGGGCCGTTTCTACTATTAGGCATAATTTTAAGGGCGACTAAAGGCGGAAAAAAGTAATTTGAAATCAAACAACGAAAAAATGGAGCAAATGAGGAGAAAAAATGAATAAGAGGAAAAATTAAAAAACCTCAAAGGTTGAGGAGAAAAACTAAGAAATTGAAGACATTTGTTGTTTTCAAGCACTTGTAAACAACTGAGGACAAAGCACGAAAATTGAGGGCTGTCCCCAGAAAATGAGGAGGTCTGGTCACCTTAGTTTAATGGGTATAATTGAAGATTTGCATCGTTGTGTTGTTGAATGTAGGTGGTGGTGGAGGAGTGGCAGGGTCGGTGGATATTGGGGAGACCAGTGGTAGTAAAAAAGTGGGACGTCATTTTTCAGTTCTCTCCTAGGGCGGCAAAACGCCTAGCAACGGTCCTGAGCTAATAACTGCACCGACGAAAAACAAAGGTAAAGGCAGTTCAGACGCCAAGATCGTTAGAGGCGACAGAAAAGCTCACTTGGACAATAGGACTGCAGTTTGTTGAAGGAGTCTAATGGCGGTGTTCATGGCAAACCGCAGGCCGACTCCATCTACTTCAGAATACGTGACTAGCGCCTCAACCACGAATCTACATGCTCATTTGTTGCTGCCTAGTTGCGATGTAGGAATCCTACACTACCGAGGAAAATTTCTTAACCGACCTCCAACTAATGAAGCGGAGGTTTCACAGTATTCTTCCACTTGAGGACAGGGATCATGTCTCATCAGTTCAATGAAATTTTCCTCGTTATTTTACGGTGTATTATCAACATGAGTTTCATAACAATGTCGCTTAGCATCTCCAACTGCTAGAAATGAAAGTTTTTGAACACATGGTAAAACATTAGATATAAGTTAATCGAATGAGTGTCGTCTGTTTTACAAAAGAGATATTAAGGTCGAACGCTCTATCAAGAATGAGGTGACTGAAGACGGGGTACAACTCGAATTACGGAGTGATGAGGAAGGTAATCGAGTATATCCTTTCCAAGGAAATACGTCGGCATTTGCGTCAAAGCAGTTTAAGGAAATCATGGGAAACCTAAATCTGGTTGCCGGACAAGTATGTGAGCCACGGTCCTATTCAATAAGAGTTCAGCTCCGTTACAGCTGAAGATTGGTATCTTTTGTTCGTCACAGCGTATCCCATTTACGTCCAGAAAGCGTCAACGGGTGCTTGCTACTTAATTTACTGTTAAGAACAGCCTACTGTATCTTATTCACATCCGTGCCTCCCTTTAAAATTGTAAATATTTCGTTACAAATTTTGAAAAAAAATCTTTAATTCTTGACTATGAATTATTTGAAGAGCTGTAAAAATCCATCTTTCAGCTTGCATGACACTCCACCATTCCTCTGAGCATTGTCTGTCCTCTTCAGCGTCAGAATTCCGTGTACCGGGATGTATCTCTTTCTGGTCATGCACTCCTTGCCTCTGCACCTGATCTCGCCTGGAGCTGCCGCACGGCGTCCTTGTCCTGCTGACTCGTACCCAGCGGAGCAAGCAAATTCAGCTCTCATTACCTGCCCTAGGTGGACGAATAACTCCCCTATGTAACCGTGACTTCACGTGTGTAACTAGCAGCCTACATCATACTGTAAAATTACATTGTTGCGTGGAAACAAACAGAGAAAAGCCACAAATCTCCGATATGTGTAAATACAGTGATGTTAACATACAAATGATTTAACGAGCACAAAGCATCATCACGACAATTCCGCGTATATAAATCATAAGTAATGATGTATTATGGCTGAAGAAGTTAACTGCGCCTAATCACTGTAGCACTGTTTATTCGTTTTACAAAAAACTATGAATTTAGAAACTATCTGTTACAGATCCTTGGCAGCTACATACAGCCTACAGTTCATACGTCTGTGTGGATGAATCCAGAATTTTCCATTTTAATTCGTGTGCAACAATAACAGAGAACCATATCTTCCTGTGAGTTTGAATCTGTGTTCGACGTGCCGAGTGTAACCAAAAGGTGCTCAGGTATGACAAACATTACTTCCCTCTCCCCCACCCTTGCACACCGCAAATTTACTTTCTCTTTTCTGAATTTTCCTGTGTGCAGAACTGCATTTCCAGCTGGTCAGCAAAGAGCTGTCAAAGTAGATCGCCTGCCAGTTGGGTTCCTTTTCAGTCTCTCCGTGTGTGTGGAAGGCCTAAATGTTGCGACTATATAGCGTCGTTATGTAACGAGCAGTACTTTGAAGTCGGCTAACTTTTGGTGAAATAAACAATCCACGGAGAGATGTTTTTTTAATTCACAGTCTAGCAGACTCATACGTGGTTCTTAGTAGCTGGAAAGAACAGGAAACCATGGGGCCCTCATTCTTTCTCAATTGTAACTATGACATTGACAATAGTGACATTTGAGATAAGGTTGCGTTCAGAAACGAGTTTTCAGTTCCTGGTTCAGTTACTCAGCTAGTCCATTATATGCAAAATTACGATGAAATTGTGTTTTAATGTATTGCGTTAAAGTGCTTCCTAGAAAATAATCAAAGTATCTGAAATAAAGTATTCTCATGTACTTTAAATAAAGTATTCTCATGTACTTTATTGTTCTGATAAAGTACAGAGAAAGATTGTCCGATATGAAGTACAATACTATAAAGTGTAGCGAATGAAGATCATGTTTTAACTTACCTCAATCGTAATTTAAATCTTCCGTTTCTGATGTCTCTTTCTAGATATTAGGTACTTCCCGTAGTGCTGAGCCGTTTGTGATTAGAAATGGTAGAAATTTACCGTGCCTATGGCGCAACCTTCGCCTCACATACGCACTTTAGAGGAGACAGCAGCTTCGAGTTCTGGTGGTGGCAGTCGAGTTCGCCACCAGTGTTTTGCTGGCAAGGGGATGAAATGTGGTCGCCACACAGTGAGCCAGTACCTTGACCTAAATTCCAAAATGCTGTGAAGTGTCTCATGGAGTGAGAGCGTATGCCTTTATTGACAAAGATCTCTGGATGATTGCTAGATGGGTGTAGACAACTCAATAGAAATTTCAGGGGCTATTTGGGAGAACTGGGTGAGCAACAGGTAAGTCAGCACGCTGGGCAAAATGTTTATCACTCTTAGGTGACGTCACACTAGTATTATGTTACAACACCTCTAGTCTTCGTTTGGCGAGGAAGAGAGAGAAGAGAGTCTAGAAGTTTCTTTACGTATATAATATTTATTTATTGCAAACGTAAAGATCTGTTAAATGGTTCAAATGGCTCTAAGCACTATGGGACTTAACAGCTGAGGTCATCAGTCCCCTAAACTTAGAACTACTTAAACGTAACTAACCTAAGGACCTCACACACACCCATGCCCGAGGCAGGATTCGAACCTGCGACCGTAGCAGCAGCGCGGCTCCGGACTGGAGCGCCTAGAGCCGCACGACCACCACGGCCGGCCAAAGATCTGTTACCTCACTTTTAAAACAGGTCATACATACTACAGTTCTTGTTTGTCATGTTTTTTGTTGTTTTCTGTTTTGTTTTTATCTGTAAAGTTTGAAACTGAAAAATATTTTTTAAGATAACAAATGATTTGAGATTGAAATATAAGTAAAATTTGATTGTTTTAGAAGAGTGTAAAAAGATGATAGGATAAAGGTGAGATTTTTTAGTGCCGTCACTGATTGTGATTGGCAGTGAATACCTCGGAATGGTTTATTCGAGCCGTTGACTGCCAGTCACAACAAAATAGTATGGTATTGCTAATCCTGTGCTTTACATTAGGTATTTACCCATGTACAGTACTGGATGCTTTCTTGGCTAAATTGCCAGCGCCTTACACTATATTTACTCCAGTATTCACTATCCTAAACTATTATTTTACTGTTACGTACAATTTGTCAGTGCATTTTGGCATGTTATGCCTGATTCATAAATCTAGGTGTCTTATTTGCTGTTACATCTCATCTTACCCCAACTCCTCATCCTTCTCAATGTCACTGTTTCATTCTCAATTGGCCCCTTTCGTCAAGGAGGAAGTCGTACAGTTTACGTCTCTTTATTACTTACGTTACGCTCACCTTACCACGTAGCGTTTGCGCTAACTTGTGACATGTCCCTTGTATCGGTGCACCAGTTAGTGTATGTTGCTTACCTAGTCTCCCCATCTATAAATAGTACCTTGCAGCTCTGCATTTGATCGTGGTATTTATCGGGCATCATACACAATGCATCCACTGAGTTAATGACAAAGGCTCCTGACAGCCAAAGTAGGACACTCCTCTGCCCTCGTCTGACTGATGCTTTGTTGGTCACCTGGCTCAGTCGGCGTGCCTATGTGCTAGCTGCGAAGCTAGGTTTGCCATATCCAGCTGAAGCCACTCATTGATGAACAGATCCAGCAGAGCTACAAAATTTCGAGTATGAGATCCACGTTTTCACCCACTGTTCCAAATAGTCCCATTTTCTATGTAGTTAAAATCGGCAGATCTTGTCGGAGGGGCAGTAGCGTGCCTGAGTGTTCACTAAACAAAGAAGATATCCGTGTGAACAAGGCTGGGAGACATGAGTGTTTGCAGTATACTTATCACAAAGGTATAGTAGACAGCGCATCAGTACGTAGTACCAATAAACATCTTAGTTCATGTTTCCACTGCCTTGAATGAGTGGGCCCAAGTCATGGTACGAAAAACACCCCAAAAATATGAAAGAACCAGCTCTGTACTGAACTGCACCCTTCACACACTGTGGATCAAACGCCTCATTAGCCCGCCAATGCGCTCAACGAATGGTCAGTGTTGTTTAGTCTATGATGACCTACAGCTTTCTGTACTGCTGAGACCTCAGGCGCCAAACGCCCTCTGCATGCCGTTCCCGTCTCAGTGGTTGGGATCAGCCTGTATTCACTTACAGCAGCAATTCCTGTTCGGAGCGAAACCGAATGTTTTTGACAAGACGTGAAACTTGTCTCCGGTTCTGTCAGGATCTTGTACAACCGTTTTTACGCATCATTTCATGACTACTGGCGGTACACCATTCCCTGTATACATGTAGGACAAATCACGTTGATACACTGACAAATTGAGCAATTTCATTCATGGAATGGTTATAGGCATGTCCAAACATAATGGCGCCTTTCTGTCATTCAGCTAGTATCCACACCAACTCATTTTACTAAACTGATTCCATACTATTGACATTCACATCGAGTTCCCGCAGGATAGAGTGGCCGATGCATAGTACCATTTTCCGTCTGAAGCGCTGGTCAACTTCGTTTGTTTGTTCAGGAGGCGGGGCCGACATTGTTTGCCAACTTTCGACCGGTTGGCGCCATGCTGCAATGAGAGAATCGAGGGGCAAATCAAAATATTTTACAAAAACTGTGTGGTAAAAAAATTTCTTTTTGTGTTACTTGTAGCTTTATATGCCAGCTTCATGATGACGTGCCCGTCATTCCGATAATGGTCACAGTTATCGTTATATTTGAGTTTAAGTAAAACACTGCACAAAATTCGAGGAAGTTTGGAATGAAAATGTGGGGTGACCATGATTTTACGTTTGGTGCATACTATTAATATGTTGCTGCATACAAAATTTAGTTAGGTTATTTAATTTTTCTTTAGACTTGGATGGAGGTCTCTAGCTGTCACCAATCTCAAGAAAATTGATCTTACGTAGCACAATCTTTTGCATTCGAACGTGCCAGCGATAAAGCAAGAATTAAACAGCCACAACATACCTCATATATAATAAACGATTTGTGATATCGAGATGAGATTTTGGCGAATGAGAGGAGAGTATTTTTCTACAAGGTTACCATGCAAAACTTCATTATCTACCGTGTTATTCGACTAACTATAAACTTTTTCGATGAAGGAATGATTTTTAGCGGCTATCAATAGCTGGTGAAAAGAGAAATGCTGTGGGTTTTGGAATATCATAGTTGAAGACATTACCTGTTAATTTTTATATCAAGGACCTGTTTTTCAGAAGCTGTTGACCTACGTTTTCCTCAGTTCCTCACTTAATAAACCATCACTTTTGAATTCTCTCGCAGCTGCATCTGAACAACTTGTTAGTTGGGTTACCCCACTATGTTTTGGCAAAAGAAGAAAATTTTAACATGGCAACAAGAGAAACGTAGGTTTTATTGAGAACTCGCCAATCGCGATTCTTATCTGAATGTTGCAAATTGTTAGCGAGCCAGGTGAAAATAAATCGCTGATTTTGTTGCATTTTCAGCGGAATTCTTTTTAGATGCTAACCAAAGTTGAGACGACAGTAGATCTTTTTGAATGGTCACGATGTAAATGTGGGCCTGGAGGTGCTCCAATTAATATTTACAGAATATTTGAGCACAGGCTTCGGTTTAGAATAGCACCTCCCATTCAGCACTTGGCATTTCCACTACAATGCCTCCTCGCAACCTCTACTGCTATAGTTCTCATGTGCCCCGCCAACTGTGCATCCACCAGCCATGTCATTCTGCGCACACACTACACACCATGTTACTATCATAACATATATCAGTGGTGGAGGGCCATATGACTACGGAGTAGTAGTTCTACAGTATCTACTGCACTCCGAAGTGCGTTGTTTAACGGGGTGTTCAATCACTGAGCTATCCAAGCACAACTCACAACCCCCCCGTACAGTCATAAGTCTGCTATCACCTCATCTCCTACCTTGATTGCGCAAGGCAAAAATTACAGGTTAGAGTGCTGGTACAATACACAGTTTTAATCTACCAGAAAGTTTTAAATCAACGCACTTTCCGCTGCAGAGTGATAATTCTTTGCCTTATCGAGTACCTGTTTCCGAAATTAACAAGCCCAGATAAACGTTTCTTCCTCCAAACAACCGAAGGTGCAGGTACTAACAGTTCACTCTTTAAGGGAACACTATAAGATTATTTACAATCAAAATTATATTTACAGAAAAGGGTTTATGTTTTTCTCCGAAAATGAAAGTAAAACTGTAACCGGTTAAAATAAAACAAAGAGATCGGGGATCATATTTCAGAAGAGAAATGAACTGCCATGCTTTCATTTATGATCAACAAACAAATTGTAATAACAAAGGTGTTTCGTAACGTTTCATATCGAGTGGTAGTGGAACTGTCTTTCATGCATTAACTTCTACGCGTCAATTCGTTATATCTCGTCCATCGTATTTGCGGTCACCACTATCGCTAGTTTAATTCATGATGCTGTTTTCTGAAACGAAATGCCAGCGGTTGGTAGAGTCGTTTTCCTCTTTTGGGAGTCGGATTATTTTCCACCTTTTCCCGCCGTGGCGCGGCGCTTTCCATATTGCCTGTTTCTTTCTTCCGTGTGTCGAATATTATTTCTCACTAGGCAGCGCAGGTTTATGCAGGAAGTTCTTGCGTTTTTTACGAGGGTACAGGGAGCCAAAGTTTGGGCCCGCGTCCCGAAGGCTTAATAGAAATGATAAAACTTGAAATACTGGTCTCTTTTTAGGCGAGAGAAGTTAACGTCGTAACTCTGGAGACTTCGCAATAGAGGGCGCCAACAGTGAGAACTAACAATGCCCACATCGGGGTGCTTGCTGTTAAGGACTAACATTCATATTCTCCAGGTAACATCATAGAAACTGAGTGCAGTTATTCACAGTTTGTATTGTTCGTGTAGTAACTTGAACGATGCTTCCCACACGAACAAAGCTGTAATGATCAAAATCATACGTTCCCGATATGCTATTAAGTTCGGTTTATACGTTTTCGATCATGTTCCACTTACGTCTGTGGGAAATCTAAGTGTATGAAACTGAGTCTTCTTTTGCCAGTTCTTCACATGTCAAAATTTTATAAGCAGCAACTACGAAAATGCGAAAGGAACACGCTCTTGGGGCTCAGTATAAAGTAATTCGTGACTCACATGTTGTGTCACATAGATTCCACGATACTCAAAGATGTTCACTGCTACATTCGTTAGTTACGTGGTCCACAGATAATGTAAACGTTTTTTTATCGAAATGATGTGGAACGAGTCAGTTTAAAGGATACATACGCACGATTAATTTCATTTGGTGGCTTCATACTGGTCATTTACACGTTGCTAAATGGCAGGCTGGTCTAAATTTATTGTTAATTAACATATTATTTTTGAGTTCTGTTCATGTAACTACATTTTAAGCTATATTTGTTTTAAAAACTACTAGTTTTTAAATAAAACGTCGTGTATGCAATAGAACAAGTTGTTCAGAAGAAACGATTTTACGTTACAGTTGCATTACCACCTGTCAGACATTTCATATTGTTTTGAAAATGATAAAACGTTTTTTGATTATGCATATTGACGTTACTGAGCCAGTGTCCGCTTCGCTAATAAGTACAAAAGGTCATTTTTCCTTCTGTTTTTGTACGTATGAACATCGTTATTGTTATCACATTGTGATTTGCGATGGATTGATTATGACGACTTTCATTACCCTATATATTTTGTGCTTCATGTGCCAACGGCCTTGCCTCAGTGGTAATACCGGTTCCCGTCCGATCATCGAAGTTTAGCGCTGTCGTGCTTGGCTAGAACTTGCATGGGTGACTGTCCTGTTCGCCAGGCGCTGATGGCAAGCAGGGTGCACTCAGCACTTGGGGGGCAAATAGCGGAGCTACTTGGCTGAGAAGTAGCATCTCTAGTAACGAAAACTGACACCGGCCGTGAGAGCAGTGTGCTGGCCACACGCCCCTCCGTATCCGCAAAGGCTTAGGGTGACACGTCGTTCAGTACCGTAAAGGGTCTTCCGAGACCTCTTCGGACGGCACAGTGCAATGTGTTAGCATGTACAAAATGAGGTGTAGCTCACAAAATAAGTTCTTAACAGAGAGAAGGAAACCATAGGGAAACATACAGGGGTTAGACAAAAATATGAAAACACCGTGAGAAATGCACGCTTGAATATACACACATCAAAAAAAGTTTTGCGTAACCCCGGTTCCCAGAACTCCTGGATATAGATGTTGACTGTGGACATTGTATCACAGACACAGTCCCTTTGACTGTTCAGAGATGTCACTAAACCCGGCCAAAGATGTAAACAACCATGTATGAGTAGCGCCTATTAGACAGAGGGGTGTCCGACAGCCGATCAGTTCCAGTCATTCCACCAGGAAGGAGGTACACGGCTCCTGTTGTCTGTAGTTCAATCATGCCTAGACGGTTAATACCGCGGATCGATCGCGTCCGCATTGTTATTTTGTGCCAGGAAGGGCTCTCAACAAGGGAAGTGTCCAGGCGCCTCGAAGTGAACCAAAGCGATGTTGTTCGGACATGGAGGAGATACAGAGAGACAGGAACTGTCGATGACATTCCTCGCTCAGGCCGCCCAAGGACTACTACTGCAGTGGATGACCGCTACCTGCGGATTGTAGCTCGGAGGAACCCTGGCAGCAACGCCGCCATGTCGAATAATGCTTTTTTTGCAGCCACAGGACGTCGTGTTACGACTCAAGCTGTGCGCAATAGGCTGCATGATGGGCATCTTCACTCCCGACGTCCATGGTCAGCCTGAACGCCTTAGACACACTTTCCAGCGAATGCAGCAAGGTGGAGTTTCCCTGCTGTTTTGGGGTAGCATTATGTGGGGCCGGTGTACGCCACTGGTGGTCTTGGAAAGCGCCGTAACGGCTGTAGGATACGTGATTGTCATCCTCCGACCGATAGTCCAATCATATCGGCAGCATATTGGCGAGGCATTCATCTTCATGGACGACAATTCTTGCCCCCATCTTGCACATCTTGTGAGGGACTTACTTCAGGATAACGACATCGCTCGACTAGAGTGGCCAGCATGTTCTCCAGACATGAACTCTATCGAACATGCCTGGGATAGATTGAAAAGGGCTGTGTATGGACGACGTGACCTACCAACCACTCTGAGGGATCTACGCCGAATAGCCGTTGAAGAGTGGGACAATCTGGAGCAACAGTGCCTTGATGAACTAGTGGATAGTGTGCCACGACAAATACAGGCATGCATCAGTGCAAGAGGGCGTGCTACTGCGTATTAGAGGTACCGGTGTGTACAGCAATCTGGACCACCACCTCTGAAGGTCTCGCTGTATGGTGGTACAACATGCAATGTATAGTTTTCATGAACAATAAAAAGGGCGGAAATGATGTTTATGTTGATCTCTGTTCCAATTTTCTGTACAGGTTCCGGAACTCTCGAAACAGAGGTGATGCAAAACTTTTTTTTGATGTGTGTAAATATGCTGGCCAAGCCTGCAGATTGCGCTTTTATATTTAACCACGAACGACACCTGTGCGATGTCTTCAATACGTTGCAAGTGTCAGTCGTGGTCGGAACAGTGTGCTGTGTAGTTGTGAGTGCATTACGTCAGAGCTAAGTGAATTCGAACGTGGTCAAATTGTTGTTGCTCGTATTCTGGGTGCTTCTGTAACCAAGGGAGCACAAGAGTCTGATGTTTTAAGAGGCGCCGTATCGAAGATTTATACTGCGTACAGGGAAAGCAGAAAAAAATCATCCGCTTAGTCACAAAACGGACGAAAGTGTTTGTTGAGTGATCGCGACCGACGATGACTGAAGAGGATTTTAAGGAAAAGTAAGAGGACAGCACGTGTAAAAGTCACTGCAGAATTGAATGTCGGCCTCGCGGACCCTGTCAGTACCAAAACAACACGAAGGGAGCTTCAGAAGCAAGGAATTTTGGGGCAGCCTGAAATTCCAAAGCCAACCACTAGTGATGGAAATGCCTGTAACAGGAAAACATTGTGCCGAAGCTATAAAACATGGACTGCCGAGCAATCGAAGGAAGTCATTTGGTTGGGTCTTGTTTTACAATGTTTCCAACTTCTGGTCGAAGTTACATCCCAAGAGTGAAACATGGCGGGGGATCGGTGACGACCTGTTCAGTCATATCATGGTATTCCATGGGTCATGTGGTTACTCTGCAAGATCCCATTACTGCCAAAGATTTCGTGACCATTATGGTTCATCAGCTCCATCGCGTGGTACAATGTCTGTTCACCGGTGGCGATGTTGTGTTCCAAGATGATAGTGCTGTGTGTGAAGGGGGATTATCATGGAGCAATATGACTTTGTGTTGCCTTTCATCCATATTCCGGTCGTTTTTCATGTAATGCTCGATTTAGCGATCAGTGTTAACGATTTCACCAGGTTCTAGCAGCTTATATATAATAGATGGCGCCCTTCTGATCCCACCAAACACAGAACATTGTCTGCTTTCCAAAGCGATTTGGTCTTGCAGTGGATGTCGATGGTTTGCCTGGATTCACCCATGATTTACGACGCTTAGGATTCTCAAAATATAATCATTTCATCACCTGTCACTATTCGATGGCGAAACGACTTTCTTCTGTATCTGGCGAGCAACATTTCAGAAGCGGTCTTTTGATTTGCTTGTTGTCTTTCACTCAGTTAATTCAGAACCTATTTTCCCACTTTCTGCACCTTTCACGTAGCTTTCAACCGAAGAGAAATAGCTTTCTGCGTCACATTCAATTGTTCCGCGAGTTACTGTTGAATTTGAGTATCATCGTAATCCAATAAGGCCTGCAATTCGTTGTCTTCGAACTTTTCAGTGGTTTCCCACGCTCGTCGTTCCCCACGTGAAAATCACCACTTTCGAATTTTTTGAACCACTCCAAACACCGTGTTTTCCCAAGAGCATCTTCGCCGAAAGCTTCGGCAAGCATTCGATGCGATTCTGCAGAAGTTTTCTTCAAATGATAGCAGAAAATGCTGTCCGCAAATGGTAGTTCGTGGGCACAAAACTCGACAAGTTTACGGGTTTGAAACAGATACCGATGAATGGAAGTTGGGTTACTGTGTATTGACATTCGTCGTCAGCCGTTACAGGAAGCAGATGGCGTTGCAAACGCAGTCTCACGGGCCCTACACTGACGGCTAGCACCACCTATAGAGAAATTCCGGAGAACACCTGGTAAATGTTTTTGGCGCGCTGCAGACAAAATTTTTATCTGGTACAAACTGTCAGCATACGGACACATCTAGACAATTTCGCAGAATTTCTCACCGAAGTTGTAGCGTAATCGTGTCTTATTTAGTTTGATAACTGAACAAAGGTCTTTCGCACAAATATGCCGAGAGAATTATTGTAGCACTTTTGCAACCTCATTATAGAGACTTTGAAAAGTATCTGAGAAAATCAATTTTGACGTTCTGGGCAGTTTTAACACAAAAAGATTTGTAATTAAAACTGGAATTACTTGCAGGTCATCGTTGTCGTTCTTGCGAGGCGACAATGAATTCTTCAAACCTCGAGCTTTCTTTAACGCCAATGGGCTTAGGTGACTCGATTGTCCTTACTAAAATACGTCCGTTTCAAGACGCGATTTTCTTTTTAAATGCATCCCCGTCAAATCAGAAAGAAGCTACCTTGCAATTTATTACTGTGGACAGTTTGCAGTCAAGCCTTGTTAAGCTTCTTTTTCTGCAAAAAAGCAAGTGGACTTGTGAAAGTCCTTCATACCACGAAGAAATAGCGAGGGGAAAAATGCGCGTACGGCATTGTGGGCCGGAAATCCCCCATTGGGGAAAGTTCGGCCGCCGAGTGCAAGTACTTATGGCATTCGACGCCACACTGGGCGACTTGCGTGTCACAGATGGGGATGAAATGATGATGAGGACAACACAACACCCAGTCCCAGAGCGGAGAAAATCTGCTGCCCCAGCGGGGAATCGAATCGGGTCCCTTGGCGTGGCATTCCGCCGCGCTGACCACTCGGCTAACGGGGGCGGTAAACAGCGCTGACACCACATTTCTGCCAAACTCAGAGTTGTGCCGACCGTAAAATGCCACACCGCAATCCTAAATCAAATGTCGTGCTGTTCCGGGCACTTCCGAGAAGGATCGAGCAAAGCCGAGTGACAGGTCAGACTCTGGCTCGCCCGGGGCCCGCACATGCTGCACGCATCAAGTTTGGCTCGCCTTGGCCAGCCTTGCTGTGGAGGGAAGGGTGCGCGGTCGCCATCCACCACTATCATCATTACCTGAATTTGCCACTAATTTGCAGGAACAATGACATGAGATTCCCTTGAAAATCATACAAGGCCACCTCCACAGCTGATACGATAACGCAACCGCACATTCGTCACTGTTGGCGTGTGACTATTGCACAAAAAGCGAAATCGCTGTGTTGCCTCTTCCCCCCCTCCCCCCCTCCCCCCCGTACTCTCCACACCTGGCTTCTGCGGACGCTTTCTTTTTTTTAATTTTCGAAGTTGAAAACCCCATGGACAGACGAGATAAAAGAAAATTTGCAGACGGCATTTTTTTTGCGTGATCCAGCAAGAAACGTAACAAGGCTGCTTCCGGGAGTGGAGACGGCGTCGGGAGCGGTGTATTAATTGTTAAGGAGAGCATTTCGAAGGAGACCAAGCACAATAAGTAAAAGGTTGTTGTTGTTGTTGTGGTCTTCAGTCCTGAAACTGGTTTGATGCAGCTCTCCATGCTACTCTATCCTGTGCAAGCTTCTTCATCTCCCAGTACCTACTGCAACCTACATCCTTCTGAATCTGCTTAGTGTATTCATCTCTTGGTCTCCCTCTACGATTTTTACCCTCCACGCTGCCCTCCAATACTAAATTGGTGATCCCTTGATGCCTCAGAACATGTCCTACCAACCGATCCCTTCTTCTGGTCAAGTTGTGCCACAAACTTCTCTTCTCCCCAATCCTATTCAATACTTCCTCATTAGTTATGTGATCTACCCATCTAATCTTCAGCATTCTTCTGCAGCACCACATTTCGAAAGCTTCTATTCTCTTCTTGTCCAAACGATTTATCGTCCATGTTTCACTTCCATACATGGCTACACTCCATACGAATACTTTCAGAAATGACTTCCTGACACTTAAATCAATACTCGATGTTAACAAATTTCTCTTCTTCAGAAACGCTTTCCTTGCCATTGCCAGCCTACATTTTATATCCTCTCTACTTCGACCATCATCAGTTATTTTGCTCCCCAAATAGCAAAACTCCTTTACTACTTTAAGTGCCTCATTTCCTAATCTAATTCCCTCAGCATCACCCGACTTAAATAAACTACATTCCATTATCCTCGTTTTGCTTTTGTTGATGTTCATCTTATATCCTCCCTTCAAGACACCATCCATTCCGTTCAACTGCTCTTCCAAGTCCTTTGCTGTCTCTGACAGAATTACAATGTCATCGGCGAACCTCAAAGTTTTTATTTCTTCTCCATGAATTTTAATACCTACTCCGAATTTTTCTTTTGTTTCCTTTACTGCTTGCTCAATATACAGATTGAACAACATCGGGGAGAGGCTACAACCCTGTCTTACTCCCTTCCCAACCACTGCTTCCCTTTCATGTCCCTCGACTCTTATAACTGCCATCTGGTTTCTGTACAAATTGTAAATAGCCTTTCGCTCCCTGTATTTTACCCCTGCCACCTTTAGAATTTGAAAGAGAGTATTCCAGTGAACATTGTCAAAAGCTTTCTCTCTAAGTCTACAAATGCTAGAAACGTAGGTTTGCCTTTCCTTAATCTTTCTTCTAAGATAAGTCGTAAGGTCAGTATTGTCTCACGTGTTCCAGTGTTTCTACGGAATCCAAACTGATCTTCCCCGAGGTTGGCTTCTACTAGTTTTTCCATTCGTCTGTAAAGAATTCGTGTTAGTATTTTGCAGCTGTGACTTATTAAGCTGATAGTTCGGTAATTTTCACATCTGTCAACACCTGCTTTCTTTGGGATTGGAATTATTACATTCTTCTTGAAGTCTGAGGGTATTTCGCCTGTTTCATACATCTTGCTCACCAGATGGTAGAGTTTTGTCAGGACTGGCTCTCCCACGGCCGTCAGTAGTTCCAATGGAATATTGTCTACTCCGGGGGCCTTGTTTCGACTCAGGTCTTTCAGTGCTCTGTCAAACTCTTCACGCAGTATCATATCTCCCATTTCATCTTCATCTACATCCTCTTCCATTTCCATAATATTGTCCTCAAGTACATCGCCCTTGTATAGACCCTCTATATACTCCTTCCACCTTTCTGCTTTCCCTTCTTTGTTTAGAACTGGGTTTCCATCTGAGCTCTTGATATTCATACAAGTTGTTCTCTTATCTCCAAAGAAAGGTAACTGTAGAAAATGTTTCGTAGACAAAGTTCCAGAATTTTCTGAACAGACTTCGTACTTTTCTTACCGTGCCTGTAACGCCACCACTCCATTTTGTGTTGGGCATTGGTCATAATTTTTTGGCTCACCTGCTTGTGAATCTTTCCTTTAAGTATTTTTTCTTGACATTCTGAGGTCCTCGTTATGGTGACATGGGATTCGTGTTTGCTTTCGAACCAGTACAGTACATGTATTAAATCTGTACATATTATTTGGATGACCATCTTCTGCAGAACTATTATACAGTCGGTTTTAATCATAATGCAGTTTAACAGAGATTTACACGAAACGCTTTTCCCTTTTATGTACACGCGTCATCAACGTTGGCTCTGTAAATACAGCATACATAATAAGTTTTTCACATTTTGTTATTTATGGACCAAAAACAGTTTTTCTGTATGCATTTGGCGAAAAGCTTACGGTGTTTATTTCTCCTTTTTACATGTACTTCTGCTACGGTCGCAGGTTCGAATCCTGCCACGGGCATGGATGTGTGTGATGTCCTTAGGTTAGTTAGGTTTAAGTAGTTCTAAGTTATAGGGGACTGATGACCACAGATGTTAAGTCCCATAGTGCTCAGAGCCATTTGAACCATTTTACATTTACTTAAGACCGCAGGTTTTTCAATCGCTGTTAATAGACGTTGAAATCGAAAACACTTGGCTGCATTTTCATCAGCTCTGATTTTTCGGCTTTTTCGAAACTCGCTTTTTCTTTTGCATCTAAATTCTTTGCACTTCAATTCAGTTTTATGAAAATCCACACAAGGTGTCTTCATAGAAAATTTACTTTCGTTTCGTTTGTTTCGCAGTCAGCAATATATTTTTGCGTGTCCTTTTATTTTTCGTGTGAGTTGTGCGTGCTGTCAACTTCGCGAATGTTATGTTTTAAAGCACTAGCAACATTGCATATTCATGAGTCCGAATTACTATGGAAAACACAACATTGATGAAAATAGTCTTCAGTGTAACAATATAGATTAAATTACTGACTTATTTCTCGAGAATTATTAGCACAGTTTTTTCTTAAAATCGAGTCAAAGAATTGCTCAGAATTTATAAGTAAAGACTGTTTGCTATTTTTAAAACTAAATAACTATTGGGATAAATTCTGCAGCTATGCATAGTTTTATATTCCAGGAAATGAATGCGTGATGCAGAATGAGATGATCCAAACTCAATTTAGATTCGATATCCCGATTAGCACATACCATTTTTGTTCAACGTAAAATAACAACCTGTCTTGGATAGTGAATAATTGTTATCTACTACACTTGGATATGTTAACTTGTTAAAAGGAAAATATTTGCTTGTGTTAATTTGTAGTCGACATTTCACAAGGCAATTAACGCATTTCCTTACTAGGGTCATGAAAAATCCCTAACTACTATGAATCTAACAGTGTAGAGCATCTTTCCAACGAACAGTCTTTTTTTGACGAAAATTAGTGACGTCAACTGTGTGCTCTGGTGTAAAGAGGTTACGTCAGAGCTTAATTAGTCGCGTCGAGTTTCACGTTTGTTCTCGCTGGGACCAGCAATTGCTTTTGTCGCTATAAAACTTGATCCTGATTCTGAACAAGCTGTGTGAGATAGCTTCTCCGGGTGAACTTCGTCTCAAGTCATAAGATAAGGAAATTTTTGACAGAAAATGAGGTGTTCGAACTAACTGCTAGTAAGCGTGCTATCATCTTCATTTCACCGACGCTTTTTCCATAACAGAAGTTATATTATACTGTAAATGTCTCCTTAACAGCAGTAATTACTCAACGATTGTCTGAAGATTTCTTGGATATTTTTTTCGGTGGTAAACTCGAATTACTGTAAAGTACATTCGTACCTGGGAGTTAGAGAGAAAAATTCGCACTGGTTTCAGTTGGAAAACGTCCTGAGTAATCTACAACAACTGACTCAACAGGAAATGTCTAGAACGCGAAACCTATTGGTAATCTGTCGATCTATTCTCTTTTTTCTTTATTTCTGACTACGAGCCCACATCTGGGTTCCATCAGTGAGTCCTTGGAGTACTATCCCATCTATTCTAGGAAATAAGCAGACACTTATCTTCACAACGGACAACTGAACATTTGAACTCGTAAACCTGGCTAATGACAAAAGCATGATACTTCAGATGCAAATTAATTCCAGTACCATTGACAAGAAGCGTATGTTCAAATTTATGGTTACGTGAATGACACTAGATTGTGTTCCACGACCTATTTGACCGAAATCACAGTTCTTGCTCTGTGACTGGCTGGCGCTGAAGAACTAAACTACCATTTCTGATCTAGGTGAACTGAAAAGAAGGATTGGTCGCCCGCCTTGGGTAACTGAGTATCGGTATTAGACCTTGGCTCTAATAGCATTGATGGATCGCACTTCTTTCCAGGCACGTATACGTGGTTTAACTGTGCCATTTAGATGTGCATCTAGGTTCAATAGTAGATATTAGAGGAATGTTGTTCATCAATGGCAGCTGCAAGGTGCAGTGAATGCAGAGATATTACAGGGGTAGACAAAAATATGGAAAAACCGAGAACACAGTACCATTACCGTGCATAATGCGGTGTACGAAAATTGGTGGTATTCAAAACAGCTTCCAGTAGTCCGGTAATGGATAAATGTAGGTCCCGTATGGTTTTCAAGGAAATCTTATACCATTCTTCCTAGAAAATAATGGGAACCTGAGGTTATGACGATGGAGATGGAGATCAGGCAAACTCCTCTCCAAAGCAGACCACAATGGCTCAGTGATATTAGGATCTGATGACAGTGGTGGCCTTTGGAGATGCGACTATTCATACTCGTGCTCACAAAACCAGTCCTGAGTGGTGCGAGCTGTTAGGGGTTCTGTCACAAAGTCCTTGGCAGTACTGGGACCTTGTAGATCATCCATGAGGTCCATAGAATACCACGATGTGTTTCCCCGCATCTTCAGCGAACCCGCTATGTTTCGCTCTTGGGACGTAAACTGTTCCAGCAGTTGGAAACAGCGTGAAGCAAGACTGATCCGACCAAACGACTTTCTTCCATTGCTCCATAGTTCAGGTTTTACGGCTTCGCCACCATGATTTCCTGTTACAGGCACTTGTGTCACTGATGACTGGTTTTAGAATTCCGGCTCGTCTTGAAATTCTCTGCCTATGGTGCTCGCTTCGTATTGTTTTGGTGCTGACGGGGTTCGCGAGTTCGATATTCAGTTCTTGGAAAAAATCTTGTAGGTACAATCCAAGAACGAGGTTCCTCTATAGTTGTCTGGTTCACATTTGTGTCTTTTATTATGAAGTGGGTTAAGTATAGCTGTGGTCCATTCTTCTGGGAATTTTGCTGTTGCCCAATTTTTTTGTAAAACAGAATGTAGAAGATGTTGAGCTGTTTTACCAGCATACTTCCAAATTTCCGCAAACACTTGATTTTCACTATATGCTTTGTAGTTGCTTATTTCTCTATGCGCAATTTCTACTTCTTGTACTGTAGGTGACTTTATATTTTCTAGTTTGGTTTTTGTAGGAGTGATTGTGCCTGTTGTTAAAAGCTTTACAGGTTCAACACAGTTCAAGAGCCTGTTGAAAGCTTCTGCCAAGATTTCAGCGTTTTCCTTGTGATTATGAGCTATTCTTCCATCTTATTTCTCGGCAATAGTGTGGGAGGGTTGTAATTATGTAATTGTTTATCAAAGGCTTTGAAACAAACTTTGGAACTGGTTTTGTAGTAGTGTTCTTCAATGGAACTCAGTAGATCCTTTTGATATTGCCGCTTTGTTTTTCTTTTTCTGATAATTTTTTTCTGATGTTTTTAAAGTTAGTTGCATTTTCTGCTGTTTTGTGAGTTTGAAATTATTTCCAGGCTTAATGTCTTTCACAATGAATTTCATAATATCCCGTAGTCTACAATTCATGTCTTTTACGTTGATTTACTGTGGCCGATTAAATTTTAAAATTGGTATCAGTTCCTCCAGATTATCCGTTACTATTGTATTTTGTATGTTTTTCTGATATTTGTCATTTTTGATACTTCCTTTTGTCTCGAATTACTATCTTTTTTCCTTAATGGGGTGAATCTGATTTTGATTTTGACCAAATAATGATCTGAAACTGTGTCTGTTCCTCTCAGTGCTTTAATATTTCGAATATGTTAATGAAGAATTTGTCCATGCAGACACAGTGCAGCTGCCACTCCCCTCTTGTCGAGTCAGGATGTTTCCATGTCATAAGTTTGCTTGTTTTTGTTTTAAAATATGTTGATTTAGAGATGAGCCCATGTGCTCTGCAAATTTCAACGAGTATTTGTCCGTTTCTATCAGTTTGTTTATGTGGAGCCCATTTTCTAGTTATATCCCTATACTTCTTTCCTTTCCCAGTTGGGCTTTCAAATCCCCAATTAAGATCTTTACGTTGTTTTTATTGATTTGATTTATTCTCTGTATTACCGACATAAAAAAATCTGTTATTTTATCCACGCAGGATCTTCAACACTGTGCGGTAAGGACTGTAGTTGAAGAACGCAACCAGCCACAAATACTTTTACAAAGATTTAAGTTTAATGAAGTTACGGATTTCGAATTATCAAGCTGACCTTCGGAGGTTGCCTTTTTAGTTATAGAAATATATTACTTACCAACGTGCCATCGGGTCCTGGAATGTATAAGAATGTACGGCGTGTCGAGAACAAAAATACGATAATATGCCTGAATCTGATAAGATATAAACTTACGTTTGTTGTGGTGGCCTTTCTCATGCCTTTTTCTGGGCGACGCACAAAGTGATCAAGCACAAAAAAGAGAAACACATACTAAACGAACAACTGTTGCCCCCAAACACTCCGCCATTATTCCTCATGATAGTTACAGGCTCATTTATGTGTTTACATGAAATATTTTTGTTTTCAATGCAAAGACTTCCACTCTGCACAGATATTAGTCATTTCACAACAAGCAAAGATGTCAACTGTCTAACGTTAAACAAAGAATATGTGAGCGAGCTGAAATACGTTAATAACAGAACAAACGCATTTAGTACAATTATAGAATATCGTAGGAAAAATTATAAAAATGTTTATTATTGTGGTACTCTAAGAGTATGTGCTGTGCGTTGTTTTTGGTCTCTGTTCATTTTCTTCTTTGGTAGTTGTCAGGACGGTACACAGTGTAGGTACTTTTTGTATTGCAGTAAGAGTATTCTTATTGGGAGTTCTGACTGTTGAAGACCAGTCTTGTGTTCAATTTGTGTAAAAAGCCCAAGGAATATTCTACAGAAATTGTTTGTTAGCTTGCTGATTTAAATTGTATTGAGGTGAAATAAAGATGTGAATGTATATTTCTAGTTCTTCCAGGAGGTCAATCTTCTTACCTTTGTTAGTTACATGTAATACTTATGTAACCCCTCATAAAAAACATTTCTAATTTTTTATGAAAATTTCCCTAAAAAGGTTGGCCATTTGAAGATGATTATGAGAGCCTGAAACCGGCAGTGGCATAAACATAAAGACTTTTAACAGTATCTGTGGCTGGTTGTGCTCTTTACCAACAAAAAAGGTTCAAGCGTTCACTTTTTTATGCTTATCTGCTGGCTGACAAGGAAGATGCCCCCAAATCTGCATTGTAACAAATTTCCTTGCCTCCGTGAACTGTGTCTCGGACCAGTGTTTTACTGTCCCAACAAGTTATTGAAGAAGTGGAGTAGAGGTTGTTATTATCGCTCTGCAGTCTACATTACAACGTTTGCTCTGCGCATCTAGTCCTGTGTGCACAGCGGTGCAGTTTATGTATGGGAAAGCAGCGGCTGTTTGCTTTGCTTTATTGATCTCTTCCATAGTGCCTTCCTCCTTCGTGTTGTCTGAGAACCATTTGCGTGTGTTTACCGTTGGCTGAGCTCCTGTATGCGTCCGTGCTGAGGCATAGCTTACAAGAGCTCTACGAAAAGAGGATGAGAGCTCCTTCCATATGTTCCGAAAATCTCTTTCGCGTCCTGGCGACGTAGGGCTTATAGCCTATCGTCGCATCTGCGGAGAAATATAATTACTTCAGTCTTTCATGTGGTTGCAGAGCTGATTTCAGCACGTGTTTGGCGAATGGTTCAAATGGCTCTGAGCACTATGGGACTTAACATCTGAGGTCATCAGTTCCCTAGAACTTAGAGCGACTTAAACCTAACTAACCTAAGGACATCACACACATCCATGCCCGAGGAAGGATTCGAACCTGCGACCGCAGCTGTTTGACGAATCCCAGATAATTTTAGTCCAGCGCAAGCGCGCTTTATAAGTATACACATCTACAGTTACACCCACTCCTCTTCTTTACAAATAATTGTGCAGTCCATGGCATTGGCTGTTTCCCATTGTACCAAGTATAAGAGTTTCTTACCGTCTCTTTCGCTTGTTAAGCACGGGAAGAATTACTGTTTAAACGCCTTTGTGCGCTCTGTAATTAGTCTAATCCTGCCTTCGCGGCCCTTCTGGAACGATACGTAGGTGGCTCTGGCATACTGCAAGATTCCCTATTTAGCAATTGGAAGTAAGCTTTAGTGGTATATTTGATGTTCGTACGGCATTTAAGATGTTTCAGCGTCGATCAGTCAAACCTGAGATTTATACACTTGCTCTTAATACTGATCGGTACGAGCCCCACGCACATGAACAATATCGTAAGATGGGTCGCACACGTGATTCATAGGCTGAATGCATTTGACCAGTACCTATGAACCGAGGAATTTACCTACGACTGAGCTTATTATTTAATCATTCAGTTTCATTTATTCGTGTACTTTTTACTTTAGCAGGTTTTTGGATTTATCAGCAGTTGCCTGTTCTCATATGCCACAAACTTCTGTACCGCTAGTCTTCTTCCGATAGACCTCTCTTTTCTATGGCTCTGGCTATAGATCTCCTTCTCCCTGGCGGTGACCAGCTGAGCAAAACACTGCGACCATCATTGTTCTTCCACGGCCATACAATTTCAGTACTCGAGCATCAGCCCTATTTGTGACTGCTTCCACTGCATCCATCTCCTTTCTTACATATCCATTCCTCAGTCGATCCAAGCGACTCGCTCTCACACTCCGCCGTAATCCGACCATTTCGACTATCTCAGTTTTCCCTCTTTGTCTCTCATTCAGTGACCAACAATTTGTGCCACATGTCAGCATGCTTTCAATCACAGCACATAGCACTGCTATCTTTGTTCGTCTGCATACATGCCGACTCCAAAAGATACCATTTAACGATCTAATGGCCGCTCTCCCTCGACTTATTCAGTGGGATATCTCCACGACACACCATCCAGCTTTATCAATTAGTGAACCCCGATACTTGAACACTTTCACATTTCTTACCTGGCCAAATTCAACATTCAAATCCTCATTATGCTCACCTCCAACAACAAGACATTCTGTTTGTCTATATTAACTGTGAGTCTCCATTGCTTATAAGTATCTATTAACTTCCTGATTTGAGACACGGTATCATCTTTGTCCAGAGCCGTAAGTTCTTGATCGTCGGCAAACAGTGATGCATGTAAACTTTGATGCTGTACCGTCACACCCAATCTTCTGCACTGTCTATTTCAATAACCGAGAACAACTTCTAAGCACAACTTAAATAAGGTTGGTGACTTAAAACATCCTTGTCTTAATCCTTTATTTGAGTTAAAACTTTCTGATATCTCACATCCAATCTTCACAACAGCCTCATATTGGTAGTACCTCTTTTGACTAACACTATTAATGCACCATCCATTCCGACTTATTCCACTGCTGTCCATAGTGAACTCCTTAGCACAGTATCATAGGCCTTTTCTAAATCAACGAACATCAAATAGTTATCTTGATTTTTTTTTTGCGCTCATTTTCTGGCGTACACTGTTCATTCAGTATTATGTCCCCCTAAATTATTACACTCAGGTATTTGTATGAATTAACTGATTCCGTTTGCGACTCATTGATATTCTAATCATGGGATACTACACTGAAGAGCTAAAGAAACTGGTGCACCTGGCTAACATCGTGTAGGGCCCCCGCGAGCACGCAGAAGGGCTGCAACATGACGTGACATGGACTCGACTAATGTGTGAAATAGTGTTGGTGGGAAATGACATCATAAATCTTGCAGAGCTGTCCATAAATTCGTAAGAGTGCAAGGGGGTGGAGATCTCTTCTGAACAGCACGTTGCGGGGCATCCCAGATGTACTCAATAATGTCCATGTCTCGGGTGTTTGGTGGCCAGTGGAAGTATTTAAACTCAGAATAGCGCTCCTGGAGCCACTCTGTAGCAATTCTGGACGTGTGGAGCGTCGCATTGTCCTTCTGGAATTGCACAAGTCCGTTGGAATGTACAATGGACATGAACGGATGCAGGTGATCAGACAGGATGCTTACGTACGTGTCACCTGTCAGAATGGTATCCAGACGTATTAAGGGTCCCATATCACTCCAAATGTACCCGCCCCACACCAGAGCCTCCATCAGCTTGAACAGTCCCTTGCAGACATGCAGGGTCCGTGGATTAATGAGGTTGTCTCCATACTCGTACACGTCAATCCGCTCGATACAATTTGAAACGAGACTCGTCCGACCAGGCAACATGTTTATAGTCATCAACAGTCGAACGTTGGTGTTGACGGGACCAGGCGATGAGTAAAGCTTTGTGTCGTGCAGTCATCGGGGGTACACAAGTGGGCCTTCGGCTCCGAAAGTCCATATCGATTATGTTTCTTTGGCGCTTCAGTGTACATTTCCGCTTTTTGTGGACTGCACAGTTTTACGTTTCACAACATTTAAAGCATTCTGAGCACCACGCGTATCAATTCCGCAGATACAAGATGAGATTAATTACAGCGTGCTCAGTGACATTTAAAAGCAGTTCAGATGTGTGAATTCCTAAGGGAGCAAACTGCTGAGGGCATCGGTCCCTAGACTTACACACTACTTAGACTAACTTAAACTAACTTATTTTAAGAACAACACACACACACACACACACACACACACACACACACACACTCTGTATGATTATATGATAGCGGAACAAACACTGGTAGCAGTTACTTCTGTAAAATATCTGGGAGTATGCGTGCGGAACGGTTTGAAGTGGAATGATCATATAAAATTAATTGTTGGTAAGGTGGGTGCCAGGTTGAGATTCATTGGGAGAGTCCTTAGAAAATGTAGTCCATCAACAAATGAGGTGACTTACAAAACACTCGTTCGACCTATATTTGAGTATTGCTCATCAGTGTGGGATCCGTACCAGGTCGGGTTGACAGATGAGATAGAGAGGATCCAAAGAAGAGCGGCGCGTTTCGTCACAGGGTTATTTGGTAAGCGTGATAACGTTACGGAGATGTTTAGCAAACTCAAGTGGCAGACTCTGCAAGAGAGGCGCTCTGCAAAGCGGTGTAGCTTGCTGTCCCGGTTTCGAGAGGGTGCGTTTCTGGATGAGGTATCGAATATATTGCTTCCCCCTACTTATACCTCCCGAGGAGGTCACGAATGTAAAATTAGAGAGATTCGAGCGCGCACGGAGGCTTTCCGGCAGTCGTTCTTCCCACGAACCATATGCGACTGGAACAGGAAAGGGAGGTAATGACAGTGGCACGTAAAGTGCCCTCCGCCACACACCGTTGGGTGGCTTGCGGAGTATAAATGTAGATGTAGATGTAGATGAAGCCCGAGGGAGGACTAGAACCTTTGGCGGGCGGGGCCGCGCAATCCGTGACTTAGCGCTTCTAACAGCGCGGCCACTCCGCTTTAGAAGCAGTCATGGTTCCTATGCTCCAACCCGACTCGAATGGTAAGTACTCCTGCAATGCGCTTACAGTGGTTTGCAGAGCAGGTATGTACATGTACAAGTTGCCACTCTTAACACCACTTCGAAATCTTACCAAGATCTGAATGAAAAATTGTGCTGATTTTCTCAGTAATTCATCATAGATAACTGCATTGTATGAGATGTGTCTGATCTCATTAATAAACAACATCAATGAGAAAGATGCTGACAGACTTCCCTTTGTAATGCCTCATGTTCGTCTTCTGTCGATGACTCGCCAAAAACGGCGGTTGTGAAGCAGATTCTTTTAGAAAGTGTAGAAGCTCTGCCTCTACCTTACCGTCTTGATCCATAGCCTTCAATATACTCTGCGGGCAGAGTGAGCTATGTTTGAGACGTCTGATGCCTTCCGAATCCACGCTGACTAGCACGGCAGAGGTAAGTCTGTTCGAAATACGTCTTTACGTTTCAACTAGAATTATGTTTTAAGATTCTACGGCAAATGGGCCCCATAGACGGTAGTTTTGTGGATCACTTCTGCTATCCCGCTACATGGATGTGAGATGTGTAAACTAAAATAAAAGGTATAAGCACTAACATAATTTGTATTAGACTCTTAAGTCGCTTCATACCAACTTAACAAAAAATGTTCATTGATACGATCAGTAATACTCAGAAAAAAAGTGGATTTGTTGTAGGAGGGACGATGATGTGGAGTCTAAGGATCGATCATAGTTCATACTGCTCTTCTATTCTTCTCTTCTGCTCTTTACTATCGAGAATAGGACAGAGGGGGTACACACTTTTGAGCGCGTCAACTGGTGGACGAGTGTGTCAGCATTACCAACAGACACGACCAGTTTATTGTGATCCGTCGATCACCTCGAATGAGAGTGTCCGCACGTTCCAACATTGCAAGAGTCACGGCCGTGTGCGGCCGGCCGCCAAGCGGGAGATCGGGCAGGCTTGTCCGACCTTGTTGCGGTGATGACAGACGTCTCGCCCAACGACTCACCGTGCTTTTATTCTCTGAGAGGTCTCCGTAGTCATCCTGCAAGTGCCAAAAGAAACTCAATACAGCTCTCTGCTTGGGACGCACCTCCGTTACAGACGCCGTCTTGAAGAGTAAGTAAAGCGCCGACACGTATCGGAACTTCATCTACATCTACATGGATACTCTGCAAATCACATTTAAGTGCCTGGCAGAGGGAACATCAAACCACCTTCACGATTCTCTATTATTCCAATCTCGTATAGCGAGCGGAAAGAACGAACACCTATATCTTCCCTTATGAGCTCCGATTTCCCTTATTTTATCGTGGTGATCGTTTCTCCCTATGTAGGCCGGTGTCAACAAAATATTTTCGCATTCGGAGGAAAAAGTTGGTGATTGGAATTTCGTGAGAAGATTCCGTCACAACGAAAAACGCCTTTCTTTTAATGATGTCCAGCCCAAATCCTGTATCATTTCTGTAACACTCTCTCCCATTTTTCGCGATAATACAAAACGTGTTGCCCTTCTTTGAACTTTTTCGATGTACTTCGTCAGTCCTATCTGGTAAGGATGCCAAACCGCGCAGCAGTATTCTAAAAGAGGACGGACATGCTCGTGGTCGTGCGGTAGCGTTCTCGCTTCCCACGCCCGGGTTCCCGGGTTCGATTCCCGGCGGGGTCAGGGATTTTCTCTGCCTCGTGATGACTTGGGTGTTGTGTGCTGTCCTTAGGTTAGTTAGGTTTAAGTTCTTCTAAGTTCTAGGGGACTGATGACCATAGATGTTAAGTCCCATAGTGCTCAGAGCCATTTGAACCATTTTGAACGGACATGCATACTGTATGCAGTCTCCTTAGTAGACCCGTTACATTTTCGAAGTGTCCTGCCAATAAAACGCAGTCTTTCATTAGCCTTCCCCACAACATTTTTTGTGTGTTCCTTCCAATTTAAGTTCTTCGTAATTCTAATACCTATGTATTTAGTTGAATTTACGGCTTTTAGATTAGACTGATTTATCGTGTAACCGAAGTTTAACGAATTTCTTTTAGTACTCATGTGGATGACCTCATACTTTTCGTTATTTAAGGTCAACTACCAATTTTCGCACCATTCATATATCTTTTCTGAATCGTTTTGCAATTTGTTTTGATCTTCTGATGACTTTATTAGTCGATAAATGACAGCGTCATCTGCAAACAACCGAAGACGGCTGCTCAGATTGTCTCCCAAATCGTTTATATAGATAAAGAACAGCAAAGGGCCTATAACACTACCTTGGGGAACGCCAGAAATCACTTCTGTTTTACTCGGTGGCTTTCCGTCAATTACTACGAACTGTGACCAGTCACATAACTGAGACGATATTCCATAAGCACGCAATTTCACTACAAGCCGCTTGTGTGGTACAGTGTCAAAAGCTTTCCGGAAATCCAGAAATAAGAAATCGATCTGAAATCCCTTGTCAACAGCACTCAACACTTCATGTGAGTAAAGAGCTAGTTGTGTTTTCTAAACCCATGTTGACTGTGTGTCAATAGACAGTTTTCTTCGAGGTAATTCATAATGTTTGAACACAATATATGTTCCAAAATCTGTTGCACATCGACGTTAACGACATGGGCCTGTAATTTAGTGGATTACTCCTACTACCTTTCTTGAATATTGGTGTGACCTGTGCAACTTTCCAGTCTTTGGGTACGGATCTTTCGTCGAGCGAACGGTTGTATATGATTGTTAAGTATGGAGCTAATGCATCAGCATACTCCGAAAGGAACCTAATTGGTATACAGTCTGGACCAGGAGACTTGCTTTTATTAAGTGATTTAAGTTGCTTCACTACTCCTAGGATATTTATTTCTACGTTACTCATGTTGGCAGCTGTTCTCCATTCGAATTCTGGAATATTTACTTCGTCTTCTTTTATGAAGGCATTTCGGAAGGCTGTTCTTAGTAACTCTGCTTTGGCACCACTGTCTGGTATAGTATCTCCATTGCTATCGCGCAGAGAAGGCATTGATTGGTTCTTGCCGCTAACATACTTCACATACGACCAGAATGTCTTTGGATTTTCTGCCAGGTTTGGAGACAAAGTTTAGTTGTGGAAACTGTTACAAGCATCTCGCATTGAAGTCCGCGCTAAATTTCGAACTTGTATAAAAGATCGCCAATCTTGGGGATTTTGCGTCTGTATAAATTTGGCATGTTTGTTTCGTTGTTTCTGCAACGATGTTCTAACCCGTTCTGTGTACCAAGGAAGATCAGCTCCGTCGTTTGTTAATTTCTTTCGTATAAATCTCTCAATTTCTGCCGATACTATTTCTTTGAATTCAAGCCACATCTGGTCTACACTTACATTATTAATTTGGAATGAGTGGAGATTGTCTCTCAGGAAGGCATCAAGTGAATTTTTATCTGCTTTTTTGAATATGCATATTTTTCGCTTATTTTTGGAGGACTTGGGGATTACAGTGTTGAATCTCTTTAAGACAACCCTGTGTTCACTAATCCCTGTATCGGTTTTGATGCTCTTTATTAACTCAGGATTATTTGTTGCTGAGCTCTGAGCACTATGGGACTTAACACCTGAGGTCATCAGTCCCCTAGAAGTTAGAACTACTTAAAACTAACTAACCTAAGGACATCATACACATCCATGCCCGAGGCAAGATTCGAACCTGCGACCGTAGCAGTCGCGCGGTTTCGGACTGAAGCGCCTAGAACCGCTCGGCCACCGCGCCGGCTGTTGCTAAGAGGTCAAGTGTGTTTTCACAACCGTTTACTATTCGGGTGGGCTCATGAACTAACTCCTCGAAATAACTACGGGCAGAAACAGAAGTATTCCACGATGTGCTACGACAAATTCTCCACTTTTTCAGAAAGATGTGTTGCATTACTTATTGAACGCCGGTCGTACGTCACAGCTCAATAGCTCACTTGAAATAACCTCGTCACTTGTGTAAAAGATTTATGTTGACACGTTTATGGTGAAACCCACCTTTAGAACATCAAACAAGTTCCCTTCATACAAAATACGGCGTCACGTGCGTATATCCTCACCACCAGTGCTCAATCGACCAGTCCATTTCATGTGACCCATTTGGCAGTGATACAGTAAGTGCTCTCAATAGAATATTATGAGACGCACACTACACCGTGGGCAAGCGGTGCCAGACTGAGAACTGACCTACGTTTCTAAAATAGACACAGCACTGGTTCGCAGTTCAGTGCGCAAGAATCGCCACCGGAGAGAGAGGTGCCAGCGATGGCGAGCAAACATCTGGTGCGGATGTCGCGTGGCCAGAGTGGAACGCGGGAGGGCAGCGCAGCGACACGGGTTGGCAGCCGGAGCACTGGCGGGCTGCCTCTGGCCAGGGAAGGAAGGCAGCCCAGCCAAGCGCGGACGCGGAACTACGCCGCCGCCGCTACACTGGACTGGGCGGCCTCGCCTCGTCTGCCCGACACACGGGACGGCGCGCCGCTCCTCCAGCGCAGCAACGACCACCACCATCAGCTGGCTGAGCACTGCCTATACGCTTGAGCGTGTTGCTCTTATTACAAGCTCTCGATCAGTCAGTAGCCATTGTTACAATGCTCATCATTGTAGGTAAAAGAGCACCTGGCTGAATGTGCTGAACTATATTTCAGCATGCTGCTCTTATTACAAGATGTCGATCAGTTGTTACAACGCGCATCCTTGGAGGTAAAAGAGCAACTGGCTGAACGTGTTGTACTACACTTGAGCATGTTGCTCTTATTACTAGGTATCGATCAGTCAGTAGCCATTGTTACAAGGCTCATCCTTGTAGGTAAAAGAGCACCTGGCTGAATGTGCTGTAATATATTTCAGCATGTTGCCCTTATTACAAGGTGTCGGTCAGTTGTTGCAATGCTCATCCTTGCAGGTAAAAGAGCAACTGGCTGAACGTGTTGTACTACACTTGAGCATGTTGCTCTTATTACTAGGTGTCGATCAGTCAGTAGCCATTGTTACAATGCTCATCCTTGTAGGTAAAAGAGCACCTGGCTGAATGTGCTGTACTATATTTCAGCATGCTGCTCTTATTACAAGATGTCGATCAGTTGTTACAATGCTCATCCTTGCGGGTAAAAGAGCAACTGGCTGAACGTGTTGTACTACACTTGAGCATGTTGCTCTTATTACTAGGTGTCGATCAGTCAGTAGCCATTGTTACAGTGCTCATCCTTGTAGGTAAAAGAGCACCTGGCTGAATGTGCTGTACTATATTTCAGCATGCTGCTCTTATTATAAGATGTCGATCAGTTGTTACAATGCTCATCCTTGCGGGTAAAAGAGCAACTGGCTGAACGTGTTGTACTACACTTGAGCATGTTGCTCTTATTACTAGGTGTCGATCAGTCAGTAGCCATTGTTACAGTGCTCATCCTTGTAGGTAAAAGAGCACCTGGGTGAATGTGCTGTGATATATTTCAGCATGTTGTTCTTATTGCAAGCTCTCGATCAGTCAGTAGCGTTTGTTAAATTGCTCATCCTTACCGATAAAAGAGCAACAGGCTGGACTACGCGTTTCTGTTATTAAGAGTGTTGATCACTCAGTAGCATTTATTACAATGCTCATCCCTGCATGTAAAAGAGCACCTGGCTGAGCACGCAGAGCTACGCTTGGGCATGTTGCTCTCATTCCAAGCTGTCAAATAGAACACCTTTCAGGCGTTAATTTCCAAACTCCAAACTTATTTTATTTGGCTACCAGTTTCGCCGATTTACTACGCCATCTTCAGGCCCTGTGTACAAGTTTGAAACAGACAACCAAAAAAGGGCGGTGGTGCAAGTGTTACATACAGCGGTCAGCTCGTGGTCCTGCGGTGGCGTTCTCGCTTTCCGAGCACGGGGTCCCGGGTTCGATTCCCGGCGGGGTCAGGGACTTTCCCTGCCTCGAGATGTCGAGATGACTGGGTGTTGTTGCATCGTTTTCATCATCATCAATCATCCACATTACGGTCTGAGGAAGGCAATGGCAAACCACCTAGGTCCTTGCCTAGTCGACGGTGCGGGTCGCCCACTTCGTCCCCTGCGCTCCTCGGAGTATGGGACCTCATTATCAATATGTAATAACACAACAGTACCAACCTGTACAGGAAGGTACATGAAGCTACAGTCGCATATTGTATTAAAGTAGTGAGCAAAGTACATACGTCATATAATAATAAAAAAGAGAAACTTACTAAAGGAGGTCAGTATTTCATGTTATAAACAAATAATCACAGTATGAAGCTAATGCAATGCCCATGAAACAATTAAAGTAGAACAATGTAGTCATATACTGACGAGTACAGCTTGAAGGCAAAATATTTCATTATATGATATCATATACGAGTAAAACATAGACCACTTACTGGAGGTCAATCACCTAACTACCTGTATCATCATGTTCCATACACCACCAATAACTAATAAAAGGAGAATACAGAAATACTTCAGTGCAATTTATCGATCACAGTTATTAGTAGTATATGGAACATAAACATATAGGTAGATGTAGACAATAAGTAATAAAAGGACAATATAAAAACACATCAGTGCAATTTATCGATCACAATTATTAGTAGTATATTACCACTGTATATAAGACTTACACCACCGCCATTTTTTGGTTATCTATTTCTTACTGGTAACATGGTTGTCCGTACACAGGGCCTGAAGACGGTTTAGTAAAACGCCGAAAAATAAGTTTGGAAATTAGACGGCTGAAAGGTGTTTGATTTGACATCCTGTAGCGAAAAGCCGAATCCCGCAAAAATCTCTGAAGCGATGGACCTACAGAGGCTGTCGGTCTGTCAGTAGCCTTTGTTACGATGCTCATCCATATGGGTAAAAGAGCAGCTGGCTGAACACGTTGTACTATGATTCAGCGTACTGCCCTTATTAAGAGCTGTCGATCAGTCAGTAGCCTTCGTTACAATGGATGGCTGGGGAAAATTATTGAACCCCATTTTCTACCAAGTACTCTTTAACATGGTTTACTTATCAACAACAATTTCTTTTCCTCAACAGCAACGAGGTGCAAGGTTGAGCTTAAAACACACATTAAAGATTAAACTCGAGCTTTCGCCCTTAAGAAAAGGCATTAAACGTGAAATACCAAAAGCCAAACAATTTAGATATTCTTTAAAGTTTTTTAAAAATACTTACAGTTCGTAAAAACATTAAATATTAATAATTTACATTGAAAGTGATGCCGACCCATACCATAATCTAAGGGCGGAAAGAACTTACTGGCTGCAGGGAACAAGTCAGTGCCACTAGATCGAGTGGTTCTCTTTTCTTAAGACCAACATAGTGGCAAAATGTGACTTAGAATACGGACTTGCATGAATCTTTTCCGTATTGTTGAAGTATGTGAAGACGAAATGGTTGGCAGACAGCAAAGAATAGCGCGTCGCTTGTGTCTGCAGAGACCTGGCGATCAAGAAAAGCACAGTGAGGCGTCGGGCGAGGCGCCTGCCAGCCTCACAACAAGGTCACTCACACCTGTCCAATCTCCCGCCTGCTGGCCGGCAGGCCGCACACAGCTTTGACTCCTGGAGTGCTGGAACTTCAGGTCAGTTCACAAACCAGCAGACGACACAGCAGACACCAGACGTAGTGGACATTGCTATGCAGTCCCCGGCGACAAGGAGCCGAGGGAGGATAGGTAGTGCACTACAACATGTACAGCAACCTCTCTTAACCAGGTAAATAAATCACAAGCCTGCACTCTGGTTCAAAAGAATTCCAATAACTCACATTAAGTTGAGATTAAAGCGCCACTGAATGTTGACTCGCCTCACAATACTAGTTACAGTTAACCGCTTCGAGCGAAATACACACTTAAAGCCTGAATTACTACCTCCCAAGAATCAAAATTATTAGTATCGTAAGTGTAGAATAAAAATCGTCACCATCTTAGTAAACACAGAAGCAGCCTTCAGCTATAAGGGGCGTTCAAAAAGAAACGAGCCAGAGTCTGGAATGTGCAAACTGGTGACAGGAGGGTAATATCGTGGCGTGTGTACCGAGGTGTGGTTCCGACCAGAGCATGGAAGTTCACAGCCCGTCGCTAGAGGACACACGTGGACGTCACGTGACTATACAGAGCTAGCGTTAGCATGCAGCGCTGCCAATCGCTGACCTTCTTCTTTGACCAAGACGGCCCACTTCTGATACACTTCCTGCAGCACGGGACAACAGTGAATGCCCAGCGCTACTCGCAAACCTTGACCATCCTTCGCCAAGGGATCAAATCAAAACGACCAGGCAATCTCACCCGTGGGGCCATTCTGCTCCACGACAATGCAAAGCCTCGTACGGCCAACACAGACGCGACACTCCTGCAGAAATTCAAATGGGAGGTTCTCGGCTACCCTCCATACAGTCCGGACCCCTCTCCATGTGATTACACCATTTTTGGTCCCCTTAGAAAGGCTCTGAGGGACAAACGATTCACCTCGGACGACGACGTCCAGCTGTAAGTGCGGAACTGGTTAACATCGCAGCCCCGGGAATTTTATGAGACAGCCATTCACCACTGCACCAAAGGTCAGACCGCTCCAAACACGTCTCGTGAAACTGAGAGCAGGACATACGCTTTCATATTAGCAAACCGTCCCAGAATAAACAACAAACCCAGATTTAAATACAACTACCCTTACAGAAACATGAATCAAAACACCCTTGACATACACCCCGACCTCAGGACAGAAGAAACTCGAACACCACCCCAGCTCATCTCTAGAGATACCAGAATCAGAGCCAGACCTAAACGATACTAAAGATGATGACGTAAACGTAGACGTTTGAAAAACGCGGAAACCTGAATCCTAACGACTGCGATAACACTGAACACACAACAAGCAGCTCAAATAAACTTCCAAGCACCGAAAAACACACACGTTATCACTGCCCTGACACAAAAAGTTAGATAAGTACCAACAAGGTGTCATGAATTTCAATTCAATAGCTAGTAATATATAAAAGTATGGTAAAATCAATCACGTAGCCTCTGCTAGAAAATCATTTACAAACGTAGTCTTAGAAACGAAAATAACAATGCGAGAAAATCATGTGTAAACCTAGATTTAGTTAGTAGTAATAAAGAAGGAAGCATAACAATGTATAGGCCTATTAAAAAACCATAACAAGCTATAAACTGAGAACATGGGTTAAGCTCTAGTAATTAGGTTAGAAATTAAGCCAAATATTATAAAAAGAGATGAAAAGAAAAATAAAGTTGTGAACGTTAACCCAACTCAAGGGAGTGTTAGAGGGTTGCTATTATTTACTATTTATATTAACGATGTAGTGGATAACAGTGGAGCCTCTGTGAGGCTATTCGCGGACGAAGCTGTTGTCTGTAGGAAGGTGGCAAGGCCAGAGGGCTGTAGCGAAATGCAGGAAAACCTACAGACCTCTACGCAGTCGTTGTGGAATGACTGGCAGTTAACCCTCAACGTAAATAAACGTAACGTACTGCGCATAAACAAGAGAATAGTTCCATTACTGCTCGACTACACTGGCGACATGTCACTGGAAGTAGTGACTACTGTAAAATACTTGGGAGTAATCATCCGGAGCGACCTGAAGTGGAATGACCCACAAAACAAACAGCAGGAAAAGCAGCGGCCAGACTGAGATTCATTGGAAGAATCTTAAGTAAATTTAAATCATCTACGGAAGAGAGGCTCACGAAAAACTCGTTCGACCGATTCCCGCGAACTGTTCATCAATCTGGGACCCTTAGCAAGTAGGATCAGTAGAACAGCTAGAGAGACTGCAAAGAAGAGCGACGTGTATCGTCAGGGGATCGTTCACTCGGCTTGAGAGCCTTACGGAGACGTTCAGTAGGCTCCAGTGGAGAACGTTACAACAGACACACAGAAGCCACAGACGTTTCGCAAAGTGATCACGTCGAGAAAATCACAGAAGTTAGATGTCTGCCGACAATCCTCCTTCCCAAGCGCCTCTCGTGAATCGAACAGAAAAAGGGGGAAAAGGTAGTGATACCAGCTCTCCGCCACACACCGTATAGTGGTTTGTGGAGTGTAGATGTAGATAGATAACAGCTGCGAATTCCCTGTCTCCGAGAACCACGTTTGACAAAATAACAAATATGTGATTTTCTGCGAGAGAGAGCAGTTGCTTGTAAAATGAGCTCTGTCAAAGTATAAATGGAGATGATACTGTAAAACCTGCCATCCCTGAAGAATGAGTTTTTGTTGCAAAAAATGCTGCTATCATACTTCTTTCCTACAAAATCAGTTGCATTTCTAGTGTGGACGAGGGACCACATTCTTGTTAAAAATGGTAAGAGTGGAAGTCGGTCTTAAGGTCACGTTCAAGGAGATCGGCACGCCTGGATCTGCATTCGACACACTGTTGCGCCACGCCCCCCCCCCCCCCCCCCCCCCATCCCGCAAGAAAGACGGCGCCGCTCGGGTCGTTCCACGGGACTGAGCGAGGCGTTTAAAGGCTCGGCCAAGTGTGAAGGAAACTGGAAAACTGCCCACTACAATACTATCTGTTCTGGAACATTCCCAGGCCCTCCCGCCACCTCGTCGCGCGCAGACAATGGGACTCCGGCGATAGCAAGCAACGGCGCCACAACACGAAGACGCCGAGATAAAGCGCTGTGGGTCGTTTTGCTTATCCACGACCGCTGTAAAGCTGTCTGGCCCGGGTTCCACCTTGAGCTGTTCGCGGCTTTTGTACGACGCTGTCGAGAGAACGCGAATTTCCTGTGTCTCTGTATCACCTCAACAACTTAGCCCCGAAATTCGTGTGCTCCTAATCAACACACTTTAATTCAATAAGAACTGAAACCATAACTTTGTGAATATACGAAGGGATACCTAAAAGAAACCGAACTTACTTTTTTAAACTTATTTACTCACATTTTAAGTACAAACCTCCACTCCCCTTCAAACTACTCTCTACTTGCACTAATACACTTGTCTAATCTTTAATTCCATTTTTCGAAACCTCCGTCGTTCTTTCCTTCACCTGAGCAACATTAGCACAACGCTTTCCTTTCATATCTGTTTTCATTCCAGGAAACAAAAAAAGTTGCAAGGGGCACGGTTAGGTTAATATGACGGGTGAGAAACAGGAGTCTCATTTTTTTGATCGAGAATTGTCCTACAGACAGGGCTGCCGCGCTGGGTAGCCGCGCTGTCTATTGCGTCTTGTCACGGTTCGAGCGACTCCCCCCGTCGGAGGTTCGAGTCCTCCCTCAGGCATCAGTGTGTGTGTTGTCTTCAGCGTAAATTAGTTTAAGTTAGATTAAGTAGTGTGTAAGTTTAGGGATCGATGACCTCAGCAGTTTGATCCCATAAGGACAAAAAAAAAGAAAAAATAAACAGGGCTGTGTGAGCAGGGCATTGCTATGATGGAAAACCCAGTTACCCAACTGCCACCAATAAGGTTACTTCCGCTGCACACTGTTGCGCAATCTTTCCAAAATTTCCAACTAGAAAACCTGGTTAACTGTCTGACGCTGCGGAACAAAATCTAAAAAAATGACTCTTCCCACATCGCAAATTAGCCAAATCAGCATTGTTTTAGTGCTTGACTTCACCTGACGAGCTCTCTTGGGGTGAGGTGAACGTGAAGTCTGCCACTAGCTTAATTGTTGCTTTGATTCAGGATCGTAAGCATAGCACCACCTTGAAGTCTTCCACTGGCTTGATTGTTGCTTTCATTCAGCATCGTAAGCATAGCACCAAGTTTCGTCACACGTGATAATTTTTGAAAAAATGTTTGGATCATTTCGGGACTCTTCTTTCAAAGCACAACATACTTCCACGAAATCTTGTTTTTGTTCAGGAATCAGCAGTCTTGGCACGAATTTGGCAGCCACCCTTTTCATTTCCAAATCTTCTTTCACAATTTGCTGCGCTGTCGCCAAACACCAAGTGGGACTTTTCTAACGAGCCAGGAAAAGAAGCGCAAAGGTACGATACAGGACGTACTCAACTTGTCTGGCAATAGATAAGGGCCCGAAAGAGCTCCTCCCACGATTCGAGCCAAAAGGTTTACGCCAAAGTTTGCATGAAAGCCACTTTCACGGGTGACACGACGGTTGTGTTCTGACCAATATTGGCTGTTGTGAAGCTTGAAAATACCTTCATGAGTGAAGCTAGTTTCGTCAGCCCATATTGCGCTATTTATGAAATGTTCGGTATCATCCATTTGCTGCAAAAAACTGTACTCATTGAAAGCGGTTTCTGGCCGCTGTCACATCTTTGACAGTGTACTCACTGAAGGCGGTCTTCTAGCCGCTGGTGTTGAGTTAACGTGCAATGATATGGATGGAGTTCTTCATTGTACAACACTTCAACAACCAGTCTTTGAGATATCTGGATCTGGCTTGCAGTATCACGGCTACTTCGCCGAGGTGATTGGTGAACGGTGTCAAGAATCACGTCCTTGTTTGTGGAATACGTGCAGTGCTGGACGACCTTTGTCCATTACTGGTGGAAGAAGATTACTGGTTTCCCGCAGGCGTTGCTCCAGGCGACGAAAAACCCTCTTGTCGCGATGGCGCCTTTGAGGGTACCGTGCAGCATACGGGCGAGCAGTAGCAAATTGGTTATCGGATGCGCCCAGCACCGAAGGCACGTATTCATCGTTTGTGTACTCCATCGGGAAGACGCCCTACGTGAACTTGACAGGACCAGTTATTATTGTGTACAGCGCGGATGGTAGACACGTGCGTGCAGTTTCATGGAGCCCACTGTCATGCGATGGGCTACGGTCACGTGAGAAAATTACACCCTTCTTATTAACGATGAGAACTAGGTATGTCTTAGAAATAGATAAGGAACCTAACAAACAAAAAATGGTTCAAATGGCTCTGAGCACTCTGGGACTTAACTTCTGAGGTCATCAGTCCCCTAGAACTTAGAACTACTTAAACAAGGACATCACACACATCCATGCCCGAGGCAGGATTCGAACCTGCGACCGTAGAGGTCGCGCGGTTCCAGACTGCAGTGCCTAGAACCGCTCGCCCACCCCAGCCGGCTGAACCTAACAATGATTCCAAGAACAGCACCATGGTGGATGTGGATCTGATGTCCCAGCAGTCTACTCGGCGAGCTACAACGGCTGGTGCGATAGTGCGGATGATACACGTTCCTCTACACGTTACGATGCGTTGCACGATGTGACAGTGTTGCCAGCTCCTCGTTTACAAATGTGTTTTCGAAACGCACCCGATCTGATTTTGCTAGATAAACTTTTGTCTTAAATCTGGGTGAGGAATCGTATGCCGACCTTTAAGTGCAGCAATTTTTCTTTACTCTCTGTACTGTGGAGGGTATTGTGCACTGCATCACACTAACAATATCGATTTCCTATCATATTCCATTGGCGCATTGAGGGAGGAAAAGATATGGCCTATTCTCTTTTACTTTATTCTCTTGATCCCTACACGAGGTATACGAAGACAGCAATGTAATGCTCGCACAGTTTTCTTCGAATACAATTTCTCTAAAATTATCCAACAGGATTTCGCTAGAACATCCTCGTCTGTCTCCAACGACTCTCAGTTAAGGTCCCTCAGCATTTCTGTTACCGTTTCGAATGAGCTAAATCGATCTGTTACTGTCTGTGAATTCATTCGTTGTGTGGTGTTACGCTTACTAATAAGGATTCCCTATACTGGAACAATGATTTAGAAATCGTCATATTAGTGTCTTGTATGCGATTTCCTTTTCTTAATCACCACAGTTTCGCTGAACCCCTTCCAAGATATCCAGGTTTCCACTAGCCATCCCTAATACTGATTTTACGACACTGTCCCATTTCATATCTCTCATAAGGTGAGTATTAAAAGATCCTTGACAAATATCTTTGATCAAAGCCGTTTGGTCAAATCTTTGGCAGTCTACTAAGGAAGCTTTTATCAAAGATATTTTTACCGAAGATCCTCGATAAACGTTAGAGCGTCGGCCTCGCTCTGATCAAAGTTCGCCATTCTATACTTGTCGCTTCGCTTGCTTTAGTGCTTTTATCATATAAAATGACGTCGAAGTAATGTATATATGGTTCGTGGCTACCGACACAGTGATCATTGCAAAGTATGAAGAATACGAAACTGTTCGCAACACATTGCATGCTGATTACAAAAACCGCAATAAGCGGTTAGAATCCTGTAAAGAAATAGCTCCAGCAGTCACCTGCGTTCGAAGTGGGTGCACTGTGGACGATGCGTTGAAGAAATTAAATGGACTAAGGAGGGGAAAGTAAAGTGTTATCAATAAAGTGCACACATGTGAAATACATTCATGCTCATAAATCAAGGATAATGCTGATACATGGTGAAACAACGCTCTGGTGGGCGGTTTGCGGGTTTAAATCACCTCAGGGTATGACCATGTGGTCCATTTGTCCTACGGTCGTCGTACTGTGGCGCTGGCAGCAGTCCGCATACGCAGAGGTGTGTTGGAGCATGTCAGAGTACGGTGCAGCGATTAAGTATGCAGACGTTTTCAGACATGCTAATGGTTACTGTGTGTTGAAAATGGCTCAAAGAACGCATATTGATGACATTATTAGGGGTGGAATACTAGGACGACCGGAGGCTGGTCAAACACAGCAGGTTGTAGCACGGGCCCTCCGTGTGCCACAGAGTGTAATCTCAACATTATGGCAACGATTCCAGCAGACAGGAAACGTGTCCAGGCGCTACAGTACGGGACGTCCACAGAGTACAACACCACAAGAAGACCGATATCTCACCACCAGTGCCCGCAGACGGCCACGGAGTACTGCATGTAGCCTTGCTCGGGACCTCACCGCAGCCACTGGAACAGTTGTCTCCAGACACGCAGTCTACAGACGACAGAACAGACATGGTTTATTCGCCCAGAGACCTGCAAGGTGCATTCCACTGACCCCTGGTCACAGGAGAGCCTGTAAAGCCTGTGTCAAGTACATGGTCCTTGGAACAGTGGTCCCAGGTTATGTTCACGGACGAGAGTCCAGGTATAGTCTGAACAGTGAGTCTCGCTGGGTTTTCATCTGGTGTGAACCAGGAACCAGATACCAACCCCTTAATGTCCTTGAAAGGGACCTGTATGAAGGTCGTGGTTTGATATTGTGGGGTAGGATTAGGATTGGTGCACGTACACCCCTGCATTCTGTGACAGAAGAACTGTAACAGGTCAGGTGTATCGAGACGTCATTTTGCACCAGTACGTCCGTATTTTCAGGGATACAGTGGGTCCCACCTTGCCCCTGATGAATGATAACGCACGGACCCACCAAGCTGCCATCGTGGAGAAGTACGTTTAAACAGAAGATATCAGGCACATGGAGCGGCCACCCTGTTCTCCAGACCTAAACCCCATCGAGCACGTCTCGGTCGACGTATCGCTGTACGTCTTCAAACCCCTATGCCACTTCAGGAGCTCCGACAGGCACTGGTGCAATAATGGGAGGCTATACCCCAGCAGCTGCTCGACCACCTGATCCAGAGTATGCCAACCCATTGCGCGGCCTGTGTATGTGTGCATGGTGATCATATCCCATATTGATGTCGGGGTACATGCGCAGGAAACACTGGCGTTTTGTAGCACATGTATTTCGGGACGGTTTTCTCAACTTATCTCCAATACCGTGGTCTTACAGATCTGTGTCGTGTGTGTTCCCTTTGTGGCTCTGCTATTAGTGCCAGTTTTGGGTAGTGCCACGTTGTGTGGCACAACAGTCTGCAATTATCCTTAATTTATGAGCATGAGTGTAGATGTATTTATCGGTTATCTAAATAACCTAACCTAACCTTGTCCGCCTTGGTATGTGCGCTGTCAGCATGGACGAATGGGCCCAGGTTCGATTCCCGACAGTGTCGGAGTGTTTCTACTCTTGGTGACTGGGTGTTGTGTTGTCCTTACGCTCGTGTCGCCATAATTGACATTCAGCTATTGAGGTGGCTGTATGAGCACGTCCAGAGAGTCATTACATTAAAAAAATTTAAAAGACCCTAAGCTTGATAAGTTCTCCTGAAGTGATTTACCTATTGGTTTACATCTTTCTAGACTCATATCTGAAACGGTACACTGTGGGATTCAAGTACTTTATTGAAAGCTGGAACAGCTTTCGCCTGTTAACCGCTACGGTCGCAGGTTCGAATCCTGCCTCGGGCACGGATGTGTGTGATGTCCTTAGGTTAGTTAGGTTTAAGTAGTTCTAAGTTCTAGGGGACTGATGACCTCAGATGTTAAGCCCCATAGTGCTCAGAGCCATTTGAACCATTTTTTTTAAAATTCAATATTCCGAGTTCCATAGTATCAAGAGTTTGTCGAGAATATCACATTTCAGGCATTACCTATCACCACGGACGACGCAGTGGCTGACGGCCTTCACTTAACGACCGAGAGCAGCGGTGTTTGCGTGGAGTTGGCAGAGTCAACAGAAAAGCTTTACTTCTTGAAATAACCGTAGAAATCAATGTGAGACGTACGACGAAGGTTAGGACAGTACGGCAAATTTTGACGTTAATGAGCTATTGCTGCAGACGACCGACGCGAATGCCTTTCCTAACAGCACGACATCGTCTGCAGTGCCTCTCCTGAGTTCGTGACCATATCGGTTGGACCCTAGACGACTGGAAAATGGTGGCCCAGTCAAATGATTCCTGTTTCAGTTAATAAGAGCAGATAGTAGGGTTCGAGTGTGGTACAGACCCCACAAAACCATGGACCCACATTGTCACAAGACATTGTACAAGCTGCTGGTGGCTCCATAATGGCGTGGGCTGTGTTTACATGGAATTGAACCAGTCGTTGACTGAAAATGTTTATGTTAGGGTACTTGGAGAGCATTTTCAGCCATTCATCAACGTCATGTTCCCAAACAAAAATGGAATTTTTATGGATGACAATGCGCCATCTTGCCGGGCCACAAATGTTCGCGATTGGTTTGAAGAACATTCTGGACAATTCAAGAGCGAAGGATTAGGCCACCCAGAACTTCTGCAATTATGGACGCATATAGGGACAGCATAGCTCAATATTTCTGAAGTGAACTGCCAAAGACTTGTTGCCACGTCGAGTTGCTGTGCAGAGTCGGGCAAAAGCAGATCCGACACAATATTAGGAGGTACCCCATGTCTTCTGTCACCTTAGCATATGTTAGTGAGGTAGAAAACTCTTCGTCAACAAACATCAGAGTCTGAAGTGTGTCGTACATGGTATGAAATAAAGTTAGTATGACCGTAAAATTCTCTCTTAACTAAAACCATAAGAGACACATTCGTATGTCCAAAATCCATTCAAAACGAACAAGCAAGTGTTAAAAATAATATTTTCGACAACGAATCCATGAAGATGTAGGGTACGTGTGGAATACGCAGAAATCGGTGTGCTCCCTCCAACAAACGTTCTAAGGATGCCTCTAAATGATACAGTGTTATTACAGCTTTCAGGTATAAAACAAAGAGATCGACTCCCAGATTCTGTTTTATTTAGTCATTTCGCAGAATTCGTGTGAAAACAATGCTACGTAAAATATGTCACAGCTGTACGTAATTTTGAACGTGACTCGTAAAGCTTGCACGTGAGTCCTGCACATGATGTATGTGTCGCAGTTATTAAAAACCTTACACGAATGCTACTAAGTTCCCTATACTACCTGCAAGAAGGTAACAGAAACTACGAGACCAGTCACATTATTTACACAAAGTAGCATTTCATCTGTGACGTACTCTCAAACTTTCACACTGACTTGACGTATCTTGCAAGAATACAATACAACGCACCAGGCCTGACTACCACGTTTTGGAAGCCATCTTCTAAATTTCGCGTGAATTGAATAGAATTCGAACCAACGATACGTATGTTTCCCTTAGAGTGCTATTATTTATACTCTGTTTTCACGCAGTCTTCCTAACAAACTTCTGCGAACACGCATGTTTAGTCATACGAAGACTATCTATTCTAAAGCGTTTGCGTGTTTTAAATAAACAAAAAACGTAATTGATCGATACATTTATTGTAATAATACTACAATTATCCAGAAAGACATGTGAATCCGAAGAGGAAAATGAGGGAGCACAGTTTTGAAATTACTATTATTGTCATCGCCACATCTACGTTGCCGACAAAGTTAGTTTAATGTTTGCAAGTAATCTCAAGGGAACTCTGTGGTTTGCGCCAGGAATTCAAAGCGATAACTTGGATCCAGTGTCTTACGTTGTTTATTCCAATACTTCGGCCACTTTGCAACAAGAAGCGTCAAAAATGGACAATTGCTCACCTTGAGAACTCTCAGTCAGTCACAAGAAGGAGAACTATTTTGAGCACTGGAAAACAGAATCATTAGCCGAGACCTGCTGTGCTTGGTGGGGACGCGGAAGAATATAAGAAAGCGCGTTGTTGTCCAATTTAGATCAGCGACTGAAAACCTAAATTGGTAAACCTGAGTCAGAATACGACAGTCCTTTCAAAACATAAGGCATGAATTTCTGAATGTATTTTACACGAATCACTCCCAAAGCTTTCACAAGTCACAGCTAAAATGCGTTTACATGCAATTGCAAGCTATTAGAGGGCGATCTCTACCTCTGCTACGTTGATACATTTATCTCGGTTATCTTTGTCGCTTTCATACTGCATTGGAGGACGAAGGCAGTTTCTCATTCGTAAAATAAGGTGCTCCGAATACGCTCTATGCTACCCAGCAAATGAAGCAAAACCCGTTATTCTTTTACGGGTGATTTTTATCGTGCACTCGGCCACCGTAATAGCGCCTTAGTCGCTTTATAAAATCACTCTGCAGCCTCGAAGGGCGAACAGTTTTATTGAATCACTCATTTTATGAGTAGACAGCGATCGCTTAAGGTTGCAACTTTTTTTCTGAGCCTTATTCGCTCTGGTACGCAACGTGGTCGTGGTTGCGGTAAACAATTTCCACCTTCATCGGTAAATTATCGCTGCTAGAATAATGTAACACAACTTACCGAAACCAGTAATCACTTTGTATAGCTGTGTGATCAACACTGAATGTAAAATAAAAAGTCTGAACAATTTTACGGACAAAGTACAGGATACATTGTTCTATACAAGCTCTGTAAATAAAATAAAGATGGTAAGAGAACATTACCAGTAGAGATAGGTTTTTTTACGTGAAAATCACCATAATATGCCCAATGACATAAGAAATACGATCTAACTATATTAAAATGAGGCATAAACTCTGTTGTAAAATACATTAGCAGGTCAGTTTGTCATAATAAACTATTTATTTAATAATAAAATGAACATTAGAAGCAAGCTAAACTATTGAAATTTATGTTGTTGTATGCTTTTTATTAACATTATCATAACATAGTTCACATGTGATATATGTTTCATCCTCATTTTTACTTCGATTTATGAGTTCTGAGTTGCAATATGCAATGAATACTGTGTGCAAATTTTCAAATAAAAAGTATTTCCTATTGTCAGCCAGTAAAGCCTTATGCTTAGAAAAACTTCTTTCTACATGAGTGACGCAAAAGGAGGTTAAGAGAGAATTTTTCACCCCAAAAAATCATTGAAATGGCACACATTTTTTCTGACACCTTTTCCATTTTCTATGACATTTCTTTTCCCACTTTACTATAAACAGCTTCCAATTAATTCATAATTTATATTACTTGTTCTATATAATTCACTAGTGGCAATTCTGATTGCTCAAGAACGATTATGGCAGCAGACATAAATCCAGAATCTGATTTTATGTACGAACCTTTGCCTGAAATTTCAGCAATAAGCATTAATTCTTGGGTTAGATCACTTGAAGCAACATCACTACTGTTGAATTAATTAATGACACTTCCTACAACGATAAAATTCTGGCAGCAGTAGTTATAGGCATCAATCCAGAACCCACATTTTGTTAAAATGGGAGACGGTGGTAAGGGAAATGTCTATAGGTTATAACTTAAATGCTGCGAAACGTGAAGGGACTTCCAAAAAAACTCTTTTGATACACCTATTAAACGTGTCAACATCACTGAATTAACTACGAATCTGTTCTGCAACTGTGTGTACGGCGTGAGCTATGCAAGTTATATGCACCATACAATGTTTAGTGAATCGGCAGCTGCCACCATATAAAGTGCATCTGTTGCTATGCTTAACACCTTCGGGACATATGGCACCTGTAGATCAGTCGAACAATTTAATATCGGTACAAAAATTTATTTTTTCTAAATATTCACAGTTAATTAGAGACTTTTCGCCTGGATTACCTTCTTCCATAGTTCCCACAATGGTATTTGCAATATATCTTCCCAAAGAGTCTGTGGTCTCGTCAACTGATACACATACTTTTTTGTCATTTCCAACTTGTTATCTGATTTGTTACTCTGTTTTTTCGTAGCTTCGGCTGACGTAGTTCTTTCTTAAAGTGAAGTACCAGGAAAAGATTTGTTTCTGTATTTTTCTAAGATTTCACTTGATTTTTGATGGTTAAGTTCACTCAATGGAATGCCCGCACAAAAGAAAGATTCACAATTCGGCATTCTTCGCAGAATGGTGAATGAGATTTATGGGATTCAGATAGGAGCATTTTCTGTAGTGTATTTCCATTTTCAACCCATTATATTCCACGTTTGTGTTTTTCTTTTGCCATACGCTGCTGAACGTTAAATGCCTTTTCCACAGCTATTCTGCCGCCATACAGTTTGCAATATTATCCACGCCAACTAAGTTGACACTCGTTTCGGCGGCAGATGGGACGGGGGTAAATGTATTTCCCGTTCATGGTCGCTCCCATCATCCAACTTGGTTTTCTCGGATAATACAGTATTTTGGCATGAATCGAAAATACTTTCTCACCATATTGAGAGACGAACTGTTTTTTAAATACTTTGCTTCTCTTTAGGCATTTTTCCTGAACTCTAACTTACTGCTCACATTCGACTTCAACAAAACTGAATAATGTAACGAGAAACTTGGCTGCAGTCTAGGGTCGAGAGTGGCTTAAGCAGATATCTGCTCATTCATTTACTTTCATGTTCCATAGATCGTTTAGCATGATAAATCGTAATGACATGGAATGAGTCATTTTGCGTTCATATCGCAAAATAATTTTTACGTATGGTTACAAGCTGAACATTTCTAAGCTTTCCTTAAAAGAAAGAGAGAGAGAAAGGGAGAGAGAGAGAAAGAGAGAGAGAGAGAGAAAGAAAAGAAAAAATATATACAGATGCGAGTATTAGTTCCTACCAAGTACCTTTTATACATTACAATAACTCAAATTTTTTACAGAATAGAAGGAGTTGTCAAGATGAAACTTTGTTAGTTTGTTTCCAAATTTTATTTTGCTGTCTGTCAGATATTTTATATCACTGGGTAAGCGATTAAAACTTTTTCTTGCAGCATTGTGCAACTCTTGTGCAAGAATCAACTTTAATGTGAAGAAATGAATGCCCTCTGGCATGTAATTCCTTCTGGTATTGTAATTATGTACATCATTGTTCCTTTTGAACTGTAGCGCATTGTTTACAACAAACTTGATGAGCCAGTAAATAAAATGTGAAGCTGCAGTCAGAATGCACAACCTCTTAAATAGATGTGTTCAAGGCGACCGTGGGTAAGCACCACATCTTTTTCTTATAGACGTCTTAAAGACGAGTTACCCCTGAACATCATTCCATGCGACTTTATTGAATGGAAACATGCAAAATACATCTACATGACTACTCTGCAATTCACAATTAAGTGCTTGGCAGAGCGTTCATCGAACCACAATCATACTATCTCTCTACCACGTAGTTGAATGCACAGCCTTGAGAATTGTAGTATTCATCGAGTAATCGAATTCCAACGGATTTCTTTTGGAACTCATGTGGATCACCTCACACTTTTCGTTATTTAGCGTCAACTGCCACCTGCCACACCATACAGCTTTGCAACTGATACTGGTCTTCGGATGACCTTACTAGACGGTAAATTACAGCATCATCTGCGAACAACCTAAGAGAACTGCTCAGATTGTCACCCAGGTCATTTATATAGATCAGGAACAGCAGAGGTCCCAGGACGCTCCCCTGGGGAACACCTGATATCACTTCAGTTTTACTCGATGATTTGCCGTCTATTACTACGAACTGCGACCTTCCTGATAGGAAATCACGAATCCAGTCTCACAACTTTTACGATACCCCATAGGCCCGCAGCTTGATTAGAAGTCGCTTGTGAGGAACGGTGTCAAAAGCTTTCCGGAAATCTAGAAATAGGGAATCAACTTGAGATCCCCTGTCGATAGCGTCCATTACTTCGTGCGAATAAAGAGCTATTGGTTATCCTCTCCCCAGCCAACGTGGCTGAACTAAACTGTTTTATGAGTTTCTTAAGGTGCTTTTTCCAGTTTAATCATCGATATGGACACTTAAGAATTTTGAATTTTGCACCCTGTTTATTATTTCCTCACAATGTGTAACACATGTCACTGGTGTAGTACCCCTAGATGAGCGGAACTGAATAAGTTTTTTTTTTTTTTTTTAATTGAATGTGAGACCTTTCACAGAAAACCAGTCAATGATACTTTTAATGGCTCTGAGCACTATGGGACTTAACATCTACGATCAGCAGTCCCCTAGAACTTAGAACTACTTAAACCTAATTAACCTAAGGACAGCACACAACACCCAGTCATCACGAGGCAGAGAAAGATACTTTTAAGAACACTGTTTACTATGTATTCTGTTCCTCTATGTATGCTTGTATTGGTTACAATATTAGTGTCATCTGAAAAAAGAACTAATTCCGCTTGTATACTGGATGAGGAGGACACATGTATGAGGGACAGCACTAGACCAAAGATTGACCGTTGGGGAACCCCATACCTGATCTTTTTTCCCCGTTCAGAATTATGTTTCCGGACAACAACAGGCTTCACAAACTCACTGTTATGTAAGGTGAAGTGCATATTGTGAATTCAAAGGAATTGGGAGGGGCGGGGGGGGGGGGGATATTTGCCATTTTCCAGGGAACAAAATGAGATGAGCAATTTTGAGAAAAGTAACAATGAAGAAAAAAAATTGCACGAGAAACGTTATTTACTTACTGAAATAGAGAAAATGTAACGAATATGGCTATATACTTACTAAAATATGCTATATCAGATAGAAACGAGGGTATATGCATAAATACGACTTACGATTTACAATAATTCATTTAGGTTTTTACCAAATATTTGTGTGTACTTAAGGAACAGTCTACGACAAATGAAACACTAGACACCAGCAAGAAATAATCCGAATGGGATGGAAATCGGTAGATGTGACGTACATGTGCAGAGAAACAAATGATTACAATGTCAGAAAAATCGAATGATTTATCCAAGAGAAAGAGCTTCACGAATTGAGCAAGACAATAACGCGTTACTCCTCCTCTGATCCTTATGCGAGCACTTCCTCGACTTGGCACTAATTGAGAGATTTGTTGGATGTCTTCATTAGGGATATCGCGGAGATTTTGTCTAATTGGCACGTTAGGAAGTCAAGATCCCGAGCTGCCCATAATGCTTAAAACGTTCTCAACAGGACAGAAATCTGCCGACTTCCTTGGCCATGATTCCATAATCCGACGGAGCCGATGACCTTGCTGTTTGGTCCCCTCCACCAAAATAACCGACCTACCAATCTCAGGGAAAAGTATTCTTACATTATATAAGCCCATTTCTGATTCTATGTTTTTGTAAATTCTATTCCTTAAACTGTACATAACTGATGTTCCTTACTAGATTGTATAAATTTTCCTAAATTACAATTTCGCCTTTTGTAATTCTCTTATAAAACTTTTATTTGGCTTAGGTACTAATTTTGCCTGATGGAGGTCCGAATGTCATATTATTTTCAGAAGTATATTTGCTGTGGAAGAGTGGAAGAGTGACGAAAGTATTACATGAAGGGTCATAATAAAAAGAAAAATGTTTAAAATATCAAAAATAGTGACACAACTCAAAAAATTACCTAATAATTACCAGATAACATCTTACATTCGACTGGAACAGAACTTCATATTCACATTACTGTTGCATAGACTGCAATGTAACTTACTGGCAAAATTACTTACTTGAAATTTAAAGGACGGTTATACTATTTCAGTATAAGATTTATAGATTTCTTTAAGTCGATTCTTCTCGAGTATCGCGTTTTTTAGTTGTGTCTGCTCCTGCTGGGGTGCGATATGTGGGAACCTATTCCGTATGCTCCAACCTCCAGTAACAGGTCTGTAGTGGGGCAGTGTGTAAAACACTTTCCGGAAATCTATGACTGTGGACTCTGCCTGTTGCCTTTGATGTATGGATCGCAGCATTTTATGTGAGAAACGGGTAAGCTGAGTATCACACGAGTGATGCCTTCTAAATTGGTACTGACTGTGAACAGAAGCTTTCCCGCGTCAAGGAAATTTATGTACTCCAAATCTATTCCACTCTAATGGATGTTAATGTTTTTATCAAATATAAATATCGTTAACTCAAGGTACCGGTTTTTTCCCTTTTGGTAGTTTTATGAGTACAATACTTCTCTTAGGATCCTAATCAAGAGTAGAGTATCGATATTTCTCTTTCGATAATGTGTCCCTGCCTACGGTTGCACCTAGTTGAGACAAAACGAGGTGCCACCTTACATTGGAGGAAGTCAGAAATGATGGATATTATAAATTGGTAAGGGCAAACGCCGGTAGTAGGTATAATTATAAAGTGATATCTACATCTACATTCACATCCCCCCCACCCCCACCCCCCACCCCCAGCTAGCCGCGCGGTGTAAGGCGCTGCCTCCTGAGCGGGAAGCCGTGCCGGTCCCCGAATCCCGAACCACACAATAACCCTGGGTTCGGTGTGGGGCGGCGGTGGGGTGGGTGGACTGCTGTAGCCTGTTGTGGGGTTGTGAACCACTGACGGCCAAGGCGGGGACTAAGCCTCTCCGTCCTTTCTAGGTCACCGGTTCAATACACGATACACGCACATCTACATCTACATGGATACTCTGCAAATGACATTTAAGTGCCCGGCAGAGGGTTCATCGAACCATATTCACAATAAATATCTATTATTCCACTCTCGTTCAGTGTGCGGAAAAAACGAACACATATATCTTTCAGAGCCGGCCAGTATGGCCGAGAAGTTCTAGACGCTTCCGACTGGAACCGCGGTACCTCTGCGGTCGCAGGTTCGAATCCTTCCTCGGGCATGGATGTGTGTGATGTCCTTAGCTAGGTTAATGTAGTTCGAAGTTCTAGGGGACTGATGACCTCAGATGTTAAGTCCCATAGTGCTCAAAGCCATTTGAACCATATCTTTCAGTGCGAGCTCTGATTTCCCCTATTTTATTATGATGGTCGTTTCTCCCTATGTAGTTCATCGTCAACAAAATATTTTCACATTAGAAGGAGAAAGCTGGTGACTGAAATTTCGTGAGAGAATTCCGCCGCAGCGAAAAATGACTTTGTTTTAATGATGTCCATCCAAAATCCTGTATCATTTCAGTGACATTCTCTCCCCTATTACGCGATAATACAAAACTTGCTGCCCTTTTTTGGACTTGTCAGCAGCTAATTGTCTAGTGGCTAGCGTTGCTGCCTCCGGATCACAGGGTACCGGGTTCGATTCCCGGCCGGATTGGGGATTTTCTCTGCACAAGGACTTTGTGTTGTGCTCATCATTTCGTCATCATTTGTGAAAGTGGCCTTGGACTGTGTAAAGATTGAGACTGTGTGATCGCGCAGTTGAGCGCCCCGCAAACCAAACATCATCAACATCATCTTTGGGCTTTCTCGATGTACTCAATCTTATCTGATAAGCATCCCACACCGCACAACAGTATTCTAAAAGATAATGAACAAGTGTAGTGTAGGTAGTCTCTTTGGCAGAATTGTAACTCTTCTAAGTGTCCTGCAAAAGAAATGCCGTCTTTGGTAAGCCTTCCCCCCTACATTTTCTAAGTGTTCCTTTCAATTTAAGTAGTTCGTAACTATAATTCCTAGGTATTTGGTTGAATTTACAGGCTTTTGATTTGACTGATTTATCGTGTAACCGAAGTTCAACAGCTTCCTTTTAGCACTCATGTGGATGACCTCACACTTTTAATTATTTATGTTCGATTGCCAATCAGAGTACATTTCTTTTAAAAGACTGTCGTCGCAGGCTGCCTTTATTTTAGTAGCCGCGTAAAGGCACAAAAAAAAGCAACTGTCGCCCACCGGGTCCTTTCACGTTCTCTTCTTCACTGAGGTCGTAACCTACCAACTGACAAATCGAGTCAACCACGAGGCCGTGGAATCGCCCCTGCCAGATGCCGGTAGGGACGCCCGTGAGACGTGACAGGCGAGCAGAGCCGTGTGAGCAGAGCGCCGGGAGGTGACCCTGGGGCGTGCCTGGCCGCTGCGCAGCGTCGCGCAGCGTGGCGTGGCCGCCGCTATCTGCCCAAGTTCACGGCCAAGGACACGCGCGGCCAAGGGCAGAGCGCGCATCCGCTCCGCTGCGTCACAGCGACGACACCGCACGGCCACGCTGGGCCAGAGCATCTCCTGCGCGGTCCACCGCAGTCCCACAGCCGGATCAGAACAAAACACTGACGGACAGGTATAACAGGGTCGGCCGAAGAGCACCCCTGACAGGTGACACCGCTGTTACAACATTTCAACTCCGAGGCGTTAGCGGCTGCGGGCGAAAACATGCAACCACAGAACAACAATAAATGAGAAGCGCAAATCCTGTGTCGAAAGATCGAAAACACGGATCGATAGCAGCGCCCCAACTGATATGGGGATGAGCTAAAGAAAAAATAAACATTGCGGGTTGCGTCCCCTGTAGCGTATATAGTAATATCTTGTACTTTTCATTTTGCTAATACAACACTTGCCTGCCCGGATAGCTGTGCGGTCTAATCCACGGCTTTCCGGATTGGGAAGGGGCGCCTGGTCCCCGGTACGAATCCGCCCGGCGGACTTGTGTCGAGGTGCGGTGAGTAGGCCAGTCTGTGGGTGGTTTTTAGGCGGTGCGGGCTGGTTCCCTTATTCCGCCTCAGCTACACTATGTCGGCGATTGCTGCTCCAACAAGTTCTCCACGTACGCGTACACCACCATTACTCTACAAGGCAAACATAGGGGTTACACTCGTGTGGTGTGAGGTGGTGTGAGACGTTCCCTTGGGGGGGTGGGGGGGGGGGGGGTGGGCCGAACCGCACAATAACTCTGAAAGGGTGGTTCGCTGTGGGATGGCGGAGGGGTGAAGTGGACTGCGGTAGTCGTCGTGGGGTTGTGGACCACTGCAACTGTGGCGGACACGGAGCCTCTCCGTCGTTTCTAGGCCCCCGGTTAACATACAATATAATAAAACTCTTGTGAACATCCACAGCGATGTTTTGGCTAGCATCAGAATATAACAATTTAGACGTAACTGTAACTTACTGCAATAAGGCAGCGACTTTAACTCACCTCTATCACAATACGAACGGTATTTTTTAATGCATATTCATACTGATTATGCAAACCTACGGAAAATATTCACGAAAGTGAATGGAAGTATATTTCATCATCGACAGAGGCAGGGTAGTTCGAATAATTCATTAATTTTATCAAATGAAAACTTTGATTTCTTTACATTATTTTTATATTTTTCTTGTCTTATGCAAGTTTAGTAAAACACGAATCTATCTTCTTGCATGTTCAAGCTACACATGAAACATCATTACATTTTCCTTGAGACACCATGTAGGTAAATTAGCACAATTTAATCGTGAGTGAGAGGCCCACTCGCAGACAAACAGTTAAGTTACTTTAGTTGACACATTTTTCTCTTATTGAGCATTTGTCACCACGTGTAAGAAAATCGCCTACCATAGCTTTACAACAGTACCTGTAGTGTAAATAACTGATTTTTACTTGTGACACGCTGCAGGTGCACGATTTCCCCAACTTAGCCGGCCGCAGTGACCGAGCGGTTCTTGGCGCTACAGTCTGGAACCGCGCGACCACTACGGTCGTAGGTTCGAATCCTGCCTCGGGCATGGATGTGTGTGATGTCCTTAGGTTAGTTAGGTTTAAGTAGTTCTAAGTCCTGGGAGGACTGATGACCACAGCAGTTAAGTCCCATAGTGCTCAGAGCCATTTTTCCCCAACTGACCTTCATCACAGCTGTAACAAAGAAGAGACTCAGGGTGTATCTGAATCTCATTTCAGGAAACTTGCATTATTAACCACTGACTTCCTTTAAAATGTACCTACATCATAAAAGAAGAGTAAATGTTTCAACGCAAAATCAGGCACAACATCAAGAGTAAGAGAAAATTATCGCGGATACGAAATGGAGATGAAAACAATAAACTAAAAACAAAAGTTAACTACTGCTTTTTTATTTTTGAAACACAGTAAAATTTATCTCTGCACTGTCGAACACCTTTAAACTTTTGTTCAATATCTGCTTAACCACATTTATTCTTTTCTTACAGACGATGTGATACCAATCTCTGACATACTTCTAAATAAAAAGACGGTACACATTTCCTTAATATATACTGTTCACAAAAGTGGGCTTTACAATAAGTTATCCCTTCCGGAAATCTAAACAATGAATAGAATTTATCTTCCAATTTTTCCTGTTGCCCATGTTGCTGTTGTGGTCTTCAGTCCAAAGACTGGTTTGATGCTGCTCTTCATGCTACTCTATCCTGTGCAAGCCTCTTCATCTACGAATAACTACTGCAACCTACATCCTTCTGAATCTGTTTACTGTATTCATTTCTTGTTCTCCTCTACAATTTTTATCCCCTACACTTACCTCTACCACTAAATTGGTGATCCCTTGATGCCTCAGAATGTGTCCTACCAACCGATCCCTTCTTCTAGCCAGTTTGTGCAAGAAATTTCTCTTCTCCCCAGTTGTATTCAGTATCTCCTCATTAGTTATATGATGTATCCATCTAACCGCGAGCATTCTTCTGCAGCACTACATTTCAAAAGCTTCTATTCTCTTCTTGTCTAAACTGTTTATCGTCCATGTTTCCCTTGCATACATGGCTACACTCCATACAAATACTTTCAGAAAAGACTTCCTGCATTTAAATCTACACCCGCTGTTAACAAATTTCTCTTCTTCAGCAAAGCTTTTCTTGCCATTGCCAGTCTGTATTTTATATCCTTCCTACTTAAATCATCATCAGTTATTTTGCTTCCCAAGTAGCAAAATTCATCTACTACTTTAAGTACCTCGTTTCCTAATCTAATTCCCTCAGCGTCACCTGATTTAATTCGATTACATTCCTTTATCATCGTTGTGCTTTTGTTTATGTTCAATTACAATATCATCGGTAAAACTAAAAGTTTTTATTTCACCTCCCTGCACTTTAATCCCTACTTCAAATTTTTGTTTCCTTTATTGCTTGCTCAATACACAGATTGAATAACATCGGGGATTGGCTACAACCATGTCTGACTCCCTTCTCAATCAATGCTTCCCTTTCGTGCCCCTCCACAAATTGCCATCTGGTTTCTGTAAAAATTGTAAATAGCCTTTCGATCCCTGTATTTAACCCCTGCCACCTTTATAATTTCAAAGAGAGTATACCAGCCAACATTGTCAAAAGCTTTCTCTAAGTCTACAAGTGCTATAACCATAGGTTTGCCGTTTCTTAACCTGTCTTCTATGAGAAGACGTAGTCTCAGTATTGCCTCGCGTGTTCCTACATATCTCCTGAATCCGAACTGATCTTCCCTAAGGTCTGCTTCTACAAAGTTTTTCAATTCTTCTGTAGAGGATTCGTGTTAGTATTTTGCAACACCTGTCGGCACCTGCTTTCTTTGGAACTGGAATTGATATATTCTTCTTGAAATCTCTAAAAATGCACACAACTGGCTGCGAATATTTGTTAAAAAGGACATTAGGCTGTCATTTTCGTACAGTAATTGTGTTTTTAATGCATGAAATTCCCTGAAATATGATCCTCTGTGGGTGCTGGTGAAAATAAAGTTGTTTTACAGTCATCGCAGTTGGTTTCAGTTGTTCCACCCATACTTCACAGAATGTAACCAGTTATGTATGCCATTGCTTGCCTTTCATTCTTTACATCAACTGCTTCACCACCAGTGTCACCACCACCAGCTGTGTTATCAGCAAGGTCACTGTATCAAACATTTTCATCTACTATGCAGTCATCTTTTGTGAAGTCAAGAAAGCTGCCAGTATGAGATCCCAGGAACTGCCTTAAATTGCTTAATGGCATACTTCTATCACCTCACAATAACCTAATGTATTTGTAGGTAGGGACATGCTATTGATTATAACCGTTTTCAGTGCAGCTTTGAAATGAAGGAGGTTGGATTGGTGTTTGAAACACGATGTTGCCTCACACAACAACAAGCATTCTTCAGTGGGTCTAGATTGAGGGTCCTCACGCTTAAAAAATTGAAGCCAAATTCTTTAATCTGCTCCAAATGAACGTCAGTGATTTTGTTAGAGTTTGACACCCACTTACGAAACTGTACATCTTTGTCCTGTCTCTTCCCGTTCCTAGCTCCAACACTTTCCAATTTTCCATTTCTTTCAATAAACTATACCACATTTCAGTAGGTGGTGACTGTAGAGAGGGCACGCTTATAATATTTGCATCTTGTGGATAACAATGGGAGCTGTTTAGTGAATCGAACAGGCAGTCTATCTTTTCAACAAATTCTGCAGTGTATGTTGCTTGTGTAGGTACATAGGTACATAGGTGTCAATAGCTGCAGCAACTTACGATTAAGCTGGGATACAGCTACCTTAACTTCCAATTTAGTAAAAGAATCCCGGAAGTCAGAATGCATCCTCTGCAATTTTGGCAAACTCTTAAACATCTTCCACTGATCCAAAAAAAGCCCTCTGAATAAATTCAAAACTGGCCCCTTTTTAAACCCATATTGTGTTTTAATTTGAACCAAAGTATTACTAGTATTTTTAATAGTTGTCGGACATAAATCATTGCATTAGGTTCATCACTGACAAAAAAATGAAATGGAGTGGATTCAGCCGATTTCTGACTGCAGAATTCCTTCAGTGCTTCCTGGTTGGTTGCACCCTGGTTACATACTGTACAAACTAACTTCAGCCCTACTTCTTGCATTTGCCTTATAACGTAGGAATGAGAACAGTGAAATTCCCGTTGCACTCTTAAAGTTACCACCCTCACTTTTTATTCTGTTGTCGATATACAGTATTGGAAAAGATATAAGTTCCATCTTTCCCCAAAATTCAGTCGGGAAAATTTGAGCACGGCTTATTTGTGAGACACCGAATTACCGACATTTTTGCATTTTATACACTTCAATGACAGTGGAGCAACAATATCGCCAGTGTTGGAAACGAATCTTTGTACTATTTCCTTTTTTCTGGGATGGAAGGGGGAGGAGTCATCAGTCTTTTGATGACTTGATGCGGCTCGCCACAGCTCCTTCTCCTGTGCCAATATCGTCATTTCACAGTTGCACCTGCATCATATGTCCTAAAGTACTTGTTCGGTATATTCGGTATATTCGTTACTCTGTATTCCCCCACCGTAATTTTTATTCCCTCTGGAACTTATTCCCTGATGCGCTGTTATCCTTCTTCTCGTTACTATTTTTCATGTGATCCTGTCTTCGGCGATATCATCAATCCACGTAATTTTCTGCGTCCTTCTCTAACAGCACAGTTCAAATACGAGTACTTCCATTTTCTTCTTTTAAAGGTTTTCAACATTCCGAGATCCATACAATGCTGTGCTTCAAACGTACATTCTCAGAAAAATTTTCTTCAAAACAACGCCTGTGTTAGATACTAGTAGGCCTCTTTAGGCCGGGAATGCCCTCGTTGACAGTGCTAATGTACTTTTTATATTCTCCTTAGCCGGCCGAAGTGGCCGTGCGGGTCTAGGCGCTGCAGTCTGGAACCGCGAGACCGCTACGGTCGCAGGTTCGAATCCTGCCTCGATCATGGATGTGTGTGATGTTCTTAGTTCAGTTAGGTTTAATTAGTTATAAGTTCTAGGGGACTAATGCCCTCAGAAGTTGTGTCCCATAGTGCTCAGAGCCATTTGAACCATTTTTTGTTCTCCTTACCTCGTCCGTCATGTGTTATTTTCCTTGCAAGGTAACAGAATTACATAAAAACGTCTATTTCCCGGTCACTAATTTTTGATGCTATGTTTATAATTAATCTCATTTTTGCTACTGCTCTCTAGTTTTGCCTCTCTCCGGTTTACTTTCAGTGCATATTCTGTACTCATTGGAGTGTTCATTCCATTCAACAGATGCTTTAATTGAAGGGGTCGCCGGATGAAAGCGCTAATCTTCATTTTAGCAACGATTTTTTAATCACGCTATATGTTGTGCTTTGAAATGCACCACAATTTTTCCATATTTAGCGTAGGAATGAAGTGTCTATTACATAATTTATTTCATCTTCTTTCTTCTAACGTCTTGTCTTTGAATTTAATGAAACGTATAGCAGCAACAACTAAAATACTCTCTTGCGGATTAGCACTTTCTTCCGCCGATTCCTTCAATTCTTCGTCGTTTTCACTGACGACAGAAACGTCGTCAGTGAATCGTATCATTCATATCTTTTTATATCACAAGTCCCTTGCACTGAACGCAACCATGAATATGATAGCGCCTTTACCTTGTGCTGCCAACCTTGGCGCAGCAGAAATATTCTTCTGCTTGTTAATCTCTGTAACTTTCAATTACAGTGAGAATTCAGAACAGATGCGGGAAAACCTCTAATTTTTAAATCTTATATTTCAGCAAACACAGTATTTGAGTGTACTTGTGACTTCAGCCCAGCTGAGACGCTGGCAACACGATACGGAAGCCAAACCGGTCGTCATCTAAACCTTCTATTACATTCTTCTTTGTACACTGATGTGCCACAACATTATGGCCGCCTGCTTAATAGCTTGTTTGCCCATATTTGAAACGAAATACATCACTGATTCTGCGCATCGGTGATCCACCAGTTCGATGGTAGGTTTTTAGAGGTATGTGGCGTTAGATATCTGCGTACAGGTCATGTAATTTGAGTAAATAACTGGGCTCTGATTTGCGTACGCGGTGATGGCACACGTAGGGACTTAGATGGGTTCCATAGGGTGTACATCAGGTGAATTTGGTCGCCGAGACATGGATATGAGTTCACTATAATGCTACTCAAACCACTCTAACACGGTTCTGGCTCCCAGACAGGGACAATTATGCTGCTGGAAGATAACATCGCTATTCGGAAAGACATCAAACATGAAGGGGCGCAGGTGGTTCGGAGGTGTCATACTGTCTTCTGTTGCTACCACAGGTCCCATGCAAGCGCAGGAGAATGTCTCAGACAGCATAATACTGCTCCCACCAGCCTGAGTCCGTGGCGGGCTACACGTTTGTGGACTCGACCATCGTCTAGTGTAGCAAAAGCGTGATTCCCCAAGGGCCGACACTTTCCCATTGATTGACGGTCGAATCCCGATGGTCCCGTGCGCACAGCAATCGTAATTGACGACATCGTTTGGTCAGCATGTGAACGCGTGGGGGGTGGTCTGCTGTGCAGCTCCATGTTCAACAATGTACGATGAACGGTGTGCTCCGAAACATGTGTGCTTGCGCCAGCATTGTGCCCTTTCGGCAGATGCCACAGATCACCATATACTCTATCATACTGAGTAGACAAGCCTCTGAACCCCACGTTCTGTGAATAGTCGCGTACGTCCAACCATTTAGCGCCTAGTGGTAGTTTCACAGTCCATATGCCTCTTTCCGTAAATGCTCACGACAATAGCAGATTAACATTCGACCAGTCTCGCCGTTTTCGAGATACTCGTTCACATGCTCTGCCCTCATAGCATCTTATCTCAATGGATTTCCCCATTTGCAGTCCATATCTTCGCTGGGGTGATCCCCCGTCCACGCCTGCTCCGCTTTCATACTTTAGTTACCGCGTCATGTGCCCGCAACGCCACCAGGCGGCATCCGACATCACGGTGAGCTAATCAGTGAATCATTCGCAGAAACTTGCATGCGGGAAGGGCTAAGCTGATTGTACGATACTCTCGCATTTGTCATCTTTTCATAATACTATTAATCCGGCAGACAGTATTATTAGTAATCTTACAGGATGTAGAGGCTTATCTCACAAGGGGTAAGATAGATACTGCCTACAGGAAAATTAAAGAGACCTTTGGAGAAAAGAGAACTACTTGCATGAATATCAAGAGCTCACATGCAAACCCAGTTCTAAGCAAAGAAGGGAAAGCAGAAAGGTGGAAGGAGTACATAGAGGGTCTATACAGGGGCGACCTACTTGAGGACAATATTCTGGAAATGGAAGAGAATGTAGATGAATGGGAGGTACAATACTGCGTGAAGAGTTTGACAGAGCACTGAAAGACCTGAGTCGAAACAAGGCCCCGGGAGTAGACAACATTCCATTAGAACTACTGACAGCCTTGGGAGAGCCAGTCCTGACAAAACTCTACAATCTGGTGAGAAAGATGTGAGAGACAGGCGAAATACCCTCAGATTTCAAGAAGAATATAATAATTCCATTCCCAAAGAAAGCAGGTGTTGACAGATGTGAAAATTACCGAACTATCAGTTTAATAAGTCACGGCTGCAAAATATTAATGCGAATTCTTTACAGACGAATGGAAAAACTAGTAGAACCCGACCTCGGGGAAGATCAGTTTGGGTTCCGTAGAAATGTTGGAACACGTGAGGCAATACTGACCCTACGACTTATCGTAGAAAATAGATTAAGAAAAGGCAGACTTACGTTTATAGCATTTGTAGACTTAGAGAAAGCTTTTGACAATGTTGATTGGAATACTCTCTTTCAAATTCTGAAGGTGGCAGGGGTAAAATACAGGGAGCGAAAGGCTATTTACAATTTGTACAGGAAGCAGATGGCAGTTATAAGAGTCGAGGGACATGAAAGGGAAGCAGTGGTTCGGAAGGGAGTGAGACAGGGTTGTAGCCTCTCCCCGATGCTATTCAACCTGTATATTGAGCAAGCAGTGAAGGAAACAAAAGAAAAGTTCGGAGTAGGTATTAAAATCCATGGAGAAGAAATAAAAACTTTGAGGTTCGCCGATGACATTGTAATTCTGTCAGAGACAGCAAAGGACTTGGAAGAGCAGTTGAACGGAATGGACAGTGTCTTGAAAGGAGGATATAAGATGAACATCAACAAAAGCAAAACAAGGATAATGGAATGTAGTCGAATTAAGTCTGGTGATGCTGAGGGAATTAGATTAGGAAATGAGACACTTAAAGTAGTAAAGGATTTCTGCTATTTGGGGAGCAAAATAACTGATGATGGTCTAAGTAGAGAGGATATAAAATGTAGACTGGCAATGAAAAGGAATGCGTTTCTGAAGAAGAGAAATTTGTTAACATCGAGTATTGATTTAAGAGTCAGGAAGTCGTTTTTGAAAGTATTTGTGTGGAGTGTAGCCATGTATGGAAGTGAAACATGGACGATACATAGTTTAGACAAGAAGAGAATAGAAACTTTCGAAATGTGGTGCTACAGAAGAGTGCTTAAGATTAGATGGGTAGATCACATAACTAATGAGGAGGTATTGAATAGAATTGGGGAGAAGAGGAGTTTGTGGCACAACTTGACTAGAAGAAGGGATCGGTTGGTAGGACATGTTCTGAGGCATCAAGGGATCACGAATTTAGTACTGGTGGGCAGCGTGGAGGGTAAAAATCGTAGAGGGAGACCAAGAGATGAATACACTAAACAGATTCAGAAGGATGTAGGTTGCAGTAAGTACTGGGAGATGAAGAAGCTTGCACAGGATAGAGTAGCATGGAGAGCTGCATCAAACCAGTCTCAGGACTGAAGACCAGAACAACAACCACAGTTTTTGCAAACTTTGCAGTTACGTATGACGAAGTGCAATGTGAAAAAACTGCACGAGTGTCAGGTCAGACTCTCATCAATGATACTTTTCAAGGCAGTGCAAAGGTTGCTAAAGTAAATTTGTGCACTTCGTAAACATAAAAACGTAATATTTTTGCTATGATTGTATCAGTAAATTACGACTGGAATCGGCCAACCCACACAAATACCTAGGAGTAATAATTTAAGGGAAGATGAAACAGGATGATCGCATAAGCTCAATCGTAGGTAAATCAGGTGGCAGACTTCAGTTCATTTGTACGATAATGGGAAAATGCAGTGTAGAAAGCAGATTGTATATAAAACTCTCGTGTAACCCATTCTACAGTATTGCTGAAGTGTGTGGTACCAAATAGAACTAGCAGGTGATACTGAATGTATGCAAAGAATGATAGGACAGATGGTCATATGTTTGTCTGACTCGTGGGAGAAATCTGAATTGGCATACGTTTGGAGACACACGCTAACTATCCCATGAAATCCGACGTACGTAGTTTTAAGAACCATTATTAAATGACGAATCTAGGAATATACTACAATCCTTTGCGTATAGCTCGAAAACAGATCGCTAAGGCGAGGTTTAACTACAAGGCGCGGAGGTGCATATAAGAAGACATCGTCCACGCGTTCAGTACGCGAATGGAACTGACAGAAACCCCAACATTTTTTTCAATGTCAAGTGCTCTTTGCCACGAACTTCAAAGTGACATGGATATGTACAGGAGTTCGACAAAAATACGGAAACACAGCGAGAAATGCATGCTTGAACATAAACGCAGATTGTAGCCCAGCCTGCAGTTTACGCTGTTGTATCTGACCACGAACGGCAACCGTCCTATGTCCTCAACACAATCCCTTTGCCTTTCGTGGTCAGAATAATGCTCTGTGTAGTTGTGAGTACGTTATGTCGGAGCTAAATGAATTCTAACTTGGACAAAATGTTGGTGCCCGCATGTTAGGTGCCTGCGCAACCAAGGAAGTCGAAGTGTTTGGTGTTTCATGAGGCACCGTATCGAAGACTTGTGCCGCGTCAGGGACAGCAGAAAAACATCATCCCCAAGTCACAACTAGGACAAAAGCGTGTGCGTGTGTTTGTGGGTGAAGGGGTGGGTGGGTTTGTTGAGTGATGCTGACAGACGGACAAATCGCGAACTCTGTCAGTAGCAAAACAACACGAAGGCAGCTCCATAAGTTGGGAATTGCTGCTCGAGCTGGAATTCCAAAACTACTCATCAGTGATACAAATGCACGCAAAAGGATGGAGCAATGGAAGGAAGTCATTTGGTCGGATGAGTCTTGTTACACACTGTTTCCAACTTCTGGCCGAGTCTATGTCCCAACAGTGGCGAGGGTCCGGTTGTTACCTGGGCAATCTTGGTATTCAATGGGCCCCATACTTTCTCTGCAAAGTGACCATTCTGGTTGATCTGGTCCGTTCCTTCTCCAATGGTGATGCGCTGTTACAGGACAAGAGGATCCCTGGCCACACAATCTGCATCACGCAGGACTGGTTTTGTAAGCGCATGGTTCAGTTGTCGTATCTCTCCTGGCCACTGGCCACCATCGTCGCCAGATCTAATATTATTAATCCTCTGCGGTCAACTTTGAAGCGCTATCCACTTCCATCATCGTTACTTGCCACTATTTTGCAGGAGGAATGGCATAACGTGTATTTATGCATTCAGAAACGGCTGTAAGCTGTTTTGAATGCCATCCTGTTTTCTAGACCGTATTCTGGTAACGTGTTGTGTCTGTGGTGTTCCCATATTTTTATTCAACCACTATATGTATAAGTAGATTTAGGTACACCTGATATATGCTTGCCTGTACTAGGAATGCTTGACATTAGTGTAAATACGTGCAGAAATCAGCTACCAATCAACATGAAGTGTGAAGTTCGATCATCCTACTGGAAAGTAATTGTATTCATCCGCAGATTCATTCATTTATGCGTTCATAGTGTTCTATAGATGCCATGAAGAAGGAGATTTTTCAAGGATGGGGAACGAGTTAATGTATACCTTTACATACTGTATATACACTGTCCAGTCACATTAATCTGCCAACGGCCTTGCAGCCATGGTAACGCTGGTTCCCGTCAAATCACCAAAGTTAAGCGGAGTCGGGCTTGGCTAGCACCTGGATGGGTGACCATTCGGGTCTTCCCGAGTGCTGTTGGCGAACGGTGTGCAGTCAGACCATCGGAGGTCAATTGAGAAGCTACTTGACTGAAAAGTAGCGGCTCCCCTGACGAAAACTGACAACGCCGGGAATGTGGTGTGCTGACCATATCTGCATCCAATAATGCCTATCGACTGAGGATGACATGGCGGCATGGCGGTCGGTCGTTACCGTTGGGCCTACCGAGGTCCGTTTGAACGGAATTTAGTTTAGTTAGCCTTTTCTCAGTCACATTACTGTGAGCATCTGTGAAAACCCTGAATATTCACTTTTTGCAGCGTGGACTGCTGCAAGACGCACAAGAAGAGAGACAGTGAGGTTCTGGGAGGCACTGACAGGGATGTCGAGCCATGCTGATTCTAGTGCTGTGGCCAACTGTGCTTGGTTTGTCGGCTGAGGATCTGTGGCGCAAACAGCCCGATCGAACTGGTCCCACATATTCTCGAATGTGCTTAAATCCGGGAGGTGTGAAGCCCTGAGGAGTAGAGTAAACTCATCCTGTGCTCTTTGAACCACTGCTAGTTGTGCGACAAACTGCATTCTCCTGTTGGCAGAAGCCATAGTGCCGAGGAAAAACAAGCTGCTTGAAGGGATGCGCATGGTGCCCAAGGACAGAGGCGTGTTTGTGTTGACCCATTGTGACTTCCAGAATGACGAGATGACCCAGGGAATGCCACAAAAACATTCCCCAGACCACAATGCTCCCTCCTAAGGCCTGGGCCCTTCCGATGATTAGTGTCGAGGTCCGATGTGTCGGCCAGTCTGTGGATGCTTCTTAAGGCGGTTTTCCATCTGCTTTGGCGAATGCGGGCTGGTTCCCCTTATCCCGCCTCAGTTACACTATGTCGGCGATTGCTGCACAAACACGTGTCACCACGTATGCGTAAACCATAATTACTTCACCACGCAAACATTCAAACATTTACATTTGGGGTTACACTCTCCTGGTGTGAGATTTTCCAGGGGGGGGGGGGGGGGGACACCGGGGGGCCGCAACGCACAACAACCCTCGGTTCGGTGGTGTGGGGCGGCGGTGGGGTGAGTGGACTGCTGTAGCCTGTTGTGGGGCTGTGAACCACTGAGGGCTCGCCGGGGATGAAGCCTGTCCATTGTTTCTGGGTCCCCAGTTCAGTACAATACATTACAGCTTATCGTAGATGGAGAGTCATCAATAGATGTTTAAGCAACATCGGGTGTGCCTCAGGGCAGTCTGTTGAGAACCTTACTGGCCATGTTGTATATTAACGAACCTTGTGGACAATATTGATAGTAATGTAAGAACGCAGACGATGCAATTATTTGTAATGGAGTACTGTCTGAAAGGAGCTGCATAAATATTCAGCTAGATCTTGATAAGATTTTAAAGTGACGTAAAGAATGGCAGCTGGTTTAAATGTTCAGGAAAGAAAAAAATGTGCACTTCAGAAAACTAAAAAAACGTAGTATCCTACTACTACAATATCAATGAGGCACAGTTGGAATCGCTCGTACGAACTCATACAAACACTTGAGTAGGCAGTTTGAAGGGATATGGTCTCAGTTATAATAAAGCACCTGGCAGATTGCAATTCATTGGTGGGATATTAGTGAAATGCAATCAGTCTACAAAGGAGACTTCGTACAAAATACTCGTGTGACCGATCCTAGAATATTGCTCAAGTGCGTGGGACCTATACCAAATTGACTGGCAGGGGATACAAGAAAGGGAAGCACGAATAGCCACAGGATGGTTCGACTCATCGGACAGTTCGACGATGCTGAAAGAACTGAAGTGGCCTTCGCTTGAAGACAGACAAAAACTATCCCGTGGAAACATACTTAGCAAGTTTCTACAACCATATTTAAGTGAGGAATCAAGGTATGTGTAACAACCGGATATGCATCGCTCGCACAAGGAATGCGAACACAAGATTAGACTAACTACAGCACGCAGAGATGCATTTGTGCAATCATTCTTCCCGTGATTCATAGGTGACTGGAAAGGAAGAGAGACCCAATAACTAGCACAATGGGGCGTACCCTCTGCCCTGCACTGCACAGGGCTTTGTGTAGTATAGATGTAAATCTAAATGTGTAGTACAGATGTAAATGTAAATGAGGATGTAGATTAGCATTCTTGCGCCATTAGTAGTTTTAAAATTGCCGTTTACAGAGATGCAGCGACTGACTCCATACCCTGTTTCTCCTGGAGGCAAGAGCGATTTCGATATTTATGGATGGACCTAATAACATCTTTTAGTAGAGCGCTTCTAACCTATGGCTCTGCACCGACGAATAATACACGAGGTCTGTCAGTGCTTTCCACTGGAATACGGTTCCCTCACAGCACGATGTAGTTGTCGACCCTAGTGCTAGACGCTACTGTTTTTCTCCCCGGGCTCTTGTCACCAAACACAAGCTTCAGCCCCAGTCCCAGGTCCGTGTTTACTGGGCTCTTTCGGTTTAATAGCCAGTGAATCAGCGGCGCATCCGTCGCCTGCGCCGCGCCGTGTGGACTCGGCCGTCTCGTCTGGCGCTAAGTATACGGCAGACGTCCGCAGCAGGCCGTGTGCAGCCGGCACCAAACAAAGACTTCCCGATCGTGCCGCGCGCACTCCAATGCTTGTCTGACCTCTCCTGGTTCAGCCGTCGCACTTCAGCTGTCCCAGCCGTATCACATCAGGATATGCCTTGTCGCATTGTTCGTCTTCTTTTTATATGTTTTGCATGTAAACAGTATGTGGATTAACAGTCGCGGAGCACTTTCCGCAATTCATTGCCATGGAGTTGCAGTGGTTAGTGAGAATAGGAAGGACAAAAGTTTCGTTAAACATCGTAAACGCCGTGTGTGGAGAGTAGAACATAAATGAGCTCAGCAAAGTGTCATTTCCACTGACCTAGAAAGGAGAGTAATTATTCAGTCTGTTGTGAAACCAAAATGAAGCCGAACTGTTGTTAGTGAAGTGAAGCAGCTGTTGTAAGTCCTCGCGGGCACCTTTCCCAGTGGAAGCAGTGAACGCCATTCAAAAACAACGTGGAGTATGTTGTTTCACGCTTTCCAGGGTATACACAGCCATTATCAAGGTCCGGTTCTTCAAGCACTCTTCATATGTCAGGCAATTTAACTGCAAAACAAATATTTAATCGATTGAGAAATACAGGTGAATGCCGAATGAAACAATACTTTTACTGTTGCCAATCACTGTCTATTTTAACAACAACGTATTTCAAAGGCCATCAGGTAAATTTATGCGTGTTAATTTGACGTGTGTATGTGGTATTACGGCTTTGAGGTAAGTTATGCCATTGTCTAGTGCAGAAACAAAACACTACTTCAGAAAACATTGTTTTTGGAGATTTTTGGCTAAAAACTAAATGTAAATATGGAAATAAGACAACTAAAATAGAATACCTCCAGTGGTCACAGGCTCATTCCTCTGTCGTGATACGTCACATATAAACTGCTACATTTTGTAAACAAAGATGGTATCTGGAAACTACTAGGTGCAAAGAACATACGGCAAAAACAGAAACACTATTTCGAAGTACAAAGAAGATATAGCAAAACATTACTATAATTTCAGAGTAAGTTTAAAACATTTTGGAGGTCTTTGGTTGAGCTGACGAACACATACGTTAGAGAAAATATTTCAAGTGGTATACAAGTCCTTTTCTGTTAAGTTTATATAGCTTAACTTTTGTACTCGTTTTTGTAATCAGGTGACGTGTTACAAATCTTTAGTCAGGTAATTATGTTGTCAACAGTGGTGAAATTATACACAAATAACAATTTTGCCTCGGATTCACAGAGAGAGGTTGAAAGGATTGCGAGAAATAGAGCAAGTTTCAGATATGCTAGAGCTGTGGCTTTGTTAAATGTACACCTGTTACATGTTACAACTAAGTAAATGGTGAAGTAATACATTGATACTGAGTTAAAGAGATGCAGAAATATATACTCTTAATAATAAAGCATATATATATATATATATATATATAATACCAGGTAACATGGGGTACAAACTGTTAGTTTTATCTGGGTAGTTGTGAGTTAGGCAAAGCTCGTTCCTTTGAGAAATATAAAAGGAAAATGCAAATAACTAAATTAATTCATGGAAATTATGAAGGGGAGGATGGAGGAAGAGAGAAAGAAGTGAGGGAGGGAAATTCAGATACAGAGGATGAAAGGAGAGAGTGAAGGTTTTCACATCAGACTGTCATAACTGAGAAAAGGTTGAAATAATACATTGACTATACTTTAAAATTTGCAAATAGCTATATTATTATACTATTAATTGATATGCATATACTCTCAAGCTGACAGGGGATACAAGCTGTAGTGTGTTGTATATCTGTAAATGAGGCCATTCCATTGTTTATTTCGGGCCTTTGATGTATGCAACCACTTTTTATGTTTACAATTCTATGAACTTATGATGAACCTGATGATTTTGTAAATTTTTAATTTTTTGTGAGCAGTTTCGTGGATAAGCTAGGACACTGTAAAGAAGTAGCACGGGAATAAAAGCGTTGCAGTATGTTAACCCGAATTATTTCTGTTGGGGTGTTGCATAGTTGAGTAGCAATATGAATATTCTTCATTGGTCATACGCTGATTCTGCAATCCAAGGACAAAATGAGGAAGCTGAGAATTATGTGAACTGATATCCATGCGGAGGTACAAATTGTTTCCATGCTACAGGGAGAAATGGAACACAAAGGTACAAGACAGTGCATATCATACTCTCTAGCCTACTGAGTGAAAGAGTGAAAGCAATTATTGTATTTGTTACCAGCTTATTTGTTTATCATATGTATTCGCAAACTCCGAATACAATAGTACATCAGCTGTATGGCTCGCTATAGTAATTTTGTAATAGACTGAGACTCGAACCCGGATTTCCCATTTATCATGAACGGTCGCCTTAACCACTTCGGCTGTCTGTTCACGTCTCCCTGATCAGTCATAGTTTCTACGTTTCGTATACTCGCACACCTTTCATGTTATTCCCGCACAGGGAGAGACGAGACTATGTTTTCATCATCAGCTTGCCTCACTTTGACATGAAATACAGACAGTACACTAACTGAACTGCAGGTTATGTGTGTTTTTGTCAGCTTGATGCAGTATTTTCAGTTGAAGCTGCTTGCGTGGTTTGTGTGTCAGATCTGTCTTTTTGCAGTTTCTCGTGTAGGTAACTGTGACGAGTACATATGAAGCACTGTATCGTGTTTTGTATTGTTGCCATTGTTAATGATGATGATCGTGATGATGATAATATGGGGGGGGGGGAGGGGATGGAGATACTGGGACAGAGCCTACTACTGTCTAATCGCACCAAGGGACGTACTCAGATTAACGCCCCATTCGACGGAGGGACCACCATCGAGGTTGTGACCCGTTGTGGAGATGCCTGGGCTTTTAACCTAGAACATGGGCGTGAAATCTGATGATGAGGTACGATATGCTACTATTTCTCCTCCTTTTACTGGCGAAATATGGCCGATGAACTTGCGTACCTCCGTGTCAGCACTAGCGCACATTAGCGACCTCGGTTGCAACCAACCCTCTCATGCGTGACTTTTCAAAAAGACATCATGACCACCTTTGACTGTAAACATTGTGTATCATAAAATCCATTATTGCAGTTACGAGAGAGTGGCATTATGAAGCGGATTACTATAAAAATCATGCTTCATCACATGTAAAAATGCCTATAAGCTCGTAACTACAGTAGCGTATTTTATGATATACAATTTTTACGGTCAGAGGCTATCAAGATGTCTTTTAAACGAACTCCAGTCACGAGAAGTTAATGTCATAGCAGTTAGGAACGGTAATATATACAGGAAATGCGTAGTATTCATATATCTCTTGTTTTGCTGATGATCTGCATCTGGTTTCACTTCAAAGACGTCCCACAAGGGGGGTATGAAGTACAGAGTTTTTATTAATTACAGAATTCTCATATACTTCTATAAGTGACTCCCTGTGATTCTGCTAAACTTCTCGTTTATCAGAAAATAGAGAAAATATACAGCAATCAGCCGCTAATAATCTGTTTACTGGAGATCTAGATTTCAATTACTACGTGTCTTGGTTCAAAAGGCTCTGAGCACTATGGGACTTAACAGCTGAGGTCATCAGTCCCCTAAACAGAGAACTACTTAAACCTAACTAACCTAACGACATCACACACACCCATGCCCGAGGCAGGATTCGAACCTACGACCGTAGCAACCGCGTGGTTCCGGACTGTAGCGCCTAGAACCGCTCGACCACCGCGGCCGGCTACTACGTGTCTCTCATCAGTGCCAGAAACGTATAAGAATACTTTACAATAAGACACATTAATGATGTTGTATAAGCTTTGTACAGAGTAGATAAAGAAAGTTATCGGTAAGATGCAAGAGAAATAATCATTATCACTTTCCTGTAGAAACAGCCCTTAGTAAACAATCAATGTCAGTATATCAGTTCACATTGAAGCCGCTGTTTACAATTATTGCGCAGCTGACATCGTTATATATCATAATGGTGTGCATATCCCTCTATACACATTTAACGTATTTTAGATTATAGAATTTACTGCCGGCCGGGGTGGCCGAACGGTTCTAGGCGCTACAGTCTGGAACTGCGAGACCGCAACGGTCGCAGGTTCGAATCCTGCCTCGGGCATTGGTGTGTGTGATGTCCTTAGGTTAGTTAGGTTTAAGTAGTTCAAAGTTATAGGGGACTGATGACCTCAGAAGTTAAGTCCCATAGTCCTCAGAGCCATTTTTGAACAGAATTTACTCCCCTTGTTCACACAGTGTTGGTTAATATATGGAAAACATCAAAGTTAATAGATTAAAACAATGCTAAAAATTGTTCGATATGTATTAATCGAAAGGTAATCGCTAGCCCATTTGTCGATCGAGAAAGTAACAACGGTTTGTACATTTCGCTATTCAAAAATATAAATGATTAATATAATATGTAGAATTACTCTTGCTTGCAGGAATACGCTACATTTTTCAGCGACGCTCTTTCCATCCAAAGTGACATGTTCACCTAATCTAACCTCGACTCGCCTTCTAGTTTATCCCATGCAACAACCATCACAATCAGGACACGTTGTCTTATGAACACTGCGATCTATGACAATTAGTAATTTTGTCAACACTACTATTCAAAACGCTACCCAAGTTATTTTTGGTGCCAAAAGTCACCTTTAATTTCTGTTTTCTGAAAATCGAAGTAACCCTATCATTGATTTTACCAATGTAACATGTAATATGTAATTCAGATTGCTATCATCAGCTTTGTTGAATCTGTTTTCTTTTTGTATTTGCTTTTTCTGTTGTTGACGTAATATTATGTGTAGTTATTCTTTTTAGCAGCACATTTAATATTACATTGAATCGTGTTCAGATCGGATTCAGGTTCTGCTTTCGACATTGGCATTTTAATAAACGATTGATGGCAAAATTAAAATTTGCTTTTCTGTTTTCACGGAGGTGGGTTGAGTTATAACATTTTTTATTTTGAATTTGAATCCTGAAATATAAGAAATTAATGCAAATGTTTGGCAAGACTTTATATGTGAACTTTATTTTATTGTGTAGGCTGTTGAACTCACTAACGTACTCTCGTTTAGCCAAATGTAGCATTACGTGGCTGATCGCAGTCAGGCAAGACAACGGATATGGGTGACCAAGTCATTCACATAAAAAGTGGCAATGTTAGATTGCTCCTCCCTCCCTGGATAAATTTCTGGGGTGCTCGTGTTCCACTACCACAACAGAGGTTAACTTTGAGTAATGTAGAAGCAACCTATATCTCTACTTCTTCTTCGTGAATACATAGAACCTCGTTTGTGCAACTTGCATACACCATTCCTCAGTCATTAAAGTCACGATTTCTCTCCTGTGCTAACCTCTTCACCTCTGAATAGAGCTTACACCACACATTCCCAATTATTTATTGAACATACTATGTCTGTCTTCCCCTACAGTTTTTGTCGTCTACGAAACCACTGAAGTTATTTCCTGATGTAGTAACAGCTCTCGTACGAATCCTGCTCCTTCTTTTAGTCAGTGTTTCGCATATTCCCTTCCTAACAGGCTTTGCAGAGAACGTTTTCGCTTCGTACAGATTACTGAGTTTACGGTATCTTTGTACACCACATATCAAACGCATCTATGTACTTTCGTTGGGTGATCCGCATTTCCTTCTGTTCCTGCTAGCGTTGCCCTGTAGCTACAAGGATCGCTTTAATTCACGATTTAGATTTTTTTCTTGTGTGTGTGTGTGTGTGTGTGTGTGTGTGTGTGTGTGCCAGTACTCCTATCAGTTAACCTAAGATTTGAAAGTATTGGGCCCCATTTATCTGTGATGCGTGTAAACATTATTGTGTTCGTCTCTTAGTTGTGTATCGTGTTTTTCAGCCGGAGATACGGCACCACAAGGTCATTTGTTCAGTCGAGCGTGGGAAACTGCCTAAAATCCGCACTTAGGACGACCGGTGTACCGGACAGTGATCGTTAATCCGGCGGGGGGTTCCGATTCAGATGTTACTCACCTACATGTCTCACAAAATAGAGCGATGTGCGTTATGCTGCGTGAACAAGTTAGATAATTAGTTGGTCTATGCAGATTTATTCCAACTTCTTCCAGATGTTTGGCAAGACGTAACAGAGATATCACGAAACTGCCTTTGGATTGTGTGGCAAATATTTAATACAAAGGCTATTATGGCAGCATACTATTTTATTTTAGCTGTTTTTTCCTGATTGCTTATGGTTTGTCTGAAAAGTATGGCGCCATCTTAATTCCCCTCCCTGACCCACACAAGCTCTTGCTCTATCCCTAATCACCCTATCGTCAACGAGACCTAAAACTCTAATCTTCTTCCTCTCCAATAGGATTTGGTAATTATTGGAAGCAAGGACCATATGATGGGATACTAATGATGAAAACGAATTACACTAGACAGTATTTATTGGATACACTTCGAATAAAAACAAATTATCTCTTGTCGTGAGTTCCCAATTCTCGAAACAGCAGGATTCTGCAGCAACTGTTATAAGTATCTTCGTTCCAAGAAACTACTAGAAACTTTAAAATGTCAGTGCAGACACGACGAATTCACCACGTAAAAACATTCACCATGTAAGAATTTTCCACATTTCAGTTTCGTTATTGGTCAAAAAGAAGAGAAATCTATCGTAAGTTTACCGAATTTTGAACGAAAAACCATTTGTTTATCTTAATACACAATACGAATAACGACTTCGAAGCGAGACCCGAGCACAAAAGCGAGAAAATCGGTAAGAAGCATGTGAAAATGAATTTATTAGAAACCCAAAATCGGTAAGGACTTGATTTAAGTGAAGTTTTGTAGATCACGCTTTTGGCTGGTTACTGTTTCAAATCATACACCTTACAAGCTGTATTTTATTCACAAGAACGGTTTCTGTTCATTTTTAAGGCCTTGTCAGTTCGTTATTGTTAGGTTTTACTATTTAATCCTGCTGAGTTCGGCGTATCTGCTGTAACACATGGAAATGTTTCAGAAATGATCGATGCTCACTTTTTTATTTTATTGTCCTTTGGCTTCATTACTATATTACCATCCATAATATATGCATATTACCGTTAGACAGGTATCAATATTATCGTCGCACAAGGACATATACACCATAATAATATCAACATAATTCCAGAAAAAACTGAAAAAGAAACAATAAATTTCATTAGTCCAAGTCGATTTTGATTCGCAAAATTAGGACATACTACAAAGTATTTACCTCCCTCCTCTCAAACATGTCGGGCTGTTTGTAGTAATTATATTTAACACAATTAATTGTTGGCATAACATGACACTGAGTGAGGTGGCGCAGTGTTTAGCACACTGGCCTCGCATTCGGCAGGACGACGGTTCAACCCCGCTTCGGGCCATCTTGATTTAGGTTTTCCGTGATTTCCCTAAATCGCTTCACGCAAGTGCTGGGATGGTTCCTTTGAAAGCGCACGGCCTATTTCCTTCCCCATCCTTCCCCACTCCGATGGGACGGATGACCTCGCTGTTTGGTCCTCTCCTCCAAATCTACCAACCAACCAGCATAACTTAATAATAGCTACATTCGGAGACGGCCATAGCCTGTCGTCGCTGGAGTAAGAGAGCTTCGAAGTTACTTCGAAAAGTTAAGTTACACATTATATTGTAGCCCAACTAACATTTATTGCATACGACACAAACGCATGATACTATTTTTCATCATTGTCACAAAGTCTCTGTAAACAACGATCGGAACGTTCTACCTGTCATTCAGTTCCTCGACAGCAGAAATCCTCTCCTCCGTCATGGAGCCATTCGAGAACCGCTGTGTGAACGTTCTCATTGTTGCAAAACCCGCGACTGGCGCGAATCAGTTGCTCGACGGCCTGGACTTGGCCTCTGTTGTTGACATCGATGGCCTTCCTTCCCGATCAGCACCATCCACGTCTGTGCGGCCTTGGTCAAACTGTTAGCATCATTTCACTATGACTGGGTACGACACAGCATTTGGCCCATATACCGCCAGAATTTCACTGTGAATCCGTGTGGAATTTGGACATTTTTCCCACAACAATCGTACTGTCCCAGGTGCTTCCACTTTGGAGTATCTTTACATTCGCCGTGTCATTTCAATCGCACGCTTTAACCCATTGTTTCCTGACATAAGATATAACTTACTTTTTAACATTTTCTTTGCAGAATTTATGCTATTGTGGCCTCAAATGATGGTAGGATTTTTTTGTAAAATTTTATTTTATTTTTCACAACTTTTTTCTCTCCTGGTACTCAGAAGTACCGTCAGACTCCATGGACAGAATCACAACATGCGCAGAAAAATGGTCCAATTTTTATAACTTGTACTTTATGCCACATAAATATTAAATATTTTTACATTAGAAAATTAATTAACAGTAATATGATATTTCTGAATTTTTATTTTTAAATTTCGCATAAATTTATTCTAGAGCAACTTCACAATACATAGTAACTTAGCTATACATTTTTGACATTTTATGCATATCACATATTTAGTGACACCTCATGAAATTGTAGGAAACAGTTATTTTTCTCATTGCAGCACAAATACACTTTACATGTACAACACTGAAAATGTGGTCTCGACAGAATTTTATTTTTCGCACACATTTCGCATCGTCCTCTTTTACAACTGAACACTACAAAATGGTTCCCTCGGTTGCCAAGACGTACATCCTTCGGAACAGAACAGCTATCCTTCCTTCTCTTTGGGAGAGGTATTTCATCATTACCAGAGTTTCTCTTTTTGAGATTTGGCACTTGTTCATTCATTAGCCCTAGTGCTACAGCACGCCTGAATTCCAGCAGTGGCAGTGCCCCATGTAGATCACTGAAAATGACGTAAGCATTGACAAAAGCAATTTCTATTGCTCCCCAGAAGAGATGGTGCCACCATTTCTTTGATCGCTTGTCAAGACCATAAGTTGAACGTAATCTGTCTGCATGATCCACACCACCCATGTTTTTATTGTAATCACATACAGTAATTGGACATGGTATAGTCATACTAGTTCCATCTTTCTGTTTTCTTCTCACTACCCTCTGTTCAGTACCATGGAAGTTCGACGCAAAATACACTACTTTATTTTCCTTCCATTGAAATACTGTTAGGTCTAAAGATGACTCTCTGTGATTTGATTTAGACATTTTTCTTTAGGTAAATTCCCTGGCAAACCTTTCCTGTTTGTTCTAATTGTTCCACAGGCAAATATATTTACGGATTTCTGTGTGAGAAAAAGTGGACAGAACAACTAGTGAGAGGTAACGCATTGTTGCTACAATAGAGTGTTCGCACAACCTGACGGTACTAATAAGTCCGCTTTATATTTTCCACTTTATCTCATTCACTTGTAACGTAATGCTTCAAACTATTATAAAAAAACAAAGAAGGTAAGTACGTACAATGGAAAACTCAACGGAAGTTTCAATAAATTGCGCACAAATTCAGGCAACACCACGGAAACAAGCACATACAATCTTCTGTTTTCACAGCAGCGCGCGAAAAACACTTTCAAGCTCTGTCCGCCAGAGAGGTCTATGTATTGCACAATAACATCTATGAAACAGTAGAGCAGAGTTACTGTTACGTACCGACAGGCTCTCAGATCACGAAACTGCACCACGAGAAAATAATGAGAGTCAAAACTTACTGGTACTTTTAAGTACCGTCAGGCAACAAAGGGTTAATCCATCTGTTAACCGTACCGCAACAGAACGATGTTTGCAGGGACCAAGAACACGTACTCTCTTCTGACACTGAGCCATTCTTGTTGCTCAGTGGGACAACGTGGGTAACTTACTTTCTGACGTCCTCTCGTATCTCGGCGGCCCCACATGCTGTTGAACTCAGGCTAAATATACAATCAAATTGTAGTATAAAAAAATCCATTGGTAAATTAGTTTCGTTTTAGGATTTATACAAAAACACACTTTGTTGAATCTTCATCCTCTCAATATCCACTGTTTATTTCCCGAGTCGTCGTTACACAGGAACCAAACTCATTGTTCGTTTTACCGTAGTTACTGAAAAAATGGCATATTTAACGGGCAGCTGGACAGAACTATGTGCAGCGTATTTATCACATCCTCATCTGTGTTCTGCCGGCCATTACGTTTCTAATGCCAAAGTTCGTAGAAAGGTAGAAATGTGTGAGCAAGTGTGCGATTTTGCGTCAGTTACAAACTATATATATGTGTAACTAAACAACGTCTGAACGAATGTATGTATATACGTTTTAGAATGTAATTGTTCACGCTCTGTAAACTATACGGTTCATGTTTCGATATTTTTGAATTTGTTTTCTTTCTATCGCTGCCTGGTGATATAGGTTTAAATTTTTCTTCTTCAATATTGTAATGTTCTCATATTTTTTTTGTCCTACAAACTTGGCAGACGTAGTCCCAATGACGTTACTAACATAATTTTTGGCTGTGTTCGTTTCAGCTAAATGATATCAACAGCTGATTAATGAAAATAGGACAATGATGAGCAAATAACATAAATAGTGCCACGGACGCCTTGCCAAAGAGTTTAAATGCCGAACTCCAGATATAGCTCTACTTGTAGGACTGCTGATATTCTCGCTTTTCACAGTAGCACACCTATAGTGTCAATATCGTCTTTAATACTGAGTGTGTCGTTTCTCAACCACATGTACAGATCGTGAAATGAAGGCAGAATGGTGATATGAGGCTTATTTTTTTCATCTTCTGACCGGTCGCATATGGAAACCAGAACAAAACTCAAACTAAACATTCCATCTATTTTTCTACATAGCAGCCGCTCCGACTTAGATATTTGTCGTAGTGTGGCACCAGCTATCCAGTACCCTCCTCCAAGAAGGCAGCCGCCTGTGATTTCCGCCAATTCCCTTTGCTGGTCTGCAGCTCGTTGTCAGCTCCCAAAATGCTGTCATAGCCAGCGGTTCGTGTTAGCGAAGAGATGAAAATCTGAGGGTGATCAGATTGCACCTGCGGCAAGCGGCCGACAATTGTCACGAAGAAGGAAATGCTGCAAGTTACGTTATGTGGACTGCAAAAAATCAGGCGAAACCCCTCAGCAGGACTTCACACTTGGCGGGAGGCACTGCGCAACACATCGGCGCGAAGCTACACTGGATTTTCTAAAAACGCCGCCAGAACAGGCCATGAAGGCGTAACGATACCGATCAGCCGGCGTGTCAACCTCAGACCAAGGGGTCAATGGATAGGATATGAAGGGGCATACGTCAGCACACCGCTCTCCCGGTCGCGTGTCAGTTTACAAGACAGGAGCCGCTACTTTCCAATCAAGTAGCTCCTCAGTATGCCTCACAACGGCTAAATACACTCCGCTTGCCAACAGCGTTCGACAGACCGGATGGTCATCCATCCAAGTGCTAGCCCTGTCCGACAGCGCTTAGCTTCAGTGGTCTGATGGGAACGGATGTTACCACCGTGGTTTTAATTTTGCAACCGGTCGGAGACTGGAAAAAAACAGCCACGAAATGCAGGAAGACCTACAGCGGACTGACGATTATAGCAGTAACTGGTAGTTGCCCCCAAACATAAATAAATTTAACGTATTGTAGGCAAATAGAGGGAAAGGCATGTTGTTACTTAACTACATGATTGCCAAACAATCACTGGAAACAGTTTAAGCCATTAAATACCTCAAAATATTTGCACAGGTCCATGTGAAGTGGACTGACTCCATTAACGTTATTGTAGGAAGGGCACGTGCCGGACTATGATTCACTGGAAGAGGCGTCATGAACGGTAGGCCACCCAGAAAAACTTCGTTCACCCGATACTTGAGTATTGCTCTTCAGTCTGGTAATCTAAGCAGATAGGATGGATAGAGGAAATGACAATAATAAAAAGAAGAACAGCAACTTTCGTCACATAATATCTTTACTAAGCGCAAAAGCACTAATGGTTTAGTCAACGGACTCCAGGGGCAGACGCCACAAATGAAGCGCTGCGCGTCATTGCGTGGTATACTGTTCAAATTTCACAGAAATATCAATCAGTGTACATGTATCCCACGGAAAGACCACAAAGCCCAATTAAAGAGATTTGACTTGTACAGTGGAGACACACAAACAGTCTTTGCTCTTGCACTCCATTGGCGACTGGAACAGGGAATATGGTGGGCAGTGACCATTGCTGAGTAGCAGCGTAACTCCTATTGTACTGAAATATTCCTTAGCGCTTGAAACTGGACTAAAGACCGACACTAGTTGTGACACTAAAAATATTTTTATGCAACTGGAAGTATTATTGATATATTCCTTTTTTTCGGTTTTCGACTTCGACCTGTTGTGAACCATGGAAAGAACCGGTTTGTTCCGAAGGTTTTCCTTCTTCCAGAGCATATTCATTCTTCCACTGAGATTCCTCCTTCTTTCTTCTGTCTGTACGATCCTGTTCTTTGTACTTTGCTTTTCCTGGAACCTACTGAATTTGTCAACCTTCATTTGAAATACCTACCGCATTTATCCCAGGTCTCTTTCTCATTGATCTCAAGTTCCTTCATGCACTTTCTTATTTTCCCACCCCATTTTGTCGACGCCTTTAGTTCGGTGATGTAGTTGAAGATTTTCTCTGTCAATCTGCATTCGATCATTATGAAGAGGTGCCCATAGAACTTCAATCTTCTCTTGCGTATAGCGTCTGTGATCACCAACTGTTCATATAGATCTTTTTTTTTTCTGGTCTTCCATGTACCGTCGTTTCTTTTTTGCGGCCCGAGGATCTTGCATAAGAGCTTTCGTTCAAAGTTCTTCTCTTTCTCATTTCTTTTTCAGGAATTCTGAAGTGTAAAGCGCTTCTGACTTAACAACCGCCGTATAGTGGCTAATCTTTGCATTGTAGGAGATAGTCTGTTTATTGTATCTAACGTTTATACTATTTCTATATTTCTGGCTCGTCCTTTGTTTCTTCTTTATCAAGTCCATTCCGTTGGATCCATTCACCAAGATACATTGAGGTGATAAAACTCGCAGGATACCTCTTAATCTCATGTCGGATCTCCTTTTGCCCAGCGGAGTGCTGCAATTCGATGTAGAATGGACTCAATAAGCCATTCGAAGTGTGCTACAGAAATATTGAGCCATGCCGCCTGTATAGCCGGACATAATTGCGAAAGTGTTGGACGAGTTTGCGCACGAACTGACCTCTCGATTATGTCTCATAAATGTTCAATGGGATTCACGTCGGGCGGTTTGGGTGGCCAAATCATACGCTCATACTGTCAAGAATGTTCTTCAAACCAGTCTTGAACAATTGCGGTCTAGTAACAAGGTGAAGTGTCATCCACAAAAGTTCCATCCTTCTTTGGGAACATGAAGTTCCCGAATGGCTGCAAATGGTCTCTAGATAACCGAACATAACCATTTATAGTCAATGATCGGTTGAATTGGACTAGAGGACCCAGTCCATTACATGTAAACACAGCCCACACCATTATGGAGCCACCACCGGCTTGGATAGTGCCTTGTTGACAGCTTGGGTCTATTGCTTCTTGGGGTCTACAACAAAATCGAATCTTACTATCAGCTCTTACCAACTGAAATAGAGACTCACGTGACCAGGTCACGGTTTGCCGGTAGTCTGCGGTCCAACCGATATGGCCACGAGCCCAGGAGAGGCACTGCAGGCGATGTCGTGCTGTTAGTAAAGCCACTCGCGTCGGTTGTCTGCTACCGTAGGCCATTGGCGCCAAATTTCGACGCACGGTGGCGGCGTTGTGCTTACTTCGATCCTCTGGCTGGGGTGTGCCAGCAATTTGCTGGAATGTTATTGCCGTGTGCAGTTTGGATGTTGGTGATCGGAATACTGCTGCGAATGATGGCAAATGTAGTACAAAATAAGTTATGATGCATATTGTGTTCATTCCCTCAGTGAATCTCCCCTGTGGAGTTTGAAAGACGCGATTTTCTTGCAATTACTGTGACCTATTTAAAGCCGCGAGTGTCAATTTGCTGATTTGTTCAGTGATTTCTATTTATGTGTGTATAAGAAGTGCTGTACGGGCAGCTGGTATCTTAGAACCTCAAAGCTAGTCTGAGGTTACGTAAGTGTTTACTCAGATGGGCCATTGATTGAAGTACTCTGTTCAGGGTCTACCGGCTGTACTTAATGTGCACTGGTGCTTCCATTTGCCGTTGTTTCTTTTTTTACTTTAAGTCATTGCTTACCCGTTGTAAGTTTTGAGCAATGTTGAATTACTTCTGCTGTTTTAAACTAATGTTCTTTAAATTTGTTTTAGATGCGCTTAAATCTTGAGGCGCTGCTACCTGAATCTTTTCTGTAAATGTTAAGCCTGAAGTCCGTGCCAGGCGGATAAGCTTGTATCTATTATTATGTAGTTTCGAAAGAGCACTCGACATCTGTTGGTAGGTCTACCATTGGTTCTCTAAAGTGTCTTACCCTTGTAATGCCAGTTTAGTATAGTAAACGAAATCTCTGCTTAAAATTAAAAAGCTTTAAGCCTTATTGAACGTTACGTTACTTTAAGGGCTTTATTAAGTCTTGAAAGACCTGACCGCCTTATTGTTGCAGCTCTTGATTTTAGTGTCGTAATTTGTATGCTATTTGATGACAGCCTTGGCTTCTGAGCCGTGACATTGTAACTGACGCGGCGCCTGCCTGCATGTACATATTCCTGGAGCTTAGATTCCAGTTGCAGCTAAACAAGTTGATGGGTAGTTTTAAGTAACTGCTTTTCGAGCTTTCCCTGTCTTGTGATGTAGCTAAGAACTTATTTTCTGTGCTTCACTTTACGAACGTTTACTGTACTTAAACCTGTGGCGCATAGAGTCCACTACAGAGGACAGCTATTAATGGTTGCTTCTTTGGCATTTTCAATCAGTCCTGAGGCTGCAAATGCACACAGTTCACTGCAGTGGGCACTCCATACTGGTGTTGTGTCCTGCATCCATTTGCAGCCTCGTGACTGATTGAAAACGCCGGAGAATTGACCATTAAAAATTGTCTCCTGCAGTGAAATTCATGCACCACAGGGTTAAGTTTTTGAACATTTAAAGTCCATCGGTAAGTCACTGCTCTCGATAGCTTGGCCTACCGTGGTTGCACACTTCTTGTAACTCATTCCAAGATTACCGGACTTCCAGACTTGAAGTCGGAATTTCTCCCGCTTTCTCAAAGGATTGATTCTTGCTTTTGATGGTTGTGTGATTGAATTTACGAATCTTTACTTAACTCTACGATGTACTTGTGTGGCTTTTATTTAAGGGCCTTACGGCCGTTTAAAGTTTAGTGTGACTTTAGCTTGTTGTCAGCTGAGTTATAAGAGTAGCCCCTTCGGCGGTTAGGTGTGGCCTGGGCCTATTTGCTGTAATAAAATGTAGTTATTTCAAGTGTCGTTGTTTCTCCGTTTTAAATTTGTTTGTGTTTAAGTTGATATACCTCTTGTCTAAAGACTGTTTACGTAAAAGAAATTTGCTGTTCATTATCATCTATCAGGCGTAAGAGAAGATTGTGGTTTCAACTATCAGTCTGGTTGTTTGCAATAAATTTGTAATTTTTTGAGCTTGGGTTCGACCTTCCAGCTTGGGTTCGACCTTTCACGTCTCCTATCCTTTGTCCTTCACATGTTTGGACAGTTCAGATACTTTCTTTCGTTCGTCCCTTTGATATCTGCGGTTATTTCACGCAGTGTTTTTGTCTCGTAGCACTGACAACTCTACGCAAAAGCCGTTGCTCTCGGCCGTTAGGTGAACGCCGTCGACTCGTGCTTTGTCCGTGGTGAGAGGCAATGCCTGAAATTTGGTATTCTCGGCACGCTCTTGACACTGTGGATCTCTGAATATTGAATTTCCTAACGGTTTCCGAAATTGAATGTCCCATGCGTCTAGCTCCAACTACCATTCCGCGTTCAATGTGTGTTAATTCGCCAGCCGGAGTGGCCGAGCGGTTCTAGGCGCTACAGTCTGGAACCGCGCGACCGCTACGGTCGCAGGTTCGAATCCTGCCTCGGGCATGGATGTGTGTGTTGTCCTTAGATTAGTTAGATTTAAGTAGTTCTAAGTTCTAGGGGACTGATGACCAAAGTAGTTAAGTCCCATAGTGCTCAGAGCCATTTTTTTTTTTTTGCCCTGGTTGTCCATCTATAGTTTATTCAAATGGTAACATCAGTTGCGTATCTCCTCAGTCAAAGTGAGCCGCATCCAGGGGAAAACAACATTCTCAGTACGAGCTGGAGGCTCTACGCTGTTATCTTCACTTTGAGCCGTGGAAACACGCGTTGCACAGGGTCTGCACGCGGCGGAAACCGGCGCGGCTTTGGCACTGACCCGTCAGCGCGGCAGGATCTCGCCGGGCCCCCGAGCTCTGGCCGACAGCAGGCGTTTCCGCCTCGAGTGTAGCGCGTCGGCGCTGTTGCATGTCTGGTTGCGCCAGCGGCGGAGGTAAGCCGTCTGCTCCTCCGGCGTGAATCACCCGGCTCTTGTGTCAGCATGCACTCGGCTTTTCTCCAGTACTTATCGCGGATTTGCTCACCACCCACAACTTGCAGTAGGACCTTCGCGGGTGGCACACAACTCAAAGAATTTTTACTTTGTCAACAGAGGTATCTTTGTCACGTCTGCTTTCTTTCAAATGCAGTATTAATTGACACGTACTAAAATGCTTCACAACCGCCATAAACCACCAATTGTTATCTCTAGTTACGCAGCGTGTGGAAACATTACATATTAGTTATTTCAGTAGTTATTTATTTATTTATTTTATTTTGCGTATGGCAATACAGCGACAATATTTTATATAAGTACAACAGTTTGTAAACGAAAAGTATAAAACAAAACAATGTGTAAATAGTACATGTGTAAAAAACAAATAACAGCACAAAAGAATAAAATACAAACACTCAAGACAAAATAACTACACGTTAAAAGCTTGGCAAGCCTGACTATTCATATATTTGAAAGCTCAATATCTAGATTGCACAGCCAATCCAAACCAGAGGATTTCACATATATAACCTCAGAGACAGGTCCGGCGTATCTTCTTAAGTGGCATTCCTCAATAATATGGCGGACGTTCTGTTCTGGTGCTCCACAGTCACAGGCTGGTGAGTCGCATAGACCCCACTTGTACTTATATGCATTGCATCTCGTATGGCCCGTTTTGATACGGTTTAATTTAGTCCAGGTACATCTCTTGAGGTCAAAGCCCGTTAATTCCAGAGTAGGATCTTGGATACCTTGTTTATTAATTCCAGAATCATTCCAAAAGTGCCGTCATTGCTCCTTGATGTCAGGTTGATGTTCTTGTGTATTAACCCATATAGGCTTCCGTGACTTCAAACGGGTCGACGGTATTTCGTTCAAAACATCATGGATTGGTAGATTCTGTGGGTAATCTGAGTCATGAATTTTTTACCACTCTCTTGCTGCTGCTTCTTGCCTTCTCAATTGTGGAGGTTGGATATTGCTTAGAGTATGCACCCAAGGGACTGGGGTGGATTTAATAGTACACGTTATTATCCTCATACACTCGTTCAACTGGACGTCGATTTTCTTAATATGAGTGCTCGAATGCCAGACAGCAGAGCAATATTCGGCACCAGGATATACCAGGGCTATTGCGGCAGTACGTAAGGTAGACGTTTGAGCTCCCCAAGTCAAGACAGCCAGTTTTCTCAGGATGTTGTTGCGACTCTTTAGCTTTTGCCTTACGTTTTCTAGATGTGTTTTCTAAGTCAGGGAGCGGTCTAGTGTTATGCCAAGGTATTTGGGGTTGAAGTTGTGTTTAACTCTTTGTTCACAGAAGTTCAGTAATGCTCCCTAATTTTTAAGAGAAAACTCTTGCAGCTTTTTAAATAAAACAAATTTTATTACCCCTCTATAGATTAGCATGGAGAGCTGCAACAAACCAGTCTCAGGACTGAGGACCGCAACAACAACATCTCTATTCTTCATGTCCACGTATTTTCTGCCCTCTTCCCTCTGAGACGACTCAAGGCTCTGAGCACTATGGGACTTAACTACTGTGGTCATCAGTCCCCTAGAACTTAGAACTACTTAAACCTAACTAACCTAAGGACATCACACACATCCATGCCCGAGGCAGGATTCGAACCTGCGACCGTAGAGACGACTCAAAATCGTATCGTGTAACATGACGGTCTGTAACGTGTCTATGTCGGTGCGCTTCTGTCCTGACTTCCTCAACATTCACATTCCTTACTTGCATTGCCTCGTCCACATTATTTTGTCAGTTGCGTTGTGGGCGACTCCTTTTCTTCTGATGGGATGCTATCCATCGTAGTATTCTATCTAGTATCCTATCTTCATTCATCCTGTTCACATCCCCAAATCGCGTTAGCTGTTTTTGTTGTTCACATTCATGCTGTTCACATACCCCAAATCACATTAGCTGTTTTTGTTCCATGTCATGGTACTGATACATTTACACCGATAGTATTGACAGTGTGAACAATACGTATAAAGGTGTGTACAACAATCAGTTCCGTGCCGCGAATGTGTTCACTGTGTACAGGTAGATGTGCATTGTATTTGCTTTGTTCTTAATAAATATTTTTAACATGTTAGCAGTTCGCGATTGTTAAGTAGAAAGAAGATCTTTATTCGGAAGAGTAGTGACAGATTGTGAACTAAAAAGAAGGTTGTTATTCGAAAAGTTTGCGAAATCGGACATGGCTGACATTACCAGTGTTTAATTTTAATTTTAATAATCAACAGCCTCAGTTGCACCGTTTACCTAGAATTTACCTAGGTTTCAGTCGGGATAACCCAACCTTCTTCAGAATAGCAGTATCTACCGTTTGTCGATAGTGGACAAGGTCAAGCTAAAACTACAAATCCATAAATTATCGTCAGACTGTAAAACTTATCTGTCACTGCCTCAGCCCCACTTCGCGACCGCGATACGGCAGCCACGAGTGCTGTACTGGAACTCAAGTTCCAGTACAGCGCCAGATAAGTTTTACAGTCTGACGATAATTTATGGATTTGTAGTTTTAAGCTGACGATGTCCACTATGGACAAACGGTAGATACTGTTATTCTGAACAAGGCTGGGTTATCCCGACTGAAACCGAGGTAAATTCTAGGTAAACGGTGCAACTGAGGCTGTTGATTACTAAAATTAAAATTAATATTTATACAGTTGCTGACAGGGCCGCGAAATGTTGAAGTTACCAGTGTTTGATGGAGAGGACTGCGCGAAGTGGAAACTGTGAATAGAGCTATATCTGTAAATGAAGACATATTATCCAGGGGTTTCAAGAGCAAACACGAGCGCGGGCATGCCGCAAGCTTGGGAAGAAGGGACTCCGAGCGCAGTGGACTAAATACATGGAGAGATTTCGAACAAGCAACTTGAATTAACGCGTGATAAGGAAACTGCATTTTAGATAATGGAAAACTTTAACGATTTATATTCCAAGGGACCCACAGAACTACAAACTGTGTGCAGAAATAAATTGGAAAATTGCGGTTACAAGTCTGTAGTGACACTGTAAAGTTCCTCAGTAGTTTTGAAAAAAAAGTAAAATTAGCAGGCAAGAAAGTGATGAAAAGGAAAACCTAAGCTACATGCTGAGAACCTTGCTATATTGAGGTCCTGATCGACCTTTTGAAAGGAAAAGCTCAGACATTAATAGTAAAATTCAAACGAAAGGCTGACAAGAATTATCTTGGGATAAAGACTGACTATAATTACGCAAGGAAGACAATTGCTCTCAGTCAGAAAAGCTGTATTGAATCTCTAGCTAAGAAATATTACATTGAACGTTGAAAGTTGTACCATACACCAAAGGAAATTAATTTGAAATTAGAACCAAGACAAGATGCGACTCATGATATTAAGTACTGAAATATGATAGGTGTTCTTCTGTATATTAATTCAGGAACACTGCCAGACGGAAGTTACAGTGTGAACTATCTGAATAAATTTCAAAACTGTTACACTGATACATATTTCAAGAATGCTTTGCGAGTACTGAACTATTTGTACCAAACAAAAGGTTTGAAGTTAACATCTGGAAGAACTAAAAATATTGTTCTTTTATATTGATCTGTAGATGTGGATTGGGCAGGTGATTATACAGATCACAAATCTACATCAGGTTATGTAATCAGATTGCTTAGAAACATAATATTTTGGAAATCTGAGAAACATGAAGTGTTACAAAACCTTCTACTTTTGCTGAGTATTTATGTATCACTGTCAGAAGCCGTCGCTGAGATTAAGTTAATTCTGGATCTTTTGAATATTTTTATGCAAAGTTTGATAAGCCTCTTAAACTATATGAAGACAATCAGAAGCACTAAATATTGCTAAAATGGTAACTTTACTAAAAATTCAGTGTATGCTGAAGTACACTACTATTTTGTGAATGAATGCTATATGAATGGAATCATAGATATTTGTGAAGTAGATTCATAAAACATTCTAACAGGCATTTTTACCAAATCTTTGGGTAGGATAAATCTGTAAAATTTCGGGAAATGTTGAATATAATTTGATTCCCATGTACAAGTAAGGAAGCTTGTTGGAATCTGGTACATTTATATCGATAGCACCAACACTGTCGAAAGGTCTCACCAACATAAATACCGGTATATGTTATACAAAACCCAATCAGTCAGTCCCATGTGGTGAATGCTTTCAGTGTGTAAGGACAGATGTACATTATATTTGCTTTATCGTTAATAAATGTCCTTAACGACAGAAAGTCAAAAAATTGCAAACAGCGATGGCACAGTTCTGTCAGAAGGGGCTGAACCTTGCCGGTTGCAGTAAAACAAGCGAAGTCATCAAAAAATTCGAGATAAAAGACTATTTAAATTATGGAAATTATATTGGGAAGAGACTCAGATCGAAATATTCAAAATATTAGAATAGGCAGCTTTAAATTCACACTCTTCGGACTCAATTTTCATGACAAAAGATAACAAATGTTTCCCAGATTCCATTGTAATGAAGGTCAGTTACATAATGCCTTAGATAATGTCTTGCTGTTTGACTAAACCTTCATCATGCACGCCTACAGTCTCTCAGCTTGGTTCTGTCTCGACTCCGCATTTTTGACAACATGTGAAAGAAAATGACACACGCACAGTCTAAAAAGACAGACAGAAAATTACTAAATTCTTGGTCGGAAGAACTGTCCTGTTTGCACCAAGTTTCTTGTTGCAACACTGTCAGGTGATACTATCAAAACAATTGCAACATAATATTTATAAGTGATTCTGGAAGACAGATGTTTGTCCATTTAGTAAAAGAAAAAGTTTTCACTTAGATGTGAATAAACAAACAGAACGATAACACTATTGTAGACTACCAAAAAGTCGTCTCCTCCAAGATGAAAGCAAAGACACCGACCCGACCCTGTAATACGTGACAGTGTACCATATGACCATTGTTACATGTCTCCTGCCTACGACGCAAACTGCGGTTGCATTTGTTGATTAGTTCAGGAATTTGCACAGCGCCAAATGTGACCGTTTTCAAAAACCAGCATAGTTGTCACATGTGGCAAATTGTCTAGTTGACTGTAGGATTGTTAACAACGATGTTGCGCTTGACACTGCTGATCCTACAGCTTGTCTCAGAATACTTGCAGAAAGGCAAATCTACATTTATAGCTTTAGAGAAACAGACAGTATTCACCAGAACATACTCTTTGAAATTCTGAAGTCATCAGGTATAAAATTCAGCTTTTACAGGATCCAAACTGTAGTTATAAAAGTCGAAGGGTGTGAAGTGAATGTAGTAGTTGAGAAGGGAGTGACGCAGGGCAGCAGCTTATCCCCAAAGTCAATCAATCTGCACACTGAGCAAGCAGTAGAGTGAACCGAAGAGAAATATGGGAAGGATACTAAAGACTAAGAACAACAAATAGAAACTAAGGGTTGTTAACAGCATTGTCATTGTCGCAGGGATGGCTAAGGGCACCGAGGATCAAATTACAAGATGAAGAATCAAGGTAAAACAACTTTGTAAAATTAAGCCAGGAAAATTTCAGTGAACCATATTAAGAAAGTGAGACACCAATAGCAGTAGATACATTTTGCTTTTTGAGCATAAAAACAACTGGCGATGGCCGAAGCAGATTAGATATAAAATGCAGACTGCCAATAGCAAGAAAAGTATTTCTGAAAAAGAGAAATTTGTTAACATATAATACAAATTTAACTGGCAAAAAATACCGTCTGAAGTTATTTGTTGGAGTGGAGCTTTGAATGCAAGTGAAACGTGGACAATAAACGGTTCAGACAGAATAATAGGTTTTGAAATGTCGTGATACAAAAGAATACTGATGAATAGATGGGTAGATCGCATAACTAATGAAGACAGTATGAATCTCATTTAAAGAGCGTTAAGGCACACATCTTCTAAAGGAAGGAATCAACTGATGGGACGTATCCTAGGTCATCAAGGAATAGTCAATTTGGTTCTGGAGGGTAGTGTGTGGGGGCGAGGGGGGCGGGGGGGGGGATGTGGTTTAGGATAAAATTTGTAGAGGGAGACCAAGTGTTGAAGACGGTAAGCAAATTCAAATGCATCTAGGGTGCAGTTGTGCAGAGATGAAGAAGCTTGCACAGGATATACTAGAATGAGAAGCTGCATCCAACCAGTCTTCAGACAGAAGACCGCAACAACAATCGCATGGTCAGCCAAAATCAGGAGAATCAATATTGATCATATTATTATTTACTTTATTTAGAATATGGTAAAATAACAGAAATACTGACAAATCTAAAACAAATAATAAAGAGAAAACTAATATTCTAAAATACTGGCAAACTATTATAAAATTATTGCAAGAGAACACTCCCAGACGTTATTCATATCACAATTCCATAATAGCTCTATGTCCAAGTAAGAGCGACTACAGTGTTTGAAGAAGCCTAAGTCATTCCGGACCCTCTGAAGACTTCATGTTGGGCACGCTTGCTCCTTAGCGTCGCGGTCACATTCTGGGCTGTGTACAGAACACCATTTATAAAGTGATGCAGCTTGCATGCCTGGTTTTGATACCATTAAGGCGGCGCTAGACTTTTCTTGACAGCAGTAGGCCTGTTTACGGTATAAATTGGGTCCAACAAACAGTGTCAAAATAGCACTCACGCGCTAGGCAAAGTTTAGTGGGATGATGCACTCCGGGCAACTTCTTGCTAGAAAAGAGCGACTAAAGTCTATACAAATGGCTACCAGAGAAAACTAGAGAAAAAATTATATTAATCGTATTCATTGTGATTCATTTTGTTGTTGTTGTTGTTGTTGTGGTCTTCAGTCGGCAGACTCGTTTGATACAGATCTTCATGCTTCTTTATCCTGTGCAAGCTTCTTCATCCACCTCTACTACCGCAACTTAACTACATTTGAACCTGATTAGTGTTTCCATACGTCGGTCACCCTCTACAATTTTTATCTCACATTCTACCTTCTATTACCAAATGATGACAATTCCTTGATGCCTCAGATATGTCCTGTCAATCGATCCCTTCTTGTATTCAAGTTGTGCCATCAATTTTTTTCCCGAAGCTTCCACCTTATTTTTATCTGAATTGCCTATAGTCCGCATTTCTCTTCCATGCAAGACTACATTCCAGACGAATACCTTCAGACAAGAGTTCTTGCCCATTTTTCTCCAGAACAGCCTTTCTTACTGTTAGTAGTCTGTATTTTATATCTTTCTACTTCGACCATCATCAGCTTTTTGCTGCCGAAATGACGAAACTCATTAACTACGTTTAATATTTCATTTACTAATCTAATTCCCTCAGTATCATATAACGTATTTATACTACATTCCATACCCTTGTTTAATTTTTTCGGATCTTCATCTTATAATCTCTTTTCAGCACACTATCCATTCCGTTTTTTTCTGCTCACTCAAGTCCTCAGCCATCTCTGACAAAATTACAGTGTCATCGGCATACCATAAAGCTTTTTTTCTTCTTCTAATATTTAATTCCTTCTCCTTTCTTCGATATCGTTTACTGTATGCTCAGTGTTCAGATTAAATAACATCGGAGATAGGTTTACAACCCTGTCTCACACCCTTCTCAACCACTGCTACCTTTTCGTTCCCTTTAGCTCTTATAATTACCGACTGGTCTTCCTAGAAGTCGTATATAACCTTCCGCTCCATGTATTTTGTCCTTGTTGCCCTCAAAATTTCAACGAGTGTAGTCCAGCCCGTTTTGTCAAGTTTTCTCTAAATCTACAAATGCTATGAACGTAGACAAAAGTTTTCTCTATACCTACAAACACTCTGAACGTTGACTAAAGTTTTCTCTAAATCTACAAATGCTATGAACATAGACTAAAGTTTTCTCTAAATCTACAGATGCTATGAACGTAGACTTTCTTTTCTTCAACTAGTTTACTACAGGAAGTATTAGGGTCAGTGTTACCTCGTGTGGTCCTACATTTCTCCGGAACTCAAACTTATCCTCCCCAAGGTAGGGCTCTACTAGACTTCTCCATTCTTCAGTAAATAATTTGTGTCATTATTTTGCAACCTAGACTTATTAAACTAATGGTTCGGTAGTTTTCAATCCTGTCAAAACTTGCGTTTTATGGAAACGGAATTATTAAAGTCTTCCTGAAGTATTAGAGTATTTCGCTTGTCTCATATACATTGCACATTCGGTGGAATAGATATTTTGGCTTTGAAGATTGTCAGCTAATTATCATACGTAATCATCATGTTGCTGTGCGAAAAACGTTCAAAACTTTGCACAGAGTATTCGGGCACATGAATGTTCTATTTATGTATGTGGGGCCACCTCAGTGGGTTGGCTAGAACGAAGTAACCTGATGATGTGGAGCAGTGATCAAAAGAGTGAGCTCCGATTTGGAAGGTACGAGAGTCAAATGCCCGTCCGGAAATTCATATATTGGTTTTCCATGTTTTCACAAATCAATTGAGGAAAGCGCCGCAATAGATACGTTGGAAGTGACATGACTGGTTTCCTTCCCCAACCTTGTTCATGCTTGTGTTTTGTGTAAGAGAACTCATCGTCAGTGGGATGGGACGGTGAAATGCATTTATCATGAATGAAGTGTATCCTTTTTTCTTTACGTGGAATATTTTCTTTGAAGTCCGTGTGGGGAGCCGCGCGGGGTAGCCGCGCGGTCTGTGGGGCCTTGCCACGGTACGCTCGGCTCCCCCCTTCGGAGGTTCGAGTCCTCCCTCGGGCATGGGTGTGTGTGTGTTGTCCTTAGCATAAGGTAGTTGAAATTAGATTAAGTAGTGTTTAAGCCTAGGGACCGATGACAGCAGTTTGGTTCCATAGGAACTTACAACAAATTTCCAAATTTCGGTGTGGCGAATAAATGTATTGCTAAGATATATCTACAGAGAAAGTTGAAAGTTTAGACCTGAAGTGTTGTATACCTAATGTATGTACAAAGAATTATAATCAAAATGTTTATGGCAACTAAAAAGCAATTAAAAAACGATCGTATATTTCTGATACACAAGAAGTCAGAGTATAGTAACAGCTTCAAACTATTTCACTTGATATTTTTGTGAAATCACTATTTTATTTCGTAGTTACATGACTGTTAGCTACTATCAGTAGATGTAGAGGTTTTGTTATTTTAGTATCTCCACCGTGGACACTTTTACCACCTTCCTCCTTTAATACACTCTTCTCGTCCCTTTGATATAAAGACACTCTAAGACAAAAAAACGCATATCAAAGGAATTAACCGAATGGGATCTGCTATACATGTGCAGACAAACAAATTATTACTGTTTCAGAAAAATTGGATGATTTGTTTAAGAGAAAGAGCTTCACAAATTGAGCAAGTCAATATGGCGTTGGTCCACTTCTGGCCCTTATGCTATTCAGCTTAGCATTGATTGACAGAGTTATCAGGGGATATTCTGCCAAATTCCATCCAATTGGCGTGTTACACCGTCAAAATCCTGAGACGGTTGGAGGACCCTGCTCTTAAAGCTCCTAATGTTCTCAACTGAGGAGGGATCTGGTGACCTTACTGGCCAATACAACGTTTGGCAACCACGAAGACAAGCAGTAGAAACCCTCGCCCTTCGAGGGGGCATTATCTTAGTGAAATGTACGCCCAGGATGGCTTTCCATGAAGGGCAACAGAACGGGACGTAGAATACAGTCGAAGTACTGCTGTGATGTTGCCGCGGATGGCAACCATAAAGGCTCTGCTATGCAAACAAAAGGCACCCGAGACCACCACTCTTGGCTGTCTGACAGTATGACAGGCGATCGTCAGATGGTATCCTACTACTGCCCGGAACGCCTCCCGACACACCATCGGCTGCAGTCTTAGTTACGTGTTCCGCGGATCATTTGGCGCCATAGATTTTCCATTCACAAATTAATTTGTACATACGCTTACATTCTGCACATTTCTAAGTTTTCTTGTTTTTTTTTTTTTACAAAAAAAAAAGATATGCATATGTGAGTTAGTAACTCCTGCCCGCCATCTTTTTCACTTTACGGTAATAGAAATTCTTCTGCGGAATGGAAGGCGAAAATTTCACATTTTATTTTCGAATCTTACTTTGCTGTCTGAGATATGATATCACTAGGTAAGCCGGCCGTTGTGGCTGAGCGGTTCTAGGCGCTTCAGTCTGGAACCGCGCTGCTGCTACGGTCGCAGGTTCGAATCCTGCCTCGGGCATGGTTGTGTGTGATGTCCTTAGGTTAGTTAGGTTTAAGTAGTTCTAAGTTCTAGGGGACTGATGACCTCAGAAGTTAAGTCCCATAGTGCTCAAAGCCATTTGAACCATCACTGGGTAAGTGATTAAAAATTTTTGTTACAGTATTGTGCACCCCTTTTTATGCTAAAGACAACCTTAATGTGAAGAAATAAATGTCATTTTTTCCTTCTGGTATTGTAATTATGTACCTCATTGGTCCTTTGGAAGTGCAATTGATTATTCACAAGACACTTCATGAGGGAATAAATATACTGTGAACTATTGGTCCAAATGCCCAACCCCTTAAACAGATATCTACAAGACGATTGTTGTTCAGCACCACATATTACTCTTACAGCACGTTTTGCGCAATTGAAGATATTCTTTCTTAAAGATTTACCGCAGAACATTATTCCATACGATATTATTGAATGAAAATATGCAAAACGTGTCAACTTACTAATTTGTCTCTCCCCAATACTCGCAATGATTCTAAGTACAAATGTGGCTGAACAAAACTGTTTTAGAAGTTCCAAAATGTGTTTTTTCCATTTTAAATTCTCATCAATATGGTGCCCTAAGAATTTTGAAGTTTCCACCCAATTTATTATTTCCTCACCATGTGTTACATTTATCATCGGCGTAGCATATGTAGAGGTGCAGAATTGAATACGTTGTGCCTTTTTAAAATTGAGGGAGAGACCATACGCAGAATAATATTCAAAGGTACCTTTAAGAACTTTGTTTAAAGTTTCTTCTGTTTCTGTACGTATGTCTGGATTGATTACAATAGTAGTATCATCTGCAAAAAGAACTAATTCTGCTTGTTGAATACTAGACGGACTGGAGTAGAATTTTCTTCGGTGGCGAGTCCTGCTTCGAAGTGAGCCATGATGACTAGCGAAGAAGACAGCCGGTGTGCCATTTCATTTGGTAGCAGAACCTCTTTGATTGTCATCGACGGCACCCTTGCAAAACAGCGGTATGTCGACGATATGTTAAGTCCCGTTTTGTTGCCCTTCAAGGCAAGACATCCTGTGCTTATATTTCAGCAAGATAACGCCCGCCCGCAAACGGCGAGAGTTTCATCTGCTTGTCTTCGTGCAATCCAAGTCCTATCTTGGCGAGCAAGCTCACTCGCCCCACCGCTTGAGAACGTCTGAAGCATTGTGGGCAGGACCGTCCGATCATCGCAGAATTTTGACTGTCTGACACACTAATTGGACAGAATTTCTCACGATTCGCTCAGGAGGACATCCAACAACTGTGTCAATTAATGCCAAGCCGAGTGACTGCTTGCATACTTACGTGTCAGCCAAAGGTGGACTGACACGTTACTGACTTGCTCAAGGTGTGAAACTCTTTCTCTTGAATAAATTGTTCAGTGTTTCTGAAACTGTGATCATTTGTTTGTCTGCACGTGTACAACATATTTACCGACTTCCGTCCCATTTGGATACTTTATTAAGTCTTCGCTCATTATTTTTCATTATTTCGCATCTGTGTGCTGTTCGCAACCCTGATTACATTCGAAAAATATTTTTCATCTTTCGCACTTTCGAAATCATTATTTCTAAACGCGCCGTATTAATATACTCTCAGTGGACACAGGATTGTTCTTCAAGTATTTTGGACGCATGTTTGAGCTGTAGCTCCATACGGTCTTCATTATCCACTTTGTGCGTCTCCTCGGTTCAAACTGTCTACAAACTGCTCTTCGCTGAAAGTTTTCCACATTCTGTCTTCCTAGCTACCCATTCATCATTCTCCCTGCTCTGTTGCACTCTTCACTCAGAGATTATTTTGGTGCATCTGTCCACGCTAGTCTATTCTGTACATCCCTGCCTGCCTACTGCAACATCCATCCACTTGGAACTGCTTACTGTGTAACAGTTTTATTTGTTTTGTTTCATATACTGCTCTCCTAGTCTTAACTTATTGCGTAAGTACTGTAATGTGAATGTTCCGTCAACTGAACAATGCATGTGGTGTGCTTACGTAAAGGCTATCTGATGAAAAGAGTCGCCAAGTCCATCTGAAATTGTAACTCTATTCCAACTAACCTTTAACGAAAATAATTGGAAAACGCAAGACTATGCCAGAGAAACTATCGTGTGAAATTCTGTATTCGGCAGTGCTGTGAACAGTGCTACAATTCGTGACGTCACGGTATGTATCTTCGAGTTCCAGTACACAAAACTGACAGAGTAAAAGTCCTGCATATAATTACAAACTGAACATCGAAAAATTAAATGCCCAAAATGTTTCTATTAAAATATTCTGCAAATTAACGTACCAGAACTGACCAAGTAATATTCCGAACACTGAATGACACACATGCGAAATGTAACACTGCACTGTAACAATACGAATGTCTGACAAAGAAATGAGATCTGAATTAAACTTTAACTGAGCTGACCATGATGATAATTTGGAAATGCAATGCTTGACTGTAAATACTCTTGTTGTGTCAGTGGCGTTAAACTGGGCTTAACAAACTTTCGGAACTTACCTTGTGGCAACGGTAACGCGGTCCTGCTCCAAAGCGGGGAACGGTAAAATCTTGCCCTAGTGCAAAGGAAGGAAAAACAGCTGTGCTAAGTACTTCATACTTTAAGCTTGATCAACTGTGTTCTTGTTTTGCTAAGTGCATTGTGGCACGGTGAAAGAACCTGAACTTATTGAATGACATAAAAGAGACTGGCATTTAAAACCGTGTTATGAAACTCACTTTTATATACTACAATAATCTTTACAAAATTCACTGCTTATAAAAAAATTATAACTCTGCCATGTAATTTGTTAATGGCATGGTAAAGCAGTGGTGAATACAGAACTCTGAATCTGAGCAATGTGAGCAGAAAATTTTGCTTAATCTCGTCCCGACAGTCAAACTAACCGATGCGAATCAATAAAGAAAAATCGCACTGAAAATTTACATTTCTCAAACAAATTGGAAATTTGTGGTAAGGACTATGGGACCAAACTGCTGAGGTCATCGGTCCCTAGGCTTGCGCTCTACTTAATCTAACTTAAACTAACTTACGGTAAGGACAACACACACCCATGCCCAAGGGAGGACTCGAACCTCCGACGGGGGGAGCCGCGCGAACCTTGACAAGACGCCTAGACCGCACGGCTACTCCGCGCGGCTTACATTTCTCAAACGCGTCACAAATTGCGCGCGACAAGTAATGCAGCGACAACTTTGCCTGAATATCTCCACACTTCTAAAAATCTGTCCTTACAAAACCATATTTCCATACACAAAATACCTTTGCATTTGCATCTCTGTGTTCTACTAGTTATTCCCAGGCCGCTCACCAGCGTGGCCATATTCTTTCACTTAACATTCCCGAATGCTACTCTGGCAACAACAATACTACTGACAACCAAAGATGACATTGCTTGTACTCAGAACCTCTGTAACATAACATACCGACTATGAAAGGCTTCTGTCCGAACAATATCCAGCGGACGAGTACGAAGTATGACTCATCGAAAAAAGAGAACTCACATCACTCTCGTCGAGTACCAAAAATAAATTAGAAACCATACAACTGTAGTCAACTTTGGTCCCCCCACGCGTCTTACCTTTATCGAATTAACTATTCCATGATGCCTCAGTATGCGTTCTATCAACCGACACGCTCTTGTAGTCAAGATGTGTCATAAAGCATTTTTCTCCACAATTCGATGCAATACCTCTGCATTTGTTATCTAGTCTACCCATCTAATCTTCAGCATTGTGCTGTAGCCCCACATTTGAAAAGCCTATGACCTCCAACTGTCTACACCGTCTTTCGTTCACTCCTCACTTCCATGTAAATCGGTAACACAGAATCATACCGCTTACTGCGTCGCTTTCCCAAGAAGTATTTTCTTAGTATTGCCGGTCTGCATTTTATATCCTGTTTACTTCGAGCATCATTAGTTACTTTCCTGCCCAAATAGCAGTTACCAGCTATATTCCGTTCCGCTCTTATCCACAAAAAGAATAAAGTCCTGTGATGTAATCCTAGTCTCCTATATCGCGAGTAGCAGGATGGCATGTCGTTGTCGATAGAAATGTTGTTCGTCCACCTTCCCAAGTTGTTATCGTGTTTCATGGGCGTAAAACGATTATACCTCGTTTGTTGTGTTCTTTTCGCTTCATTTCACTTCTTCCTGTCCATTTTCCATCATGTTTTTTTTTTTTTTTTTTTTTTTTTTTTTTTTTTTTTTTTGCAGTTTGTTACTTTGATAACAGCAAACGTAGCACTAATGTACTCAAAAGGAAGGAGGACAGGAAGCATGCGAGGAATAACGTACACAAGGGCACATTGTTGTTTGTTAGCTTATAAATTGTCTTGCCAGATATTTAAGTATTTTCTTACGAATTTGAAACAGACAACCATTTATCATTCAGGCTTACTCAGTATTGTAGTGTTTCTTTCCTTTTCAATTTTTGCTATTAAACGTATGAAATAAGAGATTAACTATCTTTTCCGGCCGCTTAAAGGTTTTTCCTTATACACAATTAAAAAGAGGAAAGGTCTGAGCACATTCCCTAAGTCAATGAAGCAGTATCACGTTAACCCAATTATTCGCACCCAGCTAGCATTAAAAGAAAGAAAATACCTTTTTTTCCGAACGCTTTTTGCGTGTCAGAATTCTTTCTGATTATGATCAGTGGACGATTATTTCCAAATCTGTTTTGTCACATCATTACGTTGCGTTTTAAAAGGCTTCAAAGCCCAATACCTTTAACGTTGTCACTGATGGTATATTTTATACCACACAATTACATTATGAGCATTGTAGCAAAGAAAAATTCAGCCTATTGTCCTCATTTCTTTACTTGTATTTTCGAAAAAATCGTGGAAGTATCACACAGTATGCAAACGTCCTTGCTGTGTAAAAGGACTGCTGTATTTAATAGAAACTCATTCTTATGCTGCATTCTCTGTGTACTACGCTAGTTTGAAGACAGCATATTGTGATTTCAGTTACTCAAGTGTAAAACATTCCAGTTGTAACAGTTGAAAGTGACTGTGAAGCATAAAGCATTGTCAGTCTACAACTGTATTCCTTTTATTTCATCTTATGAGTCACGAGGGTAAATTGATAAATGTGACAAATCTCTACGAAAGAGTGATAAATTTGGTTGATTCTTTTTTTTTTTTGCGTCTCGAATCGATAGACGTGCACTTATTGATAGGTAGCCACATGAAACGTTTCATGTGTCGTGTGATGAAAATGGAGCAATCGAGTTTGCTGCTGTTACTGAATTTTTAATATGTAAGATCCGACAGCTGCGCAGATCAAAATGAAATACATTAACAAAGGTTATATATTTCCATATTAATCAGTTTAAAATTGCTCACAGAAGTGAAGTGAATTTGGGTCAGCCAATTGTCATCAGATAGGTTTCAGGTAATCACGCTGTAACAGCATGCGTTCTCAGAAATGATGAGTTCACAAAAGTACATGTATCACATTGGAACAACCGAAATAAAATATTAAAACGTAACTACGTTCTGAATTTTAATTTAAAAAACCTATCTGTTACCAACTGTTCGCCTAAAATTGTGAGCCGTATGTTTGTGACTATTACAGCGCCATCTATCACAAAGCGAAAAAAGTGGTCCAACTAGAACATTCATATTTATTTACGTACTACACGAATATGTAATAAAAATGGGGGTTACTATATAAAAAATCGCAGTTGTTATCCGTTTGACCTATGGCAGCGCCATCTAGCGGGCCTACCATAGCGCCATCTGGTTTCCGCCTTCAAGCTAGATGAGTTTCGTTCTTTGTAGTTTTCTCATTTGGTGCTTATTTCATGCGATATTTGTCCCGGTCACTATCAATGGACCACCCTGTATATAACGAAAGTGCATGAGCATCTCAGCTGAACGAATACAATACGTTCTTCACGAAAATTTGGACATAAGCAAGCCCTGTGTGCGTTGATTGTTGCGATCTATTACATTAGACAACTTTATAAGATAGCAGGTAGCAATATTTCGCTCAATCTGGATTTTGAGGCACCGTTGACTGAGACCCAGCAACAATGAAAACCATGGACAAAGATGTGTAACAGTTCATCAAAGAAGCCGAAACGATGGCATTCTAATTGGATGGAAATATCAGGGTCACTCTTTTTTGGCATTCACGAAGGTGTCTGCTGTACCAGGTCACTCGTTCAACGAAGAACTATAGTCGGCTCCCAATGCACTATGCTGTTGGATTAGCTTCACCTCATGTCAACTGAAAAGTGCGCACTCAAGAAGGTGCGCCCTCTCCAGTGGAACATTGTGAGCAAAATCAAGTTCCAAAAATGTGTCAGCTACGTCTCTAAATGGTTTGATTTACACGTTATTCTCCTGATTTTGACCGAAACGATTAATTCTTATTGTGTAACTTGAAAACTTGTTTCAGTTGAGAGACTTTGCACACCATCGACGTAATAGACTTAATAACGCGATATTGCCTCGCCTCACATACAGACTATCGGTTCAGTATCAGTTTAGGTTTAAGTACGAGGTGCATTCAAGTTGTAAGGCCTCCGATTTTTTTTTTTTTTCTAATTAACTACTCACCAGAAATCGATGAAACTGGCGTTACTTCTCGACGTAATCGCCCTGCAGACGTACACATTTTTCACAACGCTGACGCCATGATTCCATGGCAGCGGCGAAGGCTTCTTTAGAAGTCTGTTTTGACCACTGGAAAATCGCTGAGGCAATAGCAGCACGGCTGGTGAATGTGCGGCCACGGAGAGTGTCTTTCATTGTTGGAAAAAGCCAAAAGTCACTAGGAGCCAGGTCAGGTGAGTAGGGAGCATGAGGAATCACTTTAAAGTTGTTATCACGAAGAAACTGTTGCGTAACGTTAGCGCGATGTGCGGGTGCGTTGTCTTGGTGAAACAGCACACGCGCAGCCCTTCCCGGACGTTTTTGTTGCAGTGCAGGAAGGAATTTGTTCTACAAAACATTTTCGTAGAACGCACCTGTTACTGTAGTGCCCTTTGGAACGCAATGGGTAAGGATTACGCCCTCGCTGTCCCATAACATGGACACCATCATTTTTTCAGCACTGACGGTTACCCGAAATTTTTTTGGTGGCGGTGAATCTGTGTGCTTCCATTGAGCTGACTGGCGCTTTGTTTCTGGATTGAAAAATGGCATCCACGTCTCATCCATTGTCACAACCGACGAAAAGAAAGTCCCATTCATGCTGTCGTTGCGCGTCAACATTGCTTGGCAACATGCCACACGGGCACCCACCTGGATGACACTTTTCGCATTTTCAGGTCGTCATGCAGGATTGTGTGCACAGAACCCACAGAAATGCCAACTCTGGGGGCGATCTGTTCAACAGTCATTCGGCGATCCCAAAACAATTCTTTCCACTTTCTCGATCATGTCGTCAGACCGGCTTGTGCGAGCCCGAGGTTGTTTCAGTTTGTTGTCACACGATGTTCTGCCTTCATTAAACTGTCGCACCCACAAACGCACTTTCGACACATCCATAACTCCATCACCACATGTCTCCTTCAACTGTCGATGAATTTCAATTGGTTTCACACCACGCAAATTCAGAAAACGAATGATTGCACGCTGTTCAAGTACGGAAAACGTCGCTATTTTAAGTATTTAAAACAGTTCTCATTCTCGCCGCTGGCGGTAAAATTCCATCTGCCGTATGGTGCTGCCATCTCTGGGACGTATTGACAATGAACGCGGCCTCATTTTAAAACAATGCGTATGTTTCTATCTCTTTCCAGTCCGGAGGAAAAAAATTGGAGGCCTTAGAACTTGAATGCACCTCGTAGTTCTAGGGGACTGATGATCTCAGATGTTGAGTCCCATAGTGCTCAGGGCCATTTGAACCATTTTTTGCTACCGAAAATGTCAGATGGATCTAGGTTCCAATAGCTAACAGTAGCGTTTTACCTTCAGTTGAGATGTTTATTTTCCTCGTGTAGCAACGCAACATCAAAAACTGCTCATCTGTGACTATAGAAAATATTCGCATGTAATTGGACATAACTGCCTGTAAAAATAATGTGTGCTTATCTTATCCAACCTGTAGTTTTCATTTAAGCTCGTTATAGGTAGTAGAAAACGTGATAGCCTCAGTGCGTCTGGAGGTCTACAGAGTGTTTCACAATTCATGTTACATACTTCTAGAGGTTGTAGAGCGGGCTTACTATACCAAGTTTTACATAGGAACGCATGTCCGGAAACGTTATCTAACGACGCTACAGAGCGTCAAATTTACTCGCGCCATCGCTTGTAAACGCATGTATATATAGGGTGATTCCGGGATGATTTTACAAACTTTGTACGATGAGGGAGAAGGATAAATGTATCACCTGAAGACATGTCTTCAATTTGACTTAAGTGTGCTCGTACCGGAACGAGCGAGTCGAAAGGTATAAGCTAAAACGGTTCTGACACCTCTGACAGAGGAATATGTATACTGGTACTGTTGTTGCTAAAATTGTGGGGTAAGTAACTTCCAGAGATGGTAGTATGAAACTTAAATGGAAAAAATACCCAGTAAACGTGGACACTAAAATGAATACCTGAGGAGCTATGAGAACTTGATCATCTTCGCTACTGTGAAACACATTTCCTCTATTGTAGATGCACTCATAGCTCTTAAGGTACGCATTTTAGTGTCCACATTTACTAGACTTCTCTTCTTCTTTTGGTCCATACTACCACCTCTGGAAGTTTCCTACCCTGCAGTCTTAGCAACAACAGTACCAGTACATGTATTCCACCATCAGAGGTGTCAGGACCGTTTCCGCTTACAAATTTCGACTCGATCGTTTCCGGTACAGGGACGCTTATCTCATATTGATACATTTATCTTCTCTCCGTCAACCTAGAAAGTTTGTAACATCATCTCGAGATCACCCTGTGCGTACATGCATTTACAGACGCCGACGCCTACGACTTTGACGCTCTGTAGCGTCGTTGGATGACCCCTTTCCGGACGTGGGTTGCTGTGTAAAACTTTATCTACTAAGTCCCCTCTACAGCCTCTAGACGTGTGTAACATGAATTGTGAAATGCCTTGTATAAAAACAGTTTTCTCTTTCTTTTCAGATTTTTTTAATAAGAAACTGTGATTTGTTTCATTCAGTCGTGCCCCTGCTATTGCATTAATACGAGCTGCGCTACACCCCAGCGGCCCACCTCAGATCGTGGGCATTCTCTCAAAGAGGAAAGAATATTGCAACGATAGCTGCGTATCAATTAGACTCATTAAACTTGGCATTAAATGAGCCACGGTTCTTTTGAGTTGTTGAGCTGTTTCGGGAGCAACGGAAGTAAGGATGGTGGGCTCGATATAGTCTTGAAACTTCAAATCACAGACACCTGTTATCGACTCTGGCCTTACTAAACATTTTCAGTAAGAGGAACGCAAAGCATTTCATTGCCTTGAGTCTTTCATCGCTGGAAGACGCGAAAGTAAATTTTGTTCTGGCCCAGCAGTGAGAAATCAAGGTGCTAACTTTACTGCTTTTGGTACGCACACAATTACAGGCGTTATGCGGACGCACACAATGCGACACTGTAGGGCTCTGACGAAGCGCCCAGCAGAAGTCAGTGCAAAGGCCCGCACGCCATTGTGGCAGCCTGCTCACCTACGCCATTATCGTGCGTCCAATGGGACCTCTCAGCGCCCTCATTCGCCCCTGTGCCACTAAGCGAGGTTAATTCAGGCGCGAAAGTGGCCGACATTCCACAGGTGAATCCGCCAGAGGCGAGGAGATATTTCAGTTCCGAACGCGCCTGCGCCTGCCAAAATTTAAGGCCAAAGTGCCGCCGACATGTACCGCTTTTGCTTTATAAAAGGGTCACTCCCGACCTACTTGCACGAGCGTGGGCGGAAATGGGAGGAGCACGCACCTGTCTTCGGACGGGGCGCTGAGAAATTACAGCCACCTCTGCCCTGCTCTTCCGCTTTGGCACGCACTGTTGGTTATTACCTCCCCCGCCCCTCCACCCCCGTCGGTAACTGTCCCTGGCACAGTGGTCCGACTTCGAGCCACGTCCGCAGCGCTCTGAAGCGTGCAACGCATCTTTGACAGTGAAACAGGAACTGTCGTTCTACTTGCTGAGCTACTATTTGCGTATTGAGGGCATCGGAACGGTCATCGCATTTGTGTCCTACAGGCGGGCGAAATAGCGTGGCGCTTATGACGATATTTGAGGAGAGCCGTTTGGAAACACTGTGTGGGCACCTTGCTTTCACCGTGCGTTTTCTACACTGATGACAACTAAAACTGCAACATAACGGAGGGTAGAAAAAGCGAAAGTTTATTTATTGTGTTTAGTATGTAGTAAATGGTTCAAATGGCTCTGAGCACTATGGGACTTAACTTCTGAGGTCATCAGTCCCCTAGAACTTAGAACTACTTAAACCTAACTAACCTACGGACATCACACACATCAATGCCCGAGGCAGGATTCGAACCTGCGACCGTAGCGGTCGCGCGGCTCTAGACTGAAGTGCCTAGAACCGCTCGGCCACTACGGCTGGCTATTATGTAGTATTGCATGAAGAATACAAGATTGAATTTGTAGGTGATTTTAGGGATAGAGTACGTAAAATTTAGTACACAGAGGTGCTGGCAGCAACAACGGCTCTAACCCGTGTCGGCATAGACTAGAACTCACAATCAGTGTTATGGTTCATAACTAACAGGCTGGCTAGTAGTGGTGCGTCAAGTCTCAGGCCGGCCGCGCGGCGTAGCCGCGTGGTCTCAGGCGCGTTGCACCGGTTCTCGCGACTCCCGCCGTAGGAGGTTCCGAGTGCCTCCTCGGGAATGGGTGTGAGTGTTGTCCTTAGCGTAAGTTAAGATTAAGTCGTGTGTAAGCCTAGGGACCGATGACCTCAGCAGTTTGGTCTCACAGGATCTTACCACCACCACTACCACAATGGGTGAGAGATGTGGAGTACAGGAAACAGTCCATCACTCTCTGTAAGTGACGACAGCAAAGGCAAAGTGTGGTCTTTCGCTGTAGTGTTGAAAGATCATGTCGGAAAGATATGGCCCAGCCAACGGTCTTAAAAGGCCAGGAATGTGGCACTTGCTGTCCACATTACCAGTGTTCACAAAAATTAGAAGGATGCAACAGAATCAAAACTACATGAATTATTACAACTGGAATATCGTTTATCTTGATCACATTTTAATTTATTGAAGAACTATAAAGTGAACAACATTAACAATTCAGCAAAAACAGGATTGCAGAAGTATTAAAAATGTAAATTACAAAGTTCATTATGATGGATGAGGTTGCTTTTGATAAGAGAGTTTCTCATGACGTTCAGTAACAGCAGAAATAGTTCCTTGAAATTCTTTGCATACATATAGCTTTGAAAGGTATTTCGAGTCCATAGCTACCAAAACTGAAAAGCCAGTCTCGCACAAGCTTTTTGCTGCAAAAGGAATCAGGATTTTCATTAAATTTTGGCTCAGCGTTTTTCTTGGTAATATGTACCCAAAACTCCAACAAAGACACTTCATTAAATTTACTCTTCAGTGAAGTATCACAAGTGAGATCAATGCGGATGGACATTTATGGATATGGAGACAACACTTGAATCCATAGACCCTGCATATCAGCAAGGCACTGTTCAACCTAGTGGAGGCTATGTTAATGGTATGGGGCGTTTGCAGTTGGAATGATATGGAATAGCAGATACGTCTAGACACTCTTTGCGTTATGTCCTTTGCAAAAGATGTACAATAAAATGGGTATTCGTGAGAAACATGAGACGCCATCAAATGATAGTAAGTTACTGAGAAACATCTCATAACCTCAAATAACAGGAAATATCCATTTATTGTCGAGCCTTTGAAATTGGCGTAACGCCGAAAAGCGTACGGTGTAACAACATCAACGAAAACTGTGGTCATGGCGAAAGTTTTATTATAGAGAACTAAATGACTCCGACATCTCACAAAGAGTTTAAGCAAAATACAGATACGAGTTTTGGCAAAGATACCTCGTTCTAGCAGAAAGAGACGACGCATGACTGACTGTGGTGAAACAAGTTGCTCACGCCGAGGGTGGGGCAGTCCTGAACTACATGAAAGGCGCTCGTTCCACAACGACAATGTGGTTTTAAACTACAGGATACTGTATTCAAATACCAAGCCGAACGAAAACATTACGCCGGCCGCGCGGGGTAGCCGCGTGGTCTCAGGCGCCTTGCCACGGTTCTCGCGGCTCCCCCCGTAGGAGATTCCGAGTCCCTCCTCGGGAATGGGTGTGGGTGTTGTCCTTAGCGTAAGCTAAGTTTAAGTAGTGTGCAAGCCTAGGGACCGATGACCTTAGCAGTTTGGTCCCATAGGAACTTACCACCACCACTACCGCTCGCAAATTTCTATCACAATGTAGAGAGTCTTTGTTGAATAACTGTTAGAACATTTACGGATTTTATCGATACTCAGAATTCTAGCGCAAAGTCAAACCCTTATCGAGATTGAAAAGCCCCATTCAGTAAACATGGTGAGCCGTTGTTGATGGTTCAAATAGATGGTTCAAATGGCTCTGAGCACTATGGGACTTAACATCTGAGGTCATCAGTCCCCTAGAACTTAGAACTACTTAAACCTAACTATCCTAAGGACATCACACACATCCATGCCCGGGGCAGGATTCGGACCTGCGATCGTAGCGGTCGCGCGGTGGTTCAAATAGTTCAAATGGCTCTGACCACTATGGGACTTAACTTCTGAGGTCATCAGTCCCCTAGAACTTAGAACTACGTAAACCTAACTAACCTAAGGACATCATACATATCCATGACCGAGGTAGGATTCGAACCTGCGACCGTAGCGGTCGCGCAGTTCCAGTCTTAAGCTCCTATAACCGCTCGGCCACAGCGGCCGACCGTTTTTGATACATCAAAAGACAACTCGGCACCGAAAACTTCAACCTTCGTTTCGCTTCCTTTTCTTCTTTTGACTTCGTGTCAGCTGTTGTTGACTCGACGGGGTCCTCCGCGCAAAGAGAAATTGAAAATGCAGCAGGTGCGAGGTTCCTAGCAGCCGCCAGAGTAAATCGGTTTGAGCTGGCAGCGGGAGCTGTGAGACCCTTTGTGAGAAGAGATGTGCTTACGTTCCACTGTTTAGTCGAGGCGGAAGGCTTCCGGCTCGCTGACACGGCAGCCGCACCAGCAAGCTGCCGGCAGAGCGGATCTTTCACACCCACCTCTAGCAGCACAGCGAGTCCCTTGTGGAGATCACTGTCTTTGATGCCACAGCCTGACGAAAAGCTATTCCAAGTGCTTCAAACGCGAGTGAACCCATTCAAAACTAAAACATTGCCAGTTAAACACTTCGTGTGCGAACGCAAATCCAAATTCTCAGAATGTTTCATTTGATGTACAGCCCAAACATCGACTGCTCTGTTACTTTTTCATCTGCAGTCATTATTAGAACCTGAAGTGAGAAATAAATATACGGGAAAAATTCTTTTATCATTTTTAAACTTTTTTCCCGATGCTCATAATCTTTCTTCAGCAGTTACTGACAAAAACTAGACTAGGGTTCTGAGTGCCGAAGTTATTGAAAGGGAGGCAGCAGTTGAGAAGCAAGTGAGAGACGCTTGCAACCTTCCCTCCTCTTTTACAAACTGTATGTAGATCAGGTAACAAAGGAAATCAAAGAAAAAATTTGGAAAAAGAGTTACCGTTCAATTAGAAGAAATACCAAGTTTGAGTTTTGTCAATGACATTGTAATTCTGTCAGAGAGGTAAAGGATTTCGAAAGTTGAACTAAACTAATAGCAATGGATCATAAGATGACGAAACGTAACAGCTAGCACATAGTCACCCATTTTAATTGAAAGTATATGTCGAGTCTCGTTATAAAAATTCCAAACGGAGAAATAGAATCAGTAGGTTATGTCAAATATTGTATCCGTGAAATATTGTACAACTATGTTTCGTGAATTTACTGTGAAGAAGGCTACATTTTGCGACTGACACTGTCAAAATCAAACATATTTCGTTAATTTGCTGTGTTAAAATAAAAAAAACGAATAACGTTGTCGTAGTACATGTTCATATAGGCTTTGCGAGTTCACTACTTACGCTAGTTTTTCATGAGATTTCAAACTAGTCACCGTGCCAATGAGTTTAGTAAAAAAAAGATGACGTTCTCTTTTGGACAGAGATTTGGAGGTGGCATTGGAAGTTGCTTCTTGGTTGGGTGTGGAGGTATAGCGACCACACAGTGATACGATGGCTTTTCTTTTGTTCCGTTAAACATTCTCAAGATAATGAATAAAACATTTTGGAAACTATAAGCCAGCCGCTGTGGCCGAGCGGTTCTAGGCGCTTCAGTCTGGAACAGCGCGACCGCTACGGTCGCAGATTCGAATCCTGCCTCGGGCATGGATGTGTGTGATGTCCTTAGGTTAGTTATGTTTAAGTAGTTCTAAGTTCTAGGTGACTGATGACCTCACATGTTAAGTCCCATAGTGCTCAGAGCCATTTGAACCATTTTTTGAAACTATAAAAACAATATGTGTAGCACAAATTAATAGCATAAACTGAGTGCCTCGCCAGTGGTCGTATCACTAGCAAATCTCAATTATCTTTTACACAGCAGCGAAAGCAGGTCAACTGACAGGGCCAATGACTCTGAACGTGTTGAGAAACTTTTCAGTAAACATCACCAGTGAACATCACTAAACTGGCCGAAGTTACAGTGGCTGGCAATAGCAAGAAAAATGTTTCTGAAAAAGAGAAATCTGTTAACATGAATACAAATTTAAGTGTCAGAGATACTTTTCTAAAAGTATTAGGTTAGTCTGGAGTGAAGCCTTACGTGGAAGTGTGGCGTGGACGATAAACAATGTAGAGAGGAGGCGAACAGAAGCCTCTGAAACGCGGCGTTACAGAAGAGTGCTGAAGATTAGGTAAGTAGATCGACTAACTAATGAAGAGGTATTTTATCGAACTGAGGGCAAAAGAGTTTGTGACACGACTTGACTAAAAGATGGCCCATTCTGGGACGTCAAGAAATAGTTAATTTTAGCCGTTATGGTGGCCGAGCGGTTCTAGACGCTTCAGTCGGGAACCGCGCTGCTACTACGATCGCATGTTCGAATCCTGCCTAGGGCATGGATGTGTGTGATTCCCTTAGTTTAGTTAGGTTTAAGTAGTTCTAAGTCGAGGGGACTGATGACCTCAGATGTTAACTCCCGTAGTGCTGGGAGCCATTTGAACCATTTTAGACGTTATGGTTAGAGAACACTGAAGCTGTTTTCATAAATTACACTGTGGGAAATATTGCAACCAGCCACAAGTTGCAGTATTTCCTACAGTCTAATAGTTAATTGTGGTAATGGTGGGAAGTGCTGGGAGGAGGGGGGGCGGGCGTGGAGGAGGAGGGGGAGGGGTAAAAATTGCAAACGGAGGCCGGGGCTTGAGGATAGTAAGCGGGTTCAAAGGAATGTGGGTGTCAGTAGTTATTCAGGGACGAAGAAATTTGTGCAGGATGCGAAAATAGCGTGGAGGGTCGCATCAAACCTACCTCTGAACAGGTGATCAAATATGTTAGCCTACTGCAGAGTGCTCCAACAGCTACAGCAATCTAATTTTTCAAATGAAGACTGCGTCAAGTTTCTAAAACCTAATCAAAAACAATACTATTTTCTTCATGGATCTAGGCCTTAGTCGAATAACGTGTACGTCAAGTAAGAGTACAATTGTCGATTGCTGGTTTCCCACGTCGGTACGATTATTTCGAAATGAGGCTCAGAAATGCTTTGTAATTGCCACTAGACATGGACACCCCGGAAGACTAAGCTTGTTAGACATGCTCTCTTCTTCCCCAACCAGGATGACGAACTTTCAAGTGATAGAGTAGAGCAATCACTATTTGAAAGTCATATCACAGTCGTTGAGTGCACCCAAGTTCCTAACGGAAGGTAACCTGATCAGGACGAAGAAGTACTTTACAAGCAGTCGCAAGCAGTCAACTGCCTGTCTGTCATGTCAGCTACGTCATCTACGTAGATTGCATTTTTTAGACATTCTTTTTCCACTTTAGTTTTTTTTTGCGCGTTTGATCCTCAGCTTATTTTTTCCTTATTTTCGTGGTTTGGATCTTTTTCTACCCATCTGCTCGCTTAATATTATGCTGAACGAACTGCTACCAGTACGTATAATAAAAGAGCACGGAAGCCACCATCCGAAATGTAAAAATCATAGTACAACCATTAGTACACGTCCAAACGCCCAGATAAATTGTCTGGACAAAAGAACTGTTTCCAATCAAAAAACTTTGTTCATTATATACCATGGATTCTGTAAAATAGTAAAAAAATACGTTCACGAGCAAAGTATAGTTTCAAGCCATTGGTAATGTTTTTTTAATAAAATGCGAATAGCTTCTTACGTAAATTTGCATTGGGAATTCAATCGTACGAGTCGCGATAGCGAAGATTCTCATGATTATTAGAGTTTGGTTTCGTCAATCCACATACTATACGTTGTATGTCCAGTACGACTGATTAACATCCTTTCACGCTGCATTTATTCGTAGGGAAATGGTGATAGTTCAGTCTGGAGGAAAGGACATGAATCTTGTAAACTTCGTGAATTATGGAGCTGTCAACACGCTGCAGATCTGCTCCGATAGGTGTTATACGAGGGCTATCCAGAAAGTAAATTCCGTTAGGTCGGCGAAATGGAAACCACTGTAAAAATCCGAAGAAGATTTCCACAGATGTGTTGGGCAGTGTCTGTAGAATACCCCTCGATCGCGTCACATAGCTCTTTTCAGTTCTGAGCGCACTGTGAGCACGTAAATGTACCTAGAAAATAGTGTCTCCCGCCAAGCACGAGAGCGTGGCGAGAAATTTCGCCTGAAACTATGCAGCCCATGTAACACAACTGTCACGTCGTTCCTTCTTCATGACAATTCTCAGCTGCACTCCGCAGGGGCAATGAAGATCCACCTATAGCGTTTTCAGTGGGAAGTGTTTGATCACCCACAATACAGACCGCAGTTGACCCTCTGAGTTTCATCTCTGTTCGCACGAACCGTTCACAATGAAGACAACACTTTGGTACAGACAACGAGCTGCAGACGTGCGTACAGAATTAGCGGAAAACACTGGCGGCTGGCTTCTATGACAAGGGTATTGAAAATTCGTACAACACCACGACAAATGTCTCAGTCGGAGCAGCGATTATTTAGATAATTGGCTGGGAGTTGTGGCTAGCTGTTGCAAATAAAACATTTTTGATTTTTAGAGTGGTGCCCATTTCGCGGACGATCGGAACTTACTTTCTGGATAGCCCTCGTATATCGCGACACGCTAACACTGGAAATTATAGATGCCTTCCGCGCAAGCGAGATTGGCGCCCGGCGCAGTGGCTGATGGGAGGCCACCGTCACGATTGAAAAAAAAAAGTGTGGAATTTACGCAAATATTATTGTTCTGCATCATAATAACTGGCGATCTTAAACTGTTGTACGCAGAACTGAAGCAGTTCGGAAAAATCTCGGTTTATAAATAATTGACAGTTATAAGCCTGCTTGGATCGGTTATTACCAACTATTCCTAAATTACATGATTGACTTGGGTCTCAACAGTTCGAGGAAACAAGAGAAATGACACTTACAACACAACGTGTAACTTTTAGATGGTGTTCTGTGCGAATCTTTGAAAAAAATTCCTATGTGACACGAAAATCAGTACGGGAAACGGTGATGGATTAGAAATTAGATAATAAATTCTTGTTTTTCGTTTTTCTCGTCGAAAATGGGCTAAGGATAGGTAGATTGTTTGAACAGTGTAGTTAAATGTATGCATACGCTGTGCTGGTGGATGTAAGGATTTTGTAGCGCTTCCTGAAACGAAGAAAGTATGAAATTAATAATTTGCAGCTCTGCTCTAGTTTGAAACGTGGTGTGTAGCTTCTATTTGTCCTTTAGTGTTGCATCATAATCAATGGAATTGGAAAGCTTTGAAAGATACGATGCGTTTGAAATTAACTAACCTTGTTCCAAAATGACAGCTGGTTTTGATTGTATATTTACTGTTCTGTGGATTTCGCGTGTGAACGCATCACGCAGACGGGATTTTAAAGCACATTGAACTCTGTGTTTGACAATGAATTAGTTCTCTAGCGCTTACCGTGCAAAATAAATAGCACAGTCCTGAATCGCATGTTGCAATTTAGTTATTAACAAATAAAAGCAAGTGTTCGGCAATTACTGTAACTGCGTTTAAATAAAATAAGTTCGTGACTTACTCAAAATTACATATAAACTGTACATACAGGGCGTTTCTTATTAACGTTTAAAAATCCCAGGAATGTACCATACCCCACATGCACTGCGGTTCGGCTTGTCGATTCTACCCTCGCCAGTAGTGGTCAGTGACACACATCGTTCCGCTAGGATATTGTTTTCGTTCTTGCATTGTACGATGCGATACGGTAGTACTTGCGGTAGTGGTAACATAAGACTACTATGAACCGGTTCACATTTACCAAAACGGAGTGGCCTAGCGGAGTGATGTGTAGCAGTGCCCTTATCAGCGACAAGCCCAACCGCTGCGGGTGCGGAGATATACGTCATCTGGTGACGTCACATGTTCGATATTTGTCATCCACTTTTGGGGTATTTCCCGATATTTGTAGCCCCATGTGTCTTATATTAAATTACTTGTCTCAGCATCACCTACGTCGCTTCTGGTGTCTTTAAACGTTAATAATAATCATCCCGTATATATCGTAAGGTGGACACAACAGTTTGATTTTTGTAAGTTATCGATGTGCATGTCAGGGATTGAGCAAGTTATGTCACTGTTGAACAATCTTTGGTCTTGATATGGCACAGCCTTTGCCTTTGCGCAGTCTGATACTTTCTTAGTTGAAGTATGGTGGGTGATGGACGTATCAGTATTGTTGTGTTGTGATTGTATCTGTTAGATGAAGAAAGATATATTGTAAGGAACAGCAGGAATGAAGATGATGCGCACATTAGAAAGTGAAAAGAATATAAAGTTTGAACAATGCTATTGTCTTTTGAAGAAAAGGAGTTTGAGGTAAGACTGCAACACTGTGCAGCTAGTCGGGATGATTGTCAGCTAGTTACCTTGCTCAGAGCTGAGGGAGAGACCCCACTCATTTCCCTGAATCACGCATTAAGATATCAACTGATCAAGCTGTTTCGTTTCTATAGAAATTCTATGTAACCACTATACCCTTTTCAAATGATTCGTCACTTTGTTAAGCATAGTATTGTTCAGACCAATGTTATATGTGAAGAAGAAGCGAAGCTTTACTCTTGTCTTTTTGAATACATATTTCATTCTAAAATCGTTGTCTTGGAATATCTTTTCATAGGAATAGCTACCCTACCCGTCCCACTGTTTACGCATTACCACATTGCACAACATGGTATGTAACAATTTGCATATTGTTTTGAAATTTGACTTAAAAAATAGAAATCTAGCTTAGCCGCTGCCTGCTTGCTGTTTGCTGCTGTGCTTTCGAGAAATCTGTAACAGTGTTATCAAGACATCTGAGGTAAGTGGAAATTTTGATTAGGACCAGATATTGTTTCACTTCAATTGCGGATTTAATATGAAGGCAAGTTGTATTCAGACCAGTCACATTTCAATTCAATTAGGTTCTGTCTAGTCAAAGGTTAGCATACGAGTTTAAGTTGGATAATAGTTTGTAGCTACAGAGTTTTGATAATACGTAGACTTTTTATGGAATGGAAAGTAAATCTGGGCTAAATTTCATACAGAAACACATAGTGGGGGGGGAGGTTAGAATATACATAAATTGCCCATAACTGAATTTTTTACACTTCTTGCGTTAGCTTCGGAAACAAAACAGTCCAAAGTCAGATTTAAAATCCAATTGACTACACTATATACTATCTGATCAAAAGTATCCGGATGCCTATTAGGGCACATTAATCTGGGTTGTAAGCGCGTCGCCGACATTATTAACATTAGCCGTCTTGGGCATGGAGCTGAAACACGAGTACAGACAGCATATACCCACTTACCTGTGTGCTCTAATGTGTGCTTTCAGTCACTGAAACCTATACCGCCAAACATCTTTATCTCCACCTTCATGAAACAGCGTAGAGTTTTCTTGTTAGAGAAAGCAAATAAAAGTGTCTTTAATGAATATCTTCATAGTCAGCTTCAAGCATTCACCGCGGGACACAAAGATATTGAGCATCTTTGGTCGGAATTTGAAGGTATTGTCCACCACGTGCTAGAGAAGTATGTGCCTAGCAATAATATAGGGAAGGCAAAGAATCCACCTTGGTACAACAAACATATTAGGAAGTTGCTGAGAAAGCAGAGAATTTTGCACAGTCGTTTTAAACGTAGTCACTGCCCCGCTGACAAACAGAAATTATGCGAAATGAAATCAGCTGTCATAAGGTCAGTGAGAGATTCTTTTAACGAATTTGAAAGCAATATTTTATCTGCAGATTCTAAAAATAGCCCCCAAAAATTTTGGGCGTACGTAAAATCTATGAACGCTACAAATAATTCAATACCTTCTTTTGCTGACAGTACCGGTAACGTAATGGATGATGATAAACAGAAAGCCGAAGTTCTAAACCTAGTTTTCAAAAACTCGTTTGCGGTAGAGGACTGCAGCACCATTCCCCCTTTCAGTTATCGAACAAACGCAAGAATGGCTGACATAGTGTTTAGTGTATCTGGGGTTGTAAAACAGTTAAGTTCCTTAGACGCCAGGAAGGCATCTGGCCCAGATGGTTTCCCCGTAAGATTTTATGTTGACTATGCTACAAATATAGCACCATTCTTATTCATCATCTATCAGAGATCTTTGGAACAGCGGAAAGTTCCACGGGACTGGAAGAAGGTCCACGTCATAGCAATCTGTAAAAAGGATAGAAAATCGGATGCACATGACTAAGAGCCAATTTCACAGACATCGATTTGTTGTAGAATCATGGAACATATTTTGAGTTCAGACATAACGACCTTTCTAGACTCTGAGAAGCTCATCTGCAGAGGCCAGCACGGTTTTAGGAAACAGCGGCCATGCTAGACACAACTGGCCCTCTTTGTGCGTGATATACAACAGGCTCTAGATACCGGCTCCCAGGTAGATGCCATATTTCTCGACTTTCGAAAGGCGTTCGACTCAGTTCCGCACTGTCGCTTGCTCCAAAAAGTGCGCGCTTACGGTCTATCCGATGACATATGCTGTTGGATAGAAAGTTTTCTAACAGGCAGAGAGCAGTATGTCGTCCTGAATGGGGTGACTTCAACAGAAACAAGCGTAACTTCAGGTGTGCCCCAGGGCAGCGTAATAGGTCCGCTGCTTTTTACTATTTACGTAAACGATCTGGTTGATGGTACTGACAGCTGCATTAGACTGTTTGCCGATGATGCTGTAGTCTACAGGAAAGCAGTTTCACACGAAACTTGGGAACAAATCAATGAAGATTTGCAGAAAATAAATGCGACTTGTAATGACTGGTAGTTATCTCTCAATATTAGTAAGTGTAACCTACTGCGTATAACAAGGCGAAAATCCCCATTAATGTACGAGTACAAAATAAATGCCCAGTCTTTGAAAGCGGTAACATCCGTCAAGTATCTGGGAGTGACCATCCGAAATGATCTCAAATGGAATGATCAGATAACATACGAAACGGGCAAAGCGAACTCTAGATTGCGGTTTATTGGTAGAATCCGGAAGCGATGCAGTCTTTCAACAAAGGAAATTGTTTACAATACGTTCGTTCGTCCAGTCTTAGAGTATTCTTCGTCTGTATGGGACCGTTACCAGTTGGGTCTGCCTCAAGAGACTGAAGTGGTCCAAAGAAGAGCGGCAAGATTCGTGACTGGTACATTTAGCCATCGCGATAGCGTTACAAATCTCATGGAAAGTTTGAAGTGGGACACTTTTGAAATCCGATCTTCACCGAGAATGTAAAACATATATTATTACCACCAACTTCCAAATCGCGCATGATAAGGGAAATTAGAGCTGTACTGAGGCGTTCAGTCAGTTGTTTTTCTCTCACGCGATCCGCGAGTGGAACAGGGGGCGGGGGGGTGGGGGGAATATGACTTTGGCGTGAATTGTGCCCTCCGCCACACACCGCTTGGTGGCTAGCGGAGTATACATGTAGATGTGGATGTACCTCCCTTGGAACGCATTTCCTGCCACATGTCCTATGACTTTTTTTGCTTCTTCTCCTTTCAGAGGTAGTTTCCTTCAGTCTGTACCCATCTAGCAAAACCACCTTGCATGCAGCACGATATATTCCACACACCACTGTGAGAAAAGCAGTGTGTGATGATGTCTCCTAATATGAGTTTTACACAACCACAGTTGCTACGGGCACAGTTGAAATGCGAAGGCCGTTTGTAAAACAGAAAAAGAAACACAATCCTTTTGGTGGCAAAGCGATAGAACACGCATAAGAGCTGCGGTTTTTTTTTTTTCAATAGTGTTTTAACGTGTGAGATAACTGGGCTCGTGCCCATTGTAGTTCTTTGAAACTCTTCTATGCATTCACATTTTGCTTTCTTCTCACGGACTTGTGGCATGCATCGTACCCTATACATAACAATTTGTGCTGTATCGTTGCTTGATAATGCCCAAGGAGGCGAAATTAGCTAATTGCAAAATTATGAAATAAAGCGTTTATACCAAGGGGACAAAAATTACGGGATAGCGATATGCGCATATACAGATGGCGGTAGTATCGCGTGCACATGGTATAAAAGGGCAGTGCAGTGGCGGAACTGTTACTTGTACTCAGATGACTCATGTGAAAAGGTTTCTGACGTCATTATGGTCACGCGATGGGAATTGACGGACTCTGAGCAAGGAATGGTAGTTGAAGATAGATGCATTGTACATTCCATTTCGGAAGTCGTAAGGGAATTCAGTATTCCGAGAGGCACAGTGTCAAGAGTGGGCCGTGAATACCAAATTTCAGGCATTACCTCTCACCATGGACAACGCCGTGGCCAAAGGCCTTCACTTAACAACCGAGAGCAGCGACGTTTGGTTAGTGCTGTCTGAGCTGATAGACAAGCAACATTGCGTGAAATAACCGCGGAAATCAATGTGGGATGTGCAACGAATATATCTGTTAGGGTTGTTGTTGTTGTTGTTGTTGTTGTGGTCTTCAGTCCTGAGACTGGTTTGATGCAGCTCTCCATGCTACTCTATCCTGTGCAAGCTTCTTCATCTCCCAGTAACTACTGCAACCTACATCTTTCTGAATCTGCTTAGTGTATTCATGTCTTGCTCTCCCTCTACGATTTTTACCCTCCACGCTGCCCTCCAATACTAAATTGGTGATCCCCTGATGCCTCAGAACATGTCCTACCAACCGATCCCTTCTTCTAGTCAAGTTGTGCCACAAACTCCTCCCCAATTCTATTCAATACCTCCTCATTAGTTATGTGATCTACCCATCTAACAGTCAGCACTCTTCTGCAGCACCACATTTCGAAAGCTTCTATTCTCTTCTTGTCCCAACTATTTATCGTCCATCTTTCACTTCCATATATGGCTACACTCCATGCAAATACTTTCAGAAACGACTTCCTGAATCTTAAATCAATACTCGATGTTAACAAATTTCTCTTCTTCAGAAACGCTTTCCTTGCCATTGTTAGGGTAGTGTGGCGAAATTTGTCGCTTATGGGCTAGACAGCAGACGACTGACACGAGCGCCTTTGCTAACAAGCAGCACGGTATGGCCTGCAACGCCTTTCCTGGGTTCGTGACCGTATCGGCTGGATCCTACGCGACTGGGAAACCATGGCCTGACCGCATGAGTCCCGATTTCATTTGGTAAGAACTGGCGCAGACCCAACGAAGTCACGGGCCCAAGTTGTCAACAAGTCAATGTGCAAACTGATGGGGGCTCTATACTGGTGTATGCTGAGTTTATAAGGATTTTACTGGGTCCTCTAGTCGAACTTAACCGATCACAGACTGGAAATTGTTAAGTTCGACTATTGGAGACCATTTGCAGCCATTCCTGGACTTCATGTTCCCAAAGAACGATGGAATTTTTATGGATGATAATGCGCCATGCCACAGGACAATTATTGTTCCGGATAATTCGTGAAAATGATTTGGCCACCAAGATCTCCCGACATGAGTCCCATTGAACTCGAGTGAGTCATATTCTAGCGGTCAGTTAGTGCACAAAATCCCGCACCCACAGCAGTTTTGGAATTATGAACGGATATAGAGGCAGTATGGTTCAATATTTCTGCAGGGGACTGCCAAAGGCTTTTTGAATCCCTACCGCTTCGAGCTGCTACACTACGCCCGGCAAAGGAATCCCCTTAGTGTGTTTCAAAATAAAACAATTGCCTACGCAGGGAAACGACTTTCCTCAGGAAAGTCGGAATTACCCCGTTGTAACACAACCACATGAGATAAATAATCACAAATTCTGAAAAGATGTAGCAACGGTGTGACCTTTATTCTCCATGTCAGCTGATATTTTACTAATTTTCATCATACAGTATAGGTGGGTGTTACGCTATTAAATCTCTTTCACAAAGAAATCTTATCAAATCATCGTCACATTTCTCTCACAAAAATCATTGCCGTGGCACAAAAAGTGGTAATGCAATGTCATCAGCTATTTCATCATAGTTCCTTTAGAAAGGCTGATGAAGACTTGCTACTATGCTCTGCAGTTGCATGTACTACAGCTGCACTGTGTTTGCATTTGGAAGAGAAAGAGAGAAAAAGGAATCTTACGTGAGGCTGTAGGTTTCACGGTGAGATAATACGAGTATTGAACGAAATTTTTACGGGAGCTGCAAGGTGAGGACGTAAAAACGTATGAAAATTAATTGCGAATGGCCGAGAGTACATTTCAATATGTGCTCAGCAAAGTGACTCCTCTTATTACGAAGCAGAATACTCACCTCAGAAATGCTATATTCGCGAAAGACAGACGAGCCGCAATTTTATGATTTCTTGCTACAAGAGAAAGCTACTCTAGTTTACCGCATAGCCCTCGAATAGGCTAAGCATGGCGAAAATAATACCAGAAACGTACGAAGCTACTTACAAAGCACAGAAGGTGAAATGCCTCAAGGTAAATAACAGTTTATTTCCCGATATAGCCGTTAAAAACCATTTTTATTCATAAAGCAATTGTTGAAAGTAGATAAGAAAAAAATATCTATACGTCACAAAGTGTCCTCCTCCTCCTTTATACCCGCCCGTTCACACACTACATTAAACCAAGTCGTTAAGATTTCTCCTTGCAGTAAACTGAAGACGATCGCTTTCTTTGATCTAATCTAAGGCGAGGCGTTGGATTTAATCAAAGAATTTAAATTTATGTCATAACCTAACCACAACCTTTTGATGTCCAATGTACCCGAGAAAACGGCGTTCAACAAGCTCGGGCAAAAGTAAGGTCAGGGTCGCTTTGTTCATGTTTGCTCTATGAGCAAAATCAAGAAAGAAAATTTTCAGTTTCAGCGGTAAAAGTAAACTGTATTTATCGTTGCCACTGGTAACCTGGAACTGCTCTCACATTGGCTACAGGGGCTGCCGCATTACCGACGTATGAGCAGTCCTGGTTGGCACTTGATTGCAGACTACCGGCGACACGAGCAGATTCCAAACCAAAAAAGAATGACAGGAAGAAAAATGAGAGCGAATAAAAAGGTCAATACGATGATGAAAACTACGCGGCTAAGTATTAAAAATAAATACATTTAAACCAGTTAATTGAATAAAAAATAAAAAAATTGAATGAAAATAATAATTGAATAAAAATAATAATCCAATATTTTGACTAGATTTAGAAAAATGCAAAGTTTCGCTGCGACTTCCGAGACAGCAGGTTATACGCTAGTGACTGCACCATGCCGGTATACTGAGGCAGATGGTTGCGTTCGACGATTAATTCTACCCTTCAAAAATTCGGCTACACGCATTGTCGAGCGAAGCTTATCTAATGTAAGCCGATCCTATGATTACAATAACTGTAGATGTGACTCTGAATCGCATAGTTTGCGGAAGGATCCAGTAGTGTTTGGTTAGTGCGGCGTATAAAACGTGTGTACGTTCTGTCGCCCTGAATACTATAGTTTGATTAAAATTGCTTGATAAGTTGACAGTTCATGCGTTGTAGCTGGTTTCCTCCAATCAGACTGCTCAACGTCACGCCCGAACCGTGGGCCATTGCCAGTCTGCCACAACAATTAGTTCACATTCAGTTTCTTGTCCGGATTTCTTTCTTGATGTGTATTTCGTTAGCATCGTTTTGTGTGTGTGTGTGTGTGTGTGTGTGTGTGTGTGTGTGTGTGCTGTTTTTGGTGTGGTTATCAACTTTGCTGAAATACGAGATATAAGAGCCAGACTCAAGATTCAGGTCCCAAACACATCAAGAAAGCCGGACAAGAAATTGGATGTGAACTAATTGTTGGGGCAGTCTGACAATGGCTAACGGTTTGGGCGTGCCGTTGAGCACTCTGATCGGAGGAAAGCAGCTACAACGCATGAACTGTCAACTTATCAAGCAATTTTAATCAAACTGTAGTACTCAGGGCGACATAGCGTACTAAGTAACGGATATTTGATGTTCTTTGTGGAGATTTTTGTGAGCTTGCAATGGTGCTCAATAAGTGAAGAGTAAACTCTGCGAAGTTTGATTCAAGTATTGCCGCTAGACAGTGGGGAATCTTTATAAATATTGAATGCTACGAAACGCTCCTTTTGGCATATGATTCAAAGTATTATCGTCGAACTGGCTGTAAAGGCCGTTTATTTCCCTATTTTTAATAAAAATAAGATGGTATCATTTTATCGCGAGACTTTCGTTGAAGTAGCGTTGAGAATTTCCCGTTTTCCATTCCATCATTCACAGTTGATTGCATGCTTGTTAGAACCTGGAGAAGAAGAAAGCTAGTGGCGACATCGAGTAAGCTATGCAAGACACGAGGTGAGCAAAGTTCCTTCTGTACAACTATGGACTCTGCAAAAAGCTTGCGGTCGGTGTAGCTTTCCATATGCGACACTTCGTGAGGAACAACCTACGCTGTTTTTCCGACTCAGTTACGTCACAGCAGGATAACTCCATACATGGGCGTACCCAGCGAGGGGCAGGGGGGAGCAGCTGCCCCCCCCCCCCCCCGAAGATATTCGCAGTTTTTCACTAGTTTACTGTTTTATTTAATAAGAAATGCTGCATGTTTTCTCGGATTACACAACTGCATTCTTGTATTTAAAATGTTTATTAAAAGCAGTTTTTCACTGGTTTACTGTTTTATTTAATAAGAAGTGCTGTATGTTGTCTCGAGTTCTTGTTTCCTGAGACTAGTATGACCTGCCCCCCCCCCCCCTCCCCTAGTTCAGATCCTGGGTACGCCCTTGACTCCATATCTCATCCTAGTTAATTAATTAGCTAGGCAGTGCGACGTATAATGATGGAGGCACTGCAGTGGTTGAAAATCACACATTAAAGCAGAGTTTACGTTGCACTGAGATAATACGTATTAAAAACTACAAAGCTTTTATTATATGAACGTCGAGTCGTGGCTTACGGCAACACGTTGAGGCCCCGCTCGTGACGTCACAAAAGTTATAGCCGGGTCTATTGTTACACGAAAGCCTCGGTCACAGATGCCTCAAGCAAGCCTGAACATCTTGCATTACCATTTTCCGCGTCAGCACATCATTTAACATTGGTCTTCACAGTATTAAGCCGGCCGGGGTGGCCGAGCGGTTCTAGGCGCTACAGTCTGGAACCGCGCGACCGCTAAGCTCGCAGGTTCGAATCCTGCCTCGGGCATGGATGTGTGTGATGTCCTTAGGTTAGTTAGGTTTAAGTAGTTCTAAGTTCTAGGGGACTGATGACCTCAGAAGTTAAGTCCCATAGTGCTCAGAGCCATTTGAACCACAGTATTAAGTGCCATGAGCCGGAGGTTGTTTTCAGATTTCTGTGTTTAACAGATCGTTCCAGTAACGACGATTTGCGAGTCCTACAGTAAAACACGCAACTGAAACCCACACGTTTATTGTCGTGTCATTTGGCGTCCTGCGCTCTTTGACCCCACTTCTAAATAATTGCCGTTCCCAATGCAGTACTGCCGCATTTGGGCAATATTTTTCCTTGTTTCAGATCACGAAATCAGGTTATGTATCCTTTATGATACCTCGTTTGTGCGTCTGTACGCCATCAAGTAAACTACGTGTAACTTGGAAAAGAATTTGTATTTCGGAACTAAATGCACCATAGTCATCAGCCATTTGACTTCTACTGCTGGGTATAGCTCTATTCTAGACTTTTTTGTTTAGTTCTATGCATACACGCTGCTACCGCATAGATTTCGAATTCCACCTTCCTACCTCTTCTATTCCATTGGCGCTATAGCCGTAACTATTTTTTCCATTGCAGTTTGCTTCCTGGTCCATTTTTTGGATCTTCTAGTAATTCCACACTCTATGCGCTTCGGTATTTAAAAAAATACATCTTCATAACTAATGGTAATACGGATTTCAGACTACTGTATACAATACATACATCAGGCGAAAGAATCGAAACTTGTCCTGTGGTTAACACACTGACAAACACGAAACGACTGACATGAGTAATCTATAACATTGTTGTGCAGTTATGCTACAAAAAGAAGGAAGAAAGACTAATATTTAACGTCCCATCGACAGCGCTGTCGCCGCGCGGGATTAGCCGAGCGGTCTTAGGCGCTGCCGTCGTGGACTGTGTGGCTGGTCCCGGCGGAGGTTCGAGTCCTCCCTCGGGCATGGGTGTGTGTGTTTGTCCTTAGGATAATTTAGGTTAAGTAGTGTGTAAGCTTAGGGACTGATGACCTTAGCAGTTAAGTCCCATAAGATTTCACACACTGATTGACAGCGCTGTCATTAGAGGCGGTGCACGGATTAAGAAAGGATAGGGGAAGGAAATCGGCCGTGCCCTTTCAAAGGAATCATCCCGGCATTGCATAGCCGAACGGGGAGTTGAACCTCTTCCTCCCGAATACGAGTTGTGCTAATCAACGCTCATCTTCGCTTGGTACATGCTCCATATTTGCTATTTGATGCCTACAAGTTAAGGAAACCGTAAATAGTACATTTTCTTTCTCAATTTTTGTTGTTGCTCTCCCATCTGTCTTAGCTCTTGCGGCTAGTACAAAGTGGACGAAGAGCATACATTTAAAGGCAAAAACTTGGTGCCACATCGGTTAACAGAAGTAACCGTTAGCAGAAGAAAAATATTAAAATTCCTAAAGCGATGCAAGATGTAGGTTCTACATGACTAGAGAGATATGAAGTATTTACCAAAGAAAAATCACCAAACAGCCGTATGTTTCCGGAAGTTGTTATTTTATTTATACGATCGGTTTCGGCATCTCATTAATGCTATCTTCAGGCCCTTATTCATTCCCTGTATAGAGAGCCATCAATACATGGATTCCGGGAAATTTTTGTGTCGAAGTTGGTCTCAAGTCTTTGAAGTACATAAGCCAAAAAAAAAAAAAAAAAAAAAAAACAGTAATTCAGGTATTGATGGCTTCGGTTACGTAGATGATCCTCTATTCATGGAGTACATAGAGGCCTGAAGGTAGCATTAACTGGATACCGAAACTGATCGTGTTAATACAGTAACAACTTCTGAAAACATACGACTGTTTGATGATTTTTCTTTGATAAAAATCTGACCGGCCGCAGTCCCGTATCCACTATAGATCAACAGAGATGCGGAGTATTGTTTTCCCTGACTTGTATATTTCTAATAAAACTATGTTTGAAACCCAATTTAATGGAAATTTTTCCTTTCAGAATTCATCTTTTCGAACAAGGCTTCATTTGTCAGGAAGAAATATCCCACGGAACTATTAGAGTAATGCAAGTCGATAGCTCCCTTTGAATTCAACATTAGTGGTTTCAACAATTGTTTGTGTCAACCCTCTATATTTCAACATGAACATAATACATCAACTATGAAGGGAATCAAATTAAAATAACTCTGAAGGACTCGACAGTTTAAACAATGCGAGTACGAAAAAATAGAGAAACGTCGAGTTTTTTTCTTTTTTGAGTTCATTACTTTTCCGTTATATTAAATTTGCATTATGTGCTGTTTAAATAGTCAACGCGTAAGCAAAACATGTAGATCAGATACACTTTTCCCTTTGAATGTACGCATATCTCTGCTGTTCCTATGTTATTGTTCCGGCCGCCTTTATTGGTCGAACTCGGCAACGGTAGTTGAGCGTTTGTGATCTCTGGAACAGTACTGTCTCTACGGTGCTGCCTGCAATCGGTGCGTTGTGGACTGCAGGAAAACTGTGTCGTGAGAACAGGTGGTGTGCTACCGCGGTTGTGCATTCGCTTCCGAGAAGTGGCTGTTTGTTATCACCTGTGCCAAACTGATTGCATTAGCTGATGGATACGATCGCAGAGACACCGGACGGTGAGTCAAAACATTTCGTAGTAACGCTCGAGCCGTTACCAATTATTCAATTATTTCCCTGTTAGACACGTCGCAGTTTCTTTGAGTGTAGTTGAAGACTCTCATACCACATACGCCTCTCTCGTTTTGCGCAGTCTTAGTTCAGATGTTAAAGGAACTGTTTTCCTAAGACTTTTTTCAACAGGGGCAATGGTTAATAACAGCTCTTATTTTAGTAATGGAGCATATACGTCATACCCCTCTTAACTTTGTTCTGGACCTTTTTTTTTTTTTTTTTTTTTTTTTTTTTTTTTTTTTTTTTTTTTTTTAGCATCATGGATCAGCGTCAGTGATGATAACGAACAATGCTACTGTTATTTTAAAACGTGTCTATTGTTGCAAGCATTTATTGTCTCAACATGCGTACACATTGAATTTAGTTTTTGTGCAAGATCTCTTTGCCCATTTCACGCCCCAGGAAAAGAAGTTACAAATTGAAAGCATCTCTCAGAAGATTTCTGGGTGAAGTCCGTAGACTCGTTCTAACACATTACACACGGATTCCGTGTGCATTCGTGTTTTCTATAAGCTGTTAGTGGAGGCCATCTGCTATGATATATAAATTTTTTAATGAACTTAGGTGTTACCTTCGGTAGTCATTGTATCATACTTGATTGCTTTCATGTGCTTTTCGTACTTTTCTGTTTTCAAGTATTTTGATTGTATTTTGAGTTTCAATTAGTTACTGATTTCGTCTTGAAGTTCCTGCTGCTTTTCTATTCATAACAAACGGAAACAAATCTCCGAATCTGAAATACTTCAGGAGTTTTTTGACTATTATTAAGATGTTCCTAGTGAGAATAAAGATCCTGATGAATTGTAAGTACGGTTCCAGTGACAGTGACATGGCAGAATTTTCAAGTGATTCCGACAAGAACGATATGGCGATTCTGTTCCAGTTGATGATTCGTTTTGTCGGAAAGTTAACATTAAATGAAATTTGTTCTCTAACGTGTGCCTTTTGCCATTAACGTCACCTCTTGAGAAATAAATTCTCCTCGAAAACAGTTGGACAATTTTATACTTGAATCTCTTTCTGGGTAATCAAGTGAATCGCTTGAAACTATTTTTCAACTTGTGTGACTTGGTGTCTTGTGAAAGTTTTATATCAATATATATTGCGCATTATTTATACCCTAATTGTTATTCTACGAAAAAGCGACGGAAGGATCGGTTAACTTGGCATAGGTATATTGCGCATTAATACTCGGGACGTGTATTGATATTAATGCTATAGATTTCACACCGACCGGACCTTTTGTGACAGTTTTTATATTAGTTGGGGCATCATCTTGCTGTAAGGCAGACTGTATTTGTTAGCCACTAAGCTATACCACACTTTCTTGTGCAGTAAGTACATTTCAAATTCTCATTAGATTTTGAATTTCTAATAGATTCTGTGTGTTTTTAGTGGAGAGGGGAATAATATTCATCGTGCAACCTTTGCCGCATCTCTTCGATAAGAGAGCGAGAGTTCATTTGAATTCACTTAATTATATTTCTAAACAACAGTAACCAATATTAAATAGTAATAGAAATTTTCTATACTCATATCATTTCGTGCACAAATAGTCTGCATTATATTCTGCTACAAAACCACCGGTTAACCCAAGGTATTGTTAGCATATGAATGGGATACGTACGTGTAAATTTCCGGATGATTGGATGTGGCTCGCTCTTTCACCAAGTAGAGTAGGTAAAATGGATTTTTTTTATTTTTATTTTTTTATAGCGTGTTAACGGTTTAGGTCTGAAAGTGCGTACCTGGGCAAAGCTTAAAATTGTTTGTTTTCAACAAATGATTGCAGTGGTCGGCAGGACCGTACATGGCATCGTAAATAGTTGGAACACCCTAACTTTCTCAAACCTGGTAGGCCTATGGATACGGATGGACCGGAGTGCACATTGGCGATGAAGCTTTCAAACGCACAGTTGCAGTGAAGATCGGAAAATTAACTGTGGATATTTCCTGTTTACTTACGCCCAAAGTTGGCAATGGCAAACCACCTCCGCTAGGACCTTGCCTAGTACAGCGGTGCGGGTCTCCCGCATCGCCCCCTACGCTCTGTCAAGGAGTATGGGACTTTGGATAGACAAAGAATTAAAGCATTAAAACATTGTACGTGCTCGTGACTCAAATCCGGACTTTTGCCATTAGAGGACTTTTCTTTCATCATGGTAGCACTGGTACAATCCTGAAAACTGGATACTGGTTACAAAATGCACGATTTGTTTGCTACTTTTTAAAGAATCAGTAAAAACTTGTATTGCAGTCGTCTTTTAAGACAGTCTGTTGTACGATAAATTCATTGTTTAACATTTTTACAGTTTTGCATTTCGTCATGACCAATGTCAGTTGCGAAAAGCTGTCTTCGGATTGTGTTACATTGGTTACGTGCTGCGCTCTTAGTCACGTAATTACGGAATGCTCTCTTCAAGCACCAACTGGCGACGCTGCGAGAAAGGCGCTGCGAATCAAAGAAATCGTCACTGTACGAGGTGTGATACAGAAATAGCGGAATTTCGCGGGCTTTGTGTATCCGATTTTAAATTTTTTTAATTATTTGGTACACATGTTACTGACATGTTTTCATTTGCAACTGTTTCGAATATTCAGTTTGTTATTAACAGTCGAAAAGGCTATACGTGTCCTCGAGTGCTCGGCGAATTTTTATTTTGGAAAAAGATCGATCAGAGTTTGAATTAAATTTTGCATGAAAAATGGAATGAAGTGCGTCAAAGCATTCGAAATGTAGACAGTGGCTTCTGGGGAATCTCCTATAAGTAAGAAAAGAGTTTACAAGTGATATAAACTTTTCAAAGAGGGCCGAGAAGAAGTTGAAGACGATGGCCGTCCTGGACGCCCTAGCACGTCAATAGCTGACACCAATGTGGAAGAAGTAAACAGAATGCTTTTGGAAAATCGCCGTAGCGCCATTAGATAGGTAGCCGATGATGTCGGCACATTATTTGGCACATACTAAACTACTTTTTCGTGTGTTTTGGGCACGAAACGTGTAGCAACAGAGTTTGTCCCGGAATTGTTGAAATTCGATCGTATCCAACATCGCTGAGGAATTGCTGAATGAAACCAACATAGACCCAGAACTTCTAAAGAAGCTTCTAACAGCTGACTAAATACGGGTACGAAGTCGAAACCATGGCCCAATCGTCCCAATGCAAACTGTGGGAAGAAATTTGGAAATTTGTGGTAAGGTCTTAAGGGACCCAACTGCTGAGGTCATTGGTCCATAAGCTTACACACTACTTAATGTAACTTAAACTAGCTTACGCTAAGGACGACACATACAGCCACGCCCGAGGGAGGGCTCGAACCTCCGATGGGAGGAGCTGCGTGGACCATGACAAGACGCCCTAGACCGCGTGGTTACTGTCGGAAGAGCCAAGACCGACAAAAAGTCGACAACTTCCATCACATGTGTAGGTTGTTCTCACTGTTTCCGTCTATTACAATAGGATAATGTCCCATGAGTTCCTGCCTTATGGTCGTACGGCTAGTCAAGAATATGACCTGGAAGTTATGCACAGTTTGCGTGAAGCAGTACGAAGAAAACGACCTGAATTGTGGCAAAACTACTCGTGGAAATTGCATCACACTTATGCTCCTGTATGCTTGTTCGTGCTTTCTTCCTCAGCCACTGCTTTCGTCGGTCATGGCCCCCTGCGACTTTTATTCCCGAGGCTGAAGAGAACCATGAAAGGACATGGTTTTGCAACCAGTAATGAAATAAAAACAGAATCGCCGAATGAGCTGAACACCATAACGGAAAATAAGTTGCCAAGACTGGAAAAAGAGCTGTGGCAAGTGTATTATATTTGAGGGGGATTAGTCTGAAGGGAACAACGTTGGTGCCGCCGAATAAAGGTACTTTAAGAAAACAAAAATTTCCTTTACGTATTGATCATGCTTCGTATAATTTCGGAGAAAACACGTTACGGCTCCCCCCATCGGAGGTTCGACTCCTCCCTCGCGCATGGGTGTGTGTGTTGTTCTTAGCGTAAGTTAAAAGTTCGGTCAGGTAGTGTGTAAGCCTAGGAACCGATGACCTCAGCAGTTTGGCTCCATAGGGACTTCAACAAATTTTCAGTATCCAAAACACATATTTCTTCTACTTTGTATATCGCAAAATGATGATGAAGGTACGATGAATGGAACTGTGATATAATTCGAGGCAAATTGTGTTGCCAGTGGGTCCGATATTGGTTGGGAGGGGGTGGACGGAGATCACGCTGGGCTCTTAGCATTGATGAACTGCGGTCTCCTGCAACAAATACTCAACTGTTATTTTATTTTCATATGTGTACGGCCAAATGCCCTCGTAAACGATGTGGCTGAAGTAAGGTACCCTGTTCCAGATTTTTACCGTTCGAATTACCGGTCAAGGAAAAGTTGCCCCCCCCCCCCCCCCCCCCCCCCGTTTTGAAAGCTGACTTGTGCAGCTTACCTTACAAAGTTTGGACCTCTATTTCGCAACACAGAAGACTAAGACTATCCCACGCAGTACAACGTCGCGTCAAACCACCTGGGAAGGCCTGATTCTACGTTGTGATTAGCAGATGGGAGCTGCACTCACAGGAGCGAGAGACAAACACAGACTTGAGTTAATATCAAGAGCATGAATGGACGCTTCACAGAAATTCGTGCAAACATTGGCGATATAATCTAAACGCACACTGACTGAACTCAAAAACACTGAAAGAAGTGCAATCAGACACAAAGTTCTGCTTTACCTCCATTATATAGTTACTGTCATATTTTGAGAGTGGGCCAAATTGCAAATAGTTTTATCCTCGCAGATCCCATCAACTTTCTTCAGAAGCATTTCAAGATATAACCATATTACACTATTTCTCACAGTTTTTGCCCTCTTCCATCTTTGTTTCGTGATGGACGCGGTATTACGGTGGTGTTACAGACGTTCTTTCGTGTCAAAGAATGAGGTGGAAACACAATGCGCGAGCGAGTGTGTATATTTGTGACTTTTAGGAAGTGGGATAAAACTATTTCTTTGACTTTATTTTCTGTCTTTCATATGAAGGAAAAAATTGAAAGTTTGATGTGGACTCTGTAAACCCATATTTACGTTATGAACTGTGGGAAAGGTGAACTCTGAATCATTTATTTCGAAACTGCGTATGCTGAAGTTAATTTTCAAAGATAATCATCAGTAGGCGTCAGCTATCACGTTCACGACTCAACAAGGACTTAACTTTGAAACAAACTTACAACAAGAAAGTTGACATACAGCCTAATGAAGAGACATTAGCTTGGTGCCACTGTTCTTAAGAAAAGGTCGTCAGTCGAAGACTTCGTAAAAATCTTGTAATAGGTAAAGAGCTATTTCTTAACTGGGCTACGTTTAGAAATGTTTACTTTCGTAATTTGTGAAGGTAGAACTTTGAGATATTACAAACATAAATTCAATATGCCTACTGTTGACATCTTAATATGATTTCTGTACTTCCAGGTCTAGTCACATCACAAGGTTTTTAAGATAAAATAGTTTTTAGTGAAATAGAATTGTACTATATGCCTGGATGGTAATTCGTGTCATATTTGATGTTGATCCATACTCATACGTCAGCATTCTGCTTGGATATTTCTGTCGAAGTTAGAGTAATTCAAAATTGTTGAAGCTTTTGTGGTCGCTTGTTGACGTATTGAATGTTGGCTTTCGTCTCCGGAGCTTCGGCCGACGTTTTGTTTATCGATTTTTCTGAGGTTTTGCCAGCAGTAGCTGGCTTTGTCAAAAATCGTGGAGGCGGAACGTAAAAAATCATACAAATGTCGACTAAAGATCCCGAGATGGTAGCCAATAGGTAATACATTGAAACTCCCTGGCAGATTAAAACTTTGTGCCTGACCGAGACACTCTAATTCGGAACGTTAGCCTTTCGTGGGCAAGTGCTCTAACGACTGAACTATCGAGGCACGATTGAAGATCCGTCCTCACAGCCTTACTTGCCAATACCTCGTCTCCCAACTTCGATGCGTCACACAAGTTCTCCTGCGAAACCCGCAGGGCTGCCACTCCTAGAAAAAAGACATGGCTTAGCTACAGCATGGTGGTGTTTCCAGAATGACGGACGCGTTCGTGAGTCGTGTTTGGATAGCTCAGTTGGCAGAGCACCTGCCCGCTAAAGGCAAGGACCCGAGCTAGTCTCGGTCCGGCACACAGTTTTACTATGCCAGGAAGTTTCATATCAGGCCGCACTCCGCTGCAGAGTGAAAATTTCATTCAGATAATGTGTTGTTAAAAGGACTCTTTTGAAAAATGATAGTTTTTAGGCACAGATTTACGGCTCCACACTAGCGACAATGTTTTCCTGTGCCAGCCGCACTGTAACTGGCGCTCTTGAATGGAAGCTGTTCCCACCCTCCACCCCCCCCCCCCCTGCGCCCTCCCTCCTCCCGTGACTTCACATGACGAAGGTGCATCAGATTTATCTGCTGCACCACACCGTTAGAGATGACGAGTCATCACAGCCTCCCATTCGGAGCGATCTGTAAAGAAATCGCAGTTACTGGGCTTGGAAGTTTACGTATCCTTCGGATTCGGAATCCCTATTCCATATGAAATAGATGCAGTTAGGGATGCATGAAATCAGTGATTATGAGAAAGATGGTGATTATGCGTTGTAAGGCTACCGTTCTCGCACCTCGCTCAGTTATCGATGTATTGTACGAGCTTTTTCAGGCAATAAATTTTTTATTAGGGTCTGCATCCGATAAAATCCCGCCCTACAACCAGAAAGAAGGTTAAGGCGATGTAGGACGCGAGGTTTAGCTTCCAGCAACAGCCGTGTGTAAAGGCGAAGAACTTTTCCTCTCCGGAACTAACCCATTCATCCAGCTTACAGTGCACGAAAATCTCAAACAGCGTTTTGTTTTATTGTGGTCTTTACTTGGTGCAGCTCTCCTGCGCAAGTTTCATCATCTCTGCATAACTGCTACCATGGTCGGTTCCAAAACATTTTTCCACACTAACGACTCATCATTTACGCTCCCCTCCCCCTCTCGGCCGCCCCCCTTTTCCCTTGTGCACTTTCGCCCATGTCAGTTATCTCTACTAATTGTGATAAGCACCGTACACAAATCTTGCACCCGAGCGGCCATCTGACCTTGGCGTTCCAAGCAGCCGCTAGTGTCGCCTCGAACCGGCCTGGCTATTGCAACCTACATCTATTGGAAGACGCATACTTCATTCGTGGTTTCTCTCTTCAATTTTTACACCGTATGCTTCACTCCATTGCCAGTTCCACGATTCCTTGATGCGAAGATATGTCGTATAAACAATTCTGCTAGTCAAATAGTCACAAATTTTTCTTACCCCCTTTCGATTAAATACCCCACAGTACTTGACCAAACTACCAAATATTCAGCATTCTTTTGTAACCAGAAATTTCAGAAACTTCTTTTTCTGTCTGAACTATTTATCGTTCGCCGGCCAGTGTGGCCAAGCGGTTCTAGGCGCTACAGTCTGGAACCGCGCGACAGCTACGGTGGCAGGTCCGAATCCTGCCTCGGGCATGGATGTGTGTGATGTCCTTAGGTTAGTTAGGTTTAAGTAGTTGTAAGTTCTAGGGGACTGAAGACGTCAGAAGTTAAGTCCCATAGTGCTCAGAGCCATTTGATTTTTGTTTATCGTTGACGTTCCACTTAGTATGAGGCAACACTCAAATCCAGAAAAGAACTTAGTAATATTTAAATTTATGTTCGTTGTAATCCTCTACCAGTAATAATTTTTCTTGCTGTTGCCAGTTGCCTTTTATATCTTATGTTTTGACCATTGTCATTTATTTTGCTGCCCATATACCATTTTTGGTGACACATTTCGTAATCAATCAGTATCAGATGATTTAATTGGATTCATTGTTTTACTCTTGCTATTCATCGTACAACCGCGGTTCAAGACTATCCATTCCATTAAAACCGCGCGGGGTAGCCGCGCGGTCTACGGCGTCTTGCCACCGTCTGGGTGGTTGACCCCGTCGGAGGTTCGAGTCCTCCCTCGGGCATGGGTGTCTGTGTGTTGTCCTTAGCTTAAATTAAAGTTAGGTTAAGTAATGTGTAGGCTTAGGGACCGATGATCCCAGGAGTTTGGTCCCTTAAGAATTCACACACATTTGAACATTTTTAAACATTCCGTTCAGCTGCTCCTCCATGTCGTCAGCCCTCTACGTAAATTATATTATGATCTGTGACCCAAATCCGCTGACACAATGACGTTGACCGGTTAATGTACCGTGTTCAAAGATTTGGTCAATACGCCCATGTACGCCACTCCACATAATAACTCCTGGACCGACAAAACGATCACGTTCAAAAATGCTGGACGGACCCTCATATGGCGAGAGGTGGAAACACGTAATGCACCCAGGAACATGGTCGAACATGATGGTTTTGATGATCTTGGTGGGAGGCATAGCGTTCCACAGGTTTGCTGACGTTCAAATATTGAAAAAGGTACACTTACATGTCAACTTTATTGTGACACAATATTCCTTCCCATGTGCGGTTTTCAGTGATGCTTTCGCCTATGACATTATTTTTATGCATGAAAATGCGTTACCGAATCGAACAGCGCAGGTGAAGCAGCTCAAGAAGCGAGAGGATATTCACTTACTGCAGCAACTCCACATGCTCCAAAAACCACCCTTCAGTTGTGAGCCACGCTGATGTAGGAATACAACGCCATACCGCAAGAATTCCTTACCAACATTGTAGGCAGGATTGGAGCACGTTGTAGAGCATGCGCTACCATCTCTTATCACACTCTACGAAGAATTGTATCTCGTCTTTCGTAATGTCTAGGGGACCATCATAAATAGGGGTGACTTCAGTGTAATTATTGTCTTTGAATAAAGGCGTCATTTCTGTTCGTTTCACTGCGTATTTATTAGTTACATTTAGTACTACACGGAGGAAGTTCGCTGAAGCGTCAGTTTCATCGAGCTGTTACTGGTGCAGTGACAAATAATGCAAACCAGCGTATAAAGTGTCTCTCATCGACTTAGTCATTAGGAAGTACTACGAAAATTAATTTGGCGTAACATTTAAAACATAAATATCATGTACAGATCGAATTAACTGGTGCATACTCGTATTGTTATGAAAGATGCCCTGTAGGAGTGAACTGCGCTAGTAGTTAGTGCTGTGCTGGCAACGACTGAAGTCGACTAACGGCGGGCTAGGCATTTGGACTTACAGATATGATCAGCAGCCTATAAAAATGTTTTTAGTATCAGTGCGAGATATACTGACCAGTTACATACTACGAAATATTGTATTCGTTATTAATTAATGTATGAAAAGGTATTAACTTCACAAGTGTAGATAATTTTTGTGTGCATATTCGTAGATTACCGGTCGATGTGAAGACACGACTTTTTAATAATTGTGGTTTTGTTGCTGTAAACAACGTTAAATTCGCTACTAAAATAACTGACATCACCGATATCACGTGAATTTCCCTGAGCGTATATGTCACATGAAATATCAATCAGTTTTAGCCAGTGTTACCTGATGATCCGATACCCCATATTTCTCTTAGGACAACTACTTCGAGTGAACACATCAGTTAATTAAAATTTATAGAGCGTTGCGATCTTTTCAGGCATGTGAAGACCCAAATGCGACTCTCCACATTAATGCAGTTTCAGTACAAATGATGCCATTACCGTGGACACAGTGGTAATAATTGTAAGAGTGCTATAACCTCATCCGCCGCGTAGACTATATAATGACCCCTGCCACAATTTGTGTGTTAGGACTCACCACAGGAACTACTTAGGGATTTGATACAGTTTTCACTGGTAGGCTGATTAAGAACCTCCTGACTGCAGCGCTAGGCCAACGGGAGTTACCGGTAGCAGGAGACGGACGCGGCGCTGCGACGCCTCAGACCCAGTGTGTGCATCGCGTTATGCTTCCACATACGGCATGTGTTTCTCATCCCGAAGCACGCAAGACGTGGTATCCGTCGTGATTTCTGCACGCTCTGAAACTACCTGAAACATCTCACGGAACGTGCTGCTCATCGTGATTTGCGACCGCAGCGCTCTTCGGCGGCATTTCCTGGTTGCATCTGGCGCGCAAATCACACGATCTCTTTTTTTTTTTTAATGGACACACATAAAACAGGTGTTTAAAACGTGTCACCGATTGACGAAGAAGAGCCGAGAAAATGTTGAAGACTAACCTGGACTCGTCGATGCCTTGAACCAGAAACGCTGATAGATAATGCTGTGCAACGATCTGAGATGGATATACTAGCAGACGTTATTTGTTAACCCAAATGAACTTCCATCACATTTTCGGTTTTAAATTGAGTATAGTTAAAGCGCAGTGTCTAATGTCAGTTTCCGCAATTGTAATATCGATGTTGTATTGACTACCATCACTCTGAAGTTACGTACTTCTGGCTAATGGGCATGCAACAAGAATTGCAGCATATACATTGTTTACGAGGGCGCTTTGAAAAGTAATGTCTCCAATTTTTTTATGTGAAAACTCTTCAACCTTTAAAATAAAACAAATGTTATGAATATTTTACATCTTTATTCTTCATGTCTACTTATTTAATTTTCAACAGTCGCCATGACGACGTACACATTTCTCCCAACGAGAGATCAGTTTGCTGATAGGTTTGCTGATGGAGCCACAACCTCACTTCTTCTTGCACCGCTTCATCGCCACCTAAATAAAATCTTCGAAGGCGTTCAAGTTTTGGAAAACTAAAAATCCAATTGGGGTCAAGGATGATCCGTGACAACGAACCCATTATGTCGGATTGTTGCAGATGTCATGCTGAAGTAGAGGACTCCACATGTGTGGACGCACTCTCGGAATTCGACATTCGATTACAGCACGCTGTTTCGCGCACAACGACATTTGCTTTATTTAAAAGGCTTAAAGAGTTTTCATACAAAACAATTCGGAGGCATTACTCTCCAGCACGCCTTCGTGTAACATCGACTATTACAGAATTGTATTAAATTAGAGAGTCTGGAAAAAAATGGAAATTGCTAGGGACAAATAGCTGTCAACTGTGCTATGGCTTCGACAGTTCAGCAACTTCCTAAGATACATGGTACGCAATGTCCAAAGACTACAAATGTTATTTGGTATTTAGCAATAACAAATAGTACCGAAAACAACGCGCTTTTGGTAAATTTAAAAGGAAAAATACTTCCTCATGTTCAGCCAAGTTATATTTATTGGGTCACGAGTCGGTTTTTGGCTTCTTAGGCCATCTTCATTAGACAAACAAATCTCGCAAACACAGAGCAACATGAAGTGAAGTGTAACTTGCACAGGTATTATTTGTATAAAAGATACAAAAAGACATAGTTTTTAATAGGAAAACATTAAAATAATTATATTAACTAAAAAGGGAGTAAAGACTTTATGTGGGGATACATTTAACAGACGAAGAGAAATAACACGAATTTACGGTTTGCATATAGTTCTTGTTGCAAAAACTAAAGGGGAAAGTGGAAACTGGTCTGATAATTTAATATTAGGCTGGCATTCTGTCTCATGTACTTCTTGATTTTTCAATAGGGTCATCTTTGTTTTTCTTGGCAGAATGTAAAGTTTCACATTCTACATCATATGAATGACTCTGCTAAAAGATAAAGCTCGAATCTTCCTTCTCTCATATTCTCGCAACTTAAGTGCCATTGCTCTGCCTGACTATCCAGTATACACTTTCACGTTTCGCTGACCACTATATACTTTTCACATTGTGTGCAATAAAACATCACTTGCAAGCAATGTGAAAAAGTGTGATATACTGATCAGTCCGGCAGAACTGTTGTAACTAGGCTACGTGAACGTCAGAGAAAAGCATTCATGTGATACAGTGTAAAGTTTTACCTTCTGCCGCCTGCCGTGGTGGCCGAGCGGTTCTAGGCGCTTCGGTCCGGAACCGCACGACTGCTACGGTCGCAGGCTCGAATCCTGCCTCGGGCATGGATGTGTGTGATGTCCTTAGGTTAGTTAGGTCTAAGTAGTTCTAAGTCTAGGGGACTGATGACCTCAGATGTTAAGTCCCATAGTGCTCAGAGCCACCTAAACCATCTTTTCCTTCTGCCAAGAAAAGCAGAGATGTGATCCTACTGGAAATAAATAGACAACACAAAATGCCAGCCTAATATTAAATGATCAGATCTGTTTCCCTTCCCTTTTGCTAAATTAAGTTTTCATTACAAACACTAGATTCGCCTGTAAATTTATCTTATTTCTAATTTCTGTTAAATGTATCTCCAGATAAAAGAAATCAATAATTATTGTAATGTTTTCCTATGTAAACACTATATAATTTTGTATTTTTTGTACATATAATATCTGTGGAAGTCGAACTTAACGTTTATCTGTTTTTGCGACATTCAGCTGCCACCTGAAGATGGCCTGAGAAGCCGAAGACTTGTTCGTAACTAATAAATGTAATTTCGCAGAACATTAGAAAGTGGTTTTCCTTTTTAATATACCCTGTTCCGCTAAGCACCGACGGAAAATTTAGTTAAAGTGCTTCGGTAATATATCATTGTGCCATAGCTTTGACAAGGTACATATAATGCGAGAAGCGTCAAACGACAAGTTCTTATCTATCAATATATAGTTCTCTCTCTCTCTCTCTCTCTCTCTCTCTCTCTCTCTCTCTCTCTCTCTTTCTCTCATATATATAACGGTATCTGTTCTTTTGGACATGTCCGAAAGAACAGATACCATCGGTGACCATGCAGCTCGTTAGAATGAAATTACAATGAAATGAACACCCTTAGCTGCTTAAAGGCGTTGACGTACGTCAACGGGGACAGATAAAAATGTGTTCCCCGACCGGGACTCGAACCCGGGATCTCCTGCTTACATGGCCACTTAACGGATAGAGCGTCTGCCATGTAAGCAGGAGATCCCGGGTTCGAGTCCCGGTCGAGGCACACATTTTCATCTGTCCCCGTTGACGTATGTCAACGCCTGTAAGCAGCTAAGGGTGTTAATTTCATTGTAATATAGTTTTCTGTCACTTCATTATAGCATTTTCGAGAGAACCTCAGTACGCTGGTGCTTTGAAACAGCGGGAATGTACGCTATTACATTAAAAGCACCAAATTTGGAGTGCAACTATATAAGGGCCAATACAATATGGCGTCTGCCGAGTTCTATATGTGAAAATCGTTGTCCTTGGTTGCGTTCCTCTCTTCGGGGCAAATAATCGGACTCGACATATTCTTCCTTTCATGCTTCGCAGTGTAGTGGGAAGTGGAATGACACGCGCTGTGGCGTCACCAGCTTCTCGTCCACGTACGTTTCCACGTCCCGTGAGAGGTTAGCTTTTAGGACACGCAGGTGCGCCTCCGGTGGGCGGAAGCGGCGTCGTCGGTTTCTGCAAGGTGTGCAGCGAGCGGCCTTCCGGCAGCGTGGGCGGCCCGTCCCAGCGTGCGTGCGGCTGCGCCCGCATCTGCTCGCCAGATGGGGCCCTGGCGGCCGCTCCTTGCGCCCCCTTTGTGCGCGCTGCGGCCGCAGCTGGTCGCAGGTTTCGCGTGTCGGGCGGGCGCTCCACGTAGGGCTCTTCCTGGCAGAGCATTTGCGTCGATGCGCTGCTGTTAGTAAACAGAGAGGCCGTGACAGTGACGTGGGCCGCGCCGCAGCTGGTGCTTCGTGGTCTCGTGCTGTTTGTGCGTCTCGGAATGTTGTGAAGCCGAGAGCGACCTTGGTGCAGTCATCTGTACCTGTGCCATCCCATTCACAAAAGTCTGCGGTCGAAGTTCCATTAAGTGGCGTGGCCTTCGATACAGTTCAGCTGTAGAGCTGACGACTGGAGGCCTCACCGTAGCCACACAAAATTAGCAGAAATAATCCACATCTATGTGATTACTGTGCTATTTACAATAAAGTGCCTGGCACAGGGTTCAATGAACCACCTTCAAGCTGTCTCTCTACCGTTCTGCTCTCGAACGCCGCGCGGGAAAAACGGGCACTTAATTTTTTCTGTGCGAGCCCTGATTTCTCCTATTTTATCGTGAAGACCATTTCTCCCTATGTAGGTGGGTGGCAACAGAATGTTTTCGCAATAGAACGAGAAAACTGGTGATCGAAATTTCATGACAAGATACCGTCGCAACGAAAAACGCCTTTGTTTTAATGATTGCCACTCCAATTCACGTATCATGTCTGTGACACTATCTCCCCAATTTCATGATAATACAAAACGAGCTGCCCTTCTTTGTACTTCTTCGATGTCATCATTCAGCCCCACCTCATGTGGATACCACACCGCACAGCAATACTCCAGGATAGGGCGGACAAGCGTGGTGTAAGCAATCTCTTTAGTAGACCTGTTGCACCTTATAAGTGTTCCGCCAATGACTCGCGGTTTTTGGTCTGCTCTACCCACAATCTTATCTATGTGAACGTTCCAATTTAGGTTATTTGTAATTGTAATAAATAAGTATTTAGCTGAATTTACACCCTTCAGATTTGTGTGACTTATCGCGTAATCGAATTTTAGCTGATTTCTTTTAGTACTCATGTGAATAACTTCACAGTTATCCTTATTCAGGGTCAATTGACACTTTTCGCACCATACAGATATCTTATCTTATCTTATCATTTTGCAAGTCGTTTTGATCATCTAATGACTTTACAAGACTGTAAATGACAGCATCATCTGCAAACAATCTAAGACGGCTACTCAGATTGCCTCCTATGTCGTCAATATAAATCAGGAACAATACAGCGCCTATAATACTTCCTTGGGGAACGCCGGATATTACTTCTGTTTTACTCGATAACTTTCCGTCTGTTACTACGAACTGTGACCTTTCTGACAGGAAATATCGAATCCAGTCGCACAACTGAGGCGATACTCTCCGTAGGCACGCAGTTTGGTTACAAGACGCTTCTGAGGAACGGTGTCGAAAGCATTCTGGAAATCTAAAAATATGGAATGAATTTGACATCCCCTGTCGCTAGCACTCATTACTTCATCAGTATAAAGAGCTTGTGTTTCACAAGAAAGATATTTCCTGAATCCGCGCTATGTGTCTATAAATCGTTTTCTTCGAGGTACTTCATAATTTTCGAATACACATCGACGTTAGTGATACAGGCCTGTAATTCAGCGGATTACTCCTACTACACTTTATGGGTATTGGTGTGACTTGAGCAATTTTCCAGTCTTTAGGTACAGATGTTTCTATGAACGAGTGGTTGTATATAATTGCTAAATATGGAGCTATTATTAAGTGATATAAGTTGCTTTGTTACACCGAGGATATCTACTTCTATATTTCTCATCGTGGCAGTTGATCATGATTGGAATTCAGGAATATTTACTTCGTTTTCTTTGGCGAAGGAGTTTCGGAAAACCGTGTTTAATAATTCTGCTTCAGTGACACTGTCATCAGTGACTTCACCGTTGTTATCGCGCAGTGAAGGTATTGATTGCGTCTTGCCACTGGTGTGCTTTATGTATGACCAGAATCTCTTTGGATTTTCTGCCAGATTTCGAGACAGAATGTCTTTGTGGAAATTATTAAAAGCATCTCGCATTGAAGTACGCGCTATATCGAACTTCTGTAAAACTTTGCCAATCTTGTGGATTTTGCATTCTTTTAAATTTGGCATGCTTTTTTCGTTGCTTTTGCAACAACGCTCTGACCCATTTTGTGTACCATGTGGGATCAGTACCATCACTTATTAATTTATGTGGTATATACCTCTCAATTGCTGTCGTTACTATCTCTTTGAAAACATTCTACAACTTTTCTACACTTACATGATCAGATCGGAAGGAGTGAAGACTGAAGACTGTCTCTTAAAAAGGCCTTAAGAGCATTTTTATCAGCTTTTTTAAAAAGATATACTTTGCGTTTCTTTTTGCTGGCTGTAGGTGTTACGGTATTCAGCCTAGTAGCAACTGCTTTGTGGTCGCTAATCCCTGTATTCGTCACAATACTCACTATTTGCCCAGGATTATTTGTTGCTAAAAGGTAAAGTATGCCTTCGCAACCATTTATGCTTCGAGTGGGCTCATGAACTAATTCTTCAAAATAAATTTCTGAGAAAGCATTCAGTACAATTTCGGATGACGTTTTATGCCTGCCGCCGGCTTTAAACGTATAATTTTTCCAGCATATCGAGGGTAGATTGAAGTCACCACCGACTATAATTGTATGAGCGGGGTACTTATTTGAAATGACACTCAAGTTTTCTTTGAACTGTTCAGCAACTATATCTTCTGAGTCGGAGGGTTGGTAAAACAATCCAATTAATAGTTTCGTCCGATTATCAAGTATAACCTCTACCCATACTATTATACACGAACTATCTACTTCAATTTCGCTACAAGGCAAACTACCTCTGACAGCAATAAATACTCCACCGCCAATTTAATCTATCCTTTCTGAACACTGTTAGATTGAAAAAATTTCGGCTGACCTTATTTCCGGCCTTAGCCAGCTCTGTACCTACAACTATTTTGGCTTCAGTGATTTCTATTAGGGCTTGGAGCTCTGGTTCTTTCCCAACACAGGTACGACAATTTAGAGCTACACTACCAATCGTTTCTGCAACTACCTTACTGTGTTTTACCTGCCCACTTTTAGACGGATGCCCCTTCTGTGGTTCCCTGAGACACTCTAACCTAAAAAACCGCCCAGTCCCTTCCACACAGTCCCCGCTACCCGTGTAGCCGCCTCCTGTGTGTAGTGGACTCCTGACCTATTAAGCGGAACCCGGAAACCCATCACCCGTTGGCGCAAGTCAAGGAATTTGCAGCCTACACGGTCACAGAACCGTCTGAGCCTCTAATAAACCCTCCACTCGGCTCTGCACCAAAGGACCACTGTCGGTTCTGTTCACGATGCTGCAGATGGTAAGCTCCGCCTTAATCTCGGAAGCAGTCTTTACCATTTCCGCTAGCCGCCCAAAACTAGACAGAATTTGCCCCGACCCAAAGCGACACACGTCATTGGTACCGAAATGAGCCACCACCTGCAGTTGGTTGCACCCTGTACTCTTCCTGGCATCCGGAAGAACCCTTTCCACATCTGGAATGACTCCCCCGGAATGCATACGGAGTGCACTCTCGGTTGCTTCCCCTCCTTGGGAGCCATGTTCCTAAGGGGCTCCATTACGCGCCTAACGTTCGAGCTCCCAACTACCAGCAAACTGGCCATTGTGGACGTGCTCACTCACGTGTTTCATTACAGAACATTAATCTGTCTTGATCTCACCATTTTTATTTATTTATTTATTTTTTTGGTCATCAGTCTACTGACTGGTTTGATGCGGCCCGCCACGAATTCCTTTCCTGTGCTAACCTCTTCATCTCAGAGTAGCACTTGCAACCTACATCCTCAATTATTTGCTTGACGTATTCCAGTCTCTGTCTTCCTCTACAGTTTTTGCCCTCTACAGCTCCCTTTAGTACCATGGAAGTCATTCCCTCATGTCTTAGCAGATGTCCTATCATCCTGTCCCTTCTCCTTATCAGTGTTTTCCACATATTCCTTTCCTCTCCGATTCTGCGTAGAACCTCCTTATTCCTTACCTTATCAGTCCACCTAATTTTCAACATTCGTCTATAGCACCACATCTCAAATGCTTCGATTCTCTTCTGTTCTGGTTTTCCCACAGTCCATGTTTCACTACCATACAATGCTGTACTCCAGACGTACATCCTCAGAAATTTCTTCCTCAAATTAAGGCCGGTATTTGATATTAGTAGACTTCTCTTGGCCAGAAATGCCTTTTTTGCCATAGCGAGTCTGCTTTTGATGTCCTCCTTGCTCCGTCCGTCATTGGTTATTTTACTGCCTAGGTAGCAGAATTCCTTAACTTCATTGACTTCGTGACCATCAGTCCTGATGTTAAGTTTCTCGCTGTTCTCATTTCTACTACTTCTCATTACCTTCGTCTTTCTCCGATTTACTCTCAAACCATACTGTGTACTCATTAGACTGTTCATTCCGTTCAGCAGATCATTTAATTCTTCTTCACTTTCACTTAGGATAGCAATGTCATCAGCGAATCGTATCATTGATATCCTTTCACCTTATATTTTTATTCCACTCCTGAACCTTTCTTTTATTTCCATCATTGCTTCCTCGATGTACAGATTGAAGAGTAGGGGCGAAAGGCTACAGCCTTGTCTTACACCCTTCTTAATACGAGCACTTCGTTCTTGATCGTCCACTCTTATTATTCCCTCTTGTTTGTTGTACATATTGTATATGACCCGTCTCTCCCTATAGCTTACCCCCAATTTTTTTCAGAATCTCGAACAGCTTGCACCATTTTATATTGTCGAACGCTTTTTCCAAGTCTTGATTTTTCTTTAGCCTTGCTTCCATTGTTAGCCGTAACGTCAGAATTGCCTCTCTCGTCCCTTTACTTTTCCTAAAGCCAAACTGATCGTCACCTAGCGCATTCTCAATTTTCTTTTCCATTCTTCTCTATATTATTCTTGTAAGCAGCTTCGATGCATGAGCTGTTAAGCTGATTGTGCGATAATTCTCGCACTTGTCAGCTCTTGCCGTCTTCGGAATTGTGTGGATGATGCTTTTCCGAAAGTCAGATAGTATGTCGCCAGACTCGTATATTCTACACACCAACGTGAATAGTCGTTTTGTTGCCACTTCCCCCAATGATTTTAGAAATGCTGATGGAATGTTATCTATCCCTTCTGCCTTATTTGACCGTAAGTCCTCCAAAGCTCTTTTAAATTCCGATTCTAATACTGGATCCCTAATCTCTTCTAAATCGACTCCTGTTTCTTCTTCTATCACATCAGACAAATCTTCACCCTCATAGAGGCTTTCAATGTATTCTTTCCACCTATCTGCTCTCTCCTCTGCATTTAACAGTGGAATTCCCGTTGCACTCTTAATGTTACCACCGTTGCTTTCAATGTCACCAAAGATTGTTTTGACTTTCCTGTATGCTGAGTTTGTCCTTCCGACAATCATATCTTTTTCGATGTCTTCACATTTTTCCTTCAGCCATTTCGTCTTAGCTTCCCTGAACTTCCTATTTACTTCATTCCTCAGCGACTTGTATTTCTGTATTCCTGATTTTCCCGGAACTTGTTTGTGCTTCCTCCTTTCATCAATCAACTGAAGTATTTCTTCTGTTACCCATGGTTTCTTCGCAGCTACCTTCTTTGTACCTATGTTTTCCTTTCCAACTTCTGTGATCGCCCTTTTTAGAGATGTCCATTCCTCTTCAACTGTACTGCCTACTGCGCTATTCCTTATTGCTGTATCTATAGCGTTAGAGAACTTCAAACGTATCTCGTCATTCCTTAGTACTTCCGTATCCCACTTCTTTGCGTATTGATTCTTCCTGACTAATGTCTTGAACTTCAGCCTACTCTTCATCACTACTATATTGTGGTCTGAGTCTATATCTGCTCCTGGGTACGCCTTACAATCCAGTATCTGATTTCGGAATCTCTGTCTGACCATGATGTAATCTAATTGAAATCTTCCCGTATCTCCCGGCCTTTTCCAAGTATACCTCCTCCTCTTGTGATTCTTGAACAGGGTATTCGCTATTACTAGCTGAAACTTGTTACAGAACTCAATTAGTCTTTCTCCTCTTTCATTCCTTGTCCCAAGCCCATATTCTCCTGTAACCTTTTCTTCTACTCCTTCCCCTACAACTGCATGCCAGTCGCCAATGACTATTAGATTTTCGTCCCCGTTTACATACTGCATTACCCTTTCAATATCCTCATACACTTTCTCTATCTGTTCATCTTCAGCTAGCGACATCGGCATGTATATCTGAACTATCGTTGTCGGTGTTGGTCTGCTGTCGATTCTGATTAGAACAACCCGGTCATTGAACTGTTCACAGTAACACACCCTCTGTCCTACCTTCCTGTTCATAACGAATCCTACACCTGTTACACCATTTTCTGCTGCTGTTGATATTACCCGATACTCATCTGACCAGAAATCCTTGTCTTCCTTCCACTTCACTTCACTGACCCCTATTATATCTAGATTGAACCTTTGCATTTCCCTTTTCAGATTTTCTAGTTTCCCTGCCACGTTCAAGCTTCTGACATTCCACGCCCCGACTCGTAGAACGTTATCCTTTCGTTGATTATTCAATCTTTTTCTCATGGTAACCTCCCCCTTGGCAGTCCCCTCCCGGAGATCCGAATGGGGGATTATTCCGGAATCTTTTGCCAATTGAGAGATCAGCATAACACTTCTTCAATTACAGGCCACATGTTCTGTGGATACACGTTACGTGTCTTTAATGCAGTGGTTTCCATTGCCTTCTGCATCCTCATGTCGTTGATCATTGCTGATTCTTCCGCCTTTAGGGGCAATTTCCCACCCCTAATACAAGAGTGCCCTGAACCTCTATCCGCTCCTCCGCCCTCTTTGACAAGGCCGTTGGCAGAATGAGGCTGACTTCTTATTCGGAAGTATTCGGCCACCAATGCTGATTATTTATCAAAATTTAGGCAGTGGCGGGGATCGAACCCGGGACCGAAGACGTTTTGATTATGAATCAAAGACGCTACCCCTAGACCACGCGTCATTTTTATTACCTGAAATATGTTCACAATTGCGAATATGGACAACCATCAGCAGCATAATGGAGTGATGATAATGTAAATTTGTGCCAGATCGGGACTCGAACCGGAAATTTCCACTTATCACGACCTGTCTCATTACATTTAGACTAGCCGAGCACGACTCGCTGCCAGAGTCAAACGTCCATGTGTCGTCAACCATGTGTGTGTACAACCTGTGCTCTTACACATTCATTATGTATCTTCCCGTACATGGGGGAACGATTCCAACCCTGGTACTTCTTCTGCTTTAGGGCCACGTACTGTAGCCATTGAAAGTCGCTTGCCCGGTATCGGCGGATAAATACGACATTTTAGCGATTGTGCTGTTCAGAAGTACGGTGGAGTGCTCCTTCGGACATGTACATCCGAAGGACATTTGCTTCGTATTTCTGAACAACACCGACACTGCAATATCGTATTTTTCTTACCAGTTTTGACTAACGACAAGCCTGAATCTGTAGTTCGGTATGAAAGTGTTCAGATCCGACGAGAGCTGAAAGATTCGAAAAATTTTGTGACTAAGACGGAAGACTAAATTCGAGCAGTCTCTGTGGTATCACAAGAAAATTCATTTAGAATTGTAAGACTTTCGATGTGGATCAGTCACTAGCATAAATGACACGGTTGAGTTGTAAGAAAAGGCCAGTTTATATTTTAGACGTATTATTCGTAACATGCGGTAGTTGGTGCCCAGTCTTTGGTCGCTCTAGACCAGCGTATTTTCTCGAAAACTTGAGTTAGGGGGAAAAAAAAGGAACGAAGAGCACTGTTCAGTGTCCCGTCGATGACGAGGTCATTAGAGTCTGAGCACTAGCTCGGACTGGGAAAAGGATTCGGCTGGTACATTTCGAAGGAACCATCCCAGCATTTGCCGCAAGTTGATAAGAGAACACAGAAAAAATAAATCAACGTGACAAGACGAAGAGAAAACACAGATAACCTAAATGAAGATGGCAAGACCGGGATTTGAACAGCCGTCCTTCTAAATATAAGTCCGGGGTTGGACTGCACAACCTTGCTCGAGCTGAGGAATACGGTCTGTCAATTTTGCAATTTTTAATCCTGCAGCATAAAAAGTCTTTTATATTAGGGGAAGTATTTTCATTGTGGATACAACTTAAAGAGCTTGCTTCCAAAATTCCTCACAAATAAATTTGTGAAACTGAATTTCAATAAATCTAACCATATGAAAGAGAAATATATTCCATATATTTACTCTTCCTAAAGTAATGGACAGTAAATAAACTAAACCGGAGGAGGGAAGCCTCAGGCCAACCGAAGTTAATCAACTCGGGGGGGGGATATAAATATTTTACGAATGTACGTGTGGGATACTGAGCTTCGAAATCTTCACCTATGTTATTTGATATGCAAATACGATTAAAATGTGGAATAATACCCGCAGAATTCGACTTAAAATATTTATCCTCCATCTATGTTTGAAAGAACAGTTTCATTGTTGGCTATACAGGGTGTCCCATTTATCTTGACGACCCTAGATAACTGTTTGTCCAGATTCAAATTACAAAATGTTCAAAGCAAATGTTCTTTAGCCGTCAGAGGGACATCAGTCAGCATGATTGCCTTCGTTGTAGATTTGTTTTTTTTTTACAAAGATGAACAGCGGGATGACTTTTTTAAATAGCACCCTGTATTTTTTATTCAGTAATTCATTTCCTCTCCTAGAGACCTATTCAAAAATGTATCACGGTGTACCATTCACTGAAACACAACGTTATTAATTACGTAACACAACATTGACGTTTACGCTCGCAGCGCTTAGTGCAGGTACTCGGGGTAATGGAAAACGTCCAAGTGCTGACGTTGACAGAGGACGAATGTAAACATAATTAGAATGCACATCCGTCATTCCGTCAACCATCGCCAGTTGAAGAGTTGTGTGACTAGAACGTACACCTAAGAAGATAGGTAGAAGTGCTACTGATCTATGGAGAATGTATGTTAGCAGAACAGCAATGGCAATACTGTTTTCATATGTACAGGTACATTTAGTACAGTAGTTTAGTCCTTTTAAATACTGTTGTGTAGAGTAGGCATACGGTAAAGGCTGTCCTTCCTACAAACTGCATCGACAAAGCATTTTTTTTATTGTTGTTGTCGAAGGTAGGCGAAATGCTACGCAGGCAGCGGAACTGTAAAGAGAGCGATTTCCTGAAAAGAACCCACCTTCCCGACGGATGTTTACCCCTCTTGTTGCAACGCTTCAGGAAACGGGAAGTTTCAATCCACAACACACTCGTTGTAGCACTCGCACAGACGAAGCTGCCGAAGTTACTGTTCTCGCTTCCGTTGCTATGAATCCACACGCGAGCACACGACAGCTTGAACACGAGATTTGCATTCCTAAAACCAGTGTACATCGTATTCTTTCACATCACCTGTTCCATCGTTACCATGTACGCCTACATCAAGAATTGCGTGGGGATGATTTCCAGAATCGTCTACAGTTCTGTCAGTGGGCACAGCAGCAAATCCTCGCCAACCCGAACTTCTTCTGCAATGTTCTATTTACCGATGAATGTTACTTCTCAAAGGACAGGTAAATACAAGCAACATGCATTATTGGTCCAGCGACAACCCACGATGGGTTAGACAGGAAGAACATCAGTGTCAATGGAGAGTTAACGTCTCGTGTGGGATGCTTGGTATTACAATTATTGGCCCGTATTTCATCAGTGGTAGTCTAAACGGCACAGTGTATGCCAACTTCCTCAGACGAATTCTTCATCTTCTGGATGAAGTGCCGCTAAGAACCAGAATGCTTATGTGGTATCAACTCGATGGATGTACAGCACATAATGCCTTGCGTGCACGTCGTATTCTGAACCGAAGGTATCCTGCCAGATGGATTGGTCGAGGAACAGTTACTTGGCCTGCTAGGTCTCCTGATTTAAATCCTCTGGACTTTTTTCTTTGGGGATGCATTAAAGACGTTGTCTATCGCGATATTCCAACAACTCCAGAGGAGATGCAGGAACGTATCCTGCTTGCTTGTAATTCTCTTCAGCAGGCAACACTGGAAGCAGGAAATAATTCTTTCAGTCAACGAGTGCACCAGTGTATCGGTGTTCAGGGTCACCACTTTGAGCACCTTTGAATGTTCTACTCCTGGGCAGTGGTACAGGAGAGTCAGTAAATTTTGTGTTACGTTTTTACTTGGTTTTCATTTGTTTTCAGACGACTCCAGCAAGTGGACGAGTTTGTGATCCCGGGCTCAAAGTCAATGTTGTGTTATGTATTTAATAATGTTGTGTTTCAGTGAATGGTACACTGTGACACATTTTTGAACATGTCTTTAGGACAGGAAATGAATTACCGAATAAAAATACAGGGTTCCATTTAAAAAAGTCATACCGCAGTTCATATCTTTGTAAAAAACAAAGCTACAACGAAGTCAATGCTGATTGATGTCTCCCTGACGGCTAAAGAGCATTTCCTTGAAACATATTGTAATTTGCATCTGGACAAACAGTTATTTAGGGTGGTCAAGATAAATGGGACCCCATGTATACGTGGAGTATGTCTTTTCGGGCATGTACGAAAGAACAGCCACCACATATATAATTAAGGTGATGACTGCCAAAGATCACTTCAGTGTAGAAGCTCACTAAGCTCCAACTCTTAGGGGAATAGGCGAAATGCCGCGAGTAATGAGGCTAATGAGCAGGGGCAGTGCGTCAGACGTGTGTGGTATAAGTTGAGAATTTGAGTGTAACGGGAGGCGTGCTAGGGCAGTCCGTGTGGTTTTTATGACCTGTGTGTCCGGATGGGTCAGTGGTCAGTGCATCTGCCTAGTAAGCAGGAGAATCCTGGTCCGGCACAAACTTTCAGCGTGCCCCATTGATATAAATCAATGGCCACTGGCAGCTAATGTCTTTAATTCGTTTGTGTCTGTGTTCAATGTTGGCAGTTCACCTTATTACTGCCGTCTGTAAATATGTCAGCGAATGTGAATGTGTACCCCTTCAAAATGGTTCAATTGGCTCTGAGTACTCTGTGACTTAACGTCTGAGGTCATCAGTCCCCTAGAACTTAGAACTACTTAAACCTAACTAACCTATGGACATCACACACATTCATGCCCGAGGCAGGATTCGAACCTGCGACCGTAGCGGTCGCGCAGTTCCAGACTGTAGCGCCTAGAACCGCTCCGCCACACCGGCCGGCATACCCTTCATTGAGGCCGCAAGTGAGTAGTGTTTTTCTCAATTGTCACTTCGGTACACGTGGCTTTGAAACATACATAGTATTCAGTGTGAACAAACCAGTAGCTATTCAGTATCCTTTACAAATGCTCTGTACAAAACTTTACGTAAGCAGTAAGTTGCAAACATAACAAACTACAATATCGTACCATGTGCTGTGTAGCAAAACAACATTCACAGACACGCATTTGCGTATGTTTGACGTTTCGGAGAAGTTCTCCACACTGCCACGCTCTGTTGTTTTGAACTTTCTTTGTAACGCTGCACGACATGTTGTTCTCCTACTAGAAATTTCAATTCTACTTATGCCTTATTTTTCTCTCCCACTCCTAGAATGAGTACTGCCGTATCCTCTGCATCTATGTCTCCAGTTATATTTCTTTTTTTGCGTTTTTCATTTTTGTATCTGTGTACTTACTATACACATCTGGCTCACTCATTGTTTCCCCTTGCGTAACGAGCCATCCCCACAATGTGGTTGTGGAGCAGACTGACGGTATCCCTTAGATTGGTGGAATCTCCCCTTCTTTTCGCCCATCATACTAAGTATAGCCGTTCAGATTCCTTGTCTTTAATATTGGCAAACGATTCACGGATGGCTGAGCCGGTTCTCAGTTTCCTTCGTGAAAGTGGTTTTTATTTTCAGTTACAAGATTTCGCTTTACTCGTGGAGCAGGGGCAGGGTGACTGCAGTTGGGTCCTCTCTTCGTGTCTTCTGGGTCTGGGACCCATGACCATTCCCGCTTGCAAAGATCGCTCTTTTATCCTTTGTTTCTCCAGTTTTTAGATTTGGTCTACCCTTTATGCCTTCTACTGTGTATGTTTTCAGCTTCCTCCCTTTATATTTTGACCCCTCTGACTGGTTCCGCCCACTTTCAGCGGCCACCTCTAGCTTACGCATGTAGTTTTTGGGTCGTTGGACTGATGACCTCGGCGTTTAGTCTCCTTACTACCTCAATTAATCAGTCTTGTTAGTGTTTTCTATATATTCCTTTCCTCTCAGAGTCCGTCCAGAAACTCGTTCCTTACCTTACCAGTAATTTTCAACATTGGTTTGTGGCACCACATCTAAAATACTTAGATTATCTTGTGTTCCTGCTTCCCCACTGTCCATGTTTCACTACCACATAATGCTGTGTAGCAAACGTACAGTCTCAGAAATTTCTTTCTCAGATTTAGGCCTATGTTTGATACTAGTAGGCATATCTTGACCAGGAATGCACTTTTTGCCATTGCTAGTTTGTTTTGATGTCCTCCTTGCTCCGTCGTCATTGATTATTTTGCTGCCTAGGTAAGAGAATTCCTTGGCTTCATTGACTTCGTGATCATCAGTGTAAGTTTCCCGGTGTTATCATTTCTGCTACTTCTCATTACTTTAGTCTTTCTTCGATTTACTCTCAATCCATATTCTGTACTCAATCATTCCATTCAGCGGATCATGTAATTCTTCATCACTTTCAGTGAGGATACCAGTGTTATGAGCGACCTTAATACCCTTTTATCTTGAATTTTAATTCCACCCCTGAACGTTTCTTTTATTTCTCTCATTACATCTTCGATGTATATATTGTGCAGTAAGGGCGAGATACTACATTCCTGCATTACACCCTTTTTAATCCGAGCACTTCGTTGTTGATCGACCACTCTTATCATTCCCTCTTGGCTCTTAACACATCTTGTATATTACCCGCCTTTCCCTACAGGTTACGCTATTGTTGCACTATTTGACATTGTCGACTTTCTTTTCAGGTCGAAAAATACTATGAACGTGTATTGATTTTTGTTTAGTCCTGGTTCCATTATCAACCGCAACGCCAGAATTGCCTCTCTGGTGCCTTTAGTTTTCCTAAAGCCAAACTGATACACACCTATCACATCCTCAATTTCCTCTTACATTCTTCTATACGGGGTGTTACAAAAAGGTACGGCCAAACTTTCAGGAAACATTCCTCACACACAAATAAAGAAAAGATGTTATGTGGACATGTTTCCGGAAACGCTTAATTTCCATGTTAGAGCTCAATTTAGTTTCGTTCTTCCACCTACGCTCAATGGAGCACGTTATCATGATTTCATACGGGATACTCTACCTGTGCTGCTAGAACATGTGCCTTTACAAGTACGATACAACATGTGATTCATGCACGATGGAACACCTGCACATGTCAGTCGAAATGTTCGTACGCTTCTCAACAATAGATTCGGTGACCGATGGATTGGTAGAGGCGGACCAATTCCATGGCCTCCACGCTCTCCTGACCTCAATCCTCTTGACTTTCATTTATGGGGACATTTGAAAGCTCTTGTCTACGCAACCCCGGTACCAAATGTAGAAACTCTTCGTGCTCGTATTGTGGACGGCTGTGATACAATACGCCATTCTCCAGGGCTGCATCAGCGCATCAGGGATTCCATGCGACGGAGGGTGGATGCATATATCCTCGCTAACGGAGGACATTTTGAACATTTCCTGTAACAGTGTTTGAAGTCACGCTGGTACGTTCTGTTGCTGTGTGTTTCCATTCCATGATGAATGTGATATGAAGAGAAGTAATAAAATGAGCTCTAACATGTAAAGTAAGCGTTTCCGGACACATGTCCACGTAACATATTTTCTTTCTTTGTGTGTGAGGAATGTTTCCTGAAAATTTGGCCGTACCTTTTTTGTAACATCCTGTATATTATTCTTGTCAGCAACTTCAATGCATGAGCTGTTAAGCTGATTGTGGGATAATTCTCGTACTTATCGGATCATCTTTCGAATTGTGTGGGTGATATTTTTCCGAAACTCAGATAGTATAGTCGTTTTGTTGCCGTTACCCAAATGATTTTAGGAATGCTGATCTGTCAAATCTCTTTTAAATTCTGATTTTAATACCGGATCTCCTATCGCTTCTGAATCGTCTCCTGTTCCTTTTTCTATCACGTTAGACAAATTCCCCCCAACCCCTCCCCACAGAGGCCTCCAGTGTACTTTCTTCACCTATCCGCTTAGGCTACCAACAACCAAAGCTGCAGATCCAACACAAATCTGCACTGACGCAAGTGGAAAGTGGTACACTGTGACCTTGAGTGAACGCTATCAAACGGATACTGCAGTATTGCCATACTTACCGATACGTTGGTTGAGATATCATCCTTATGCGATTATATTTATAGTATAGAAAACAGATATTTCTACAGTTGAAGACTGGTGTGAATTTATGATGGCTATTTCGTGCGCCCAATGTAACCGGAACCTTTACGGCTGGAGGCTGCAACACAGCTTGCGCGGAGGACGTCCACTTGCTGCTTATCGTCATCTTGAACTTTGAAAAAAGTGTAGTCGTTGGCATGAGGGACATGTAAGCATCATACCGATAGATTTGAGAGACAGTTGGCGATAGAACGAGTGATCAGCAGACTGACTTAGGACAATATATCAGTATGCTCGGATCCTTCCAAGACTGCATTACGGTTTGGTAATACGTCAGCGAATGTAAATGTTGCTCTTCCCCATTTAGGCCACAAGTGTGTTGTGTGACGACTTTTGGAGTGGTTCTGGCAGTAGAAGGACGGCATCAGCTGAAATACGGGCAAAACGTCGGGAACAGATTACTAGAAGCTACGTTGAGACTGCGAGGTGTCACGAGCCATTTACTGCCAATACCATACTATAGCCCACAGAATACTCAAAGGTGCAGAGCCGGAATCAGTTGGGATATTGCTAGTCTAGGACCTTCAGCGATGAGTCCATCTACGGTTTGTACCCTATTGACCGATGGGTATAGAGAAGGATACCAAATGGTGTATTCCAACAGGATAATACAGAATCCCAGACTGCTGTTCACACCATAAACGCCTTGAAGAAATTACGGGTCTTTGACTGGCCTACCGAAGTCAGCGGTGTCCAAAACCTGATGTAACCTCTGGCCGTTGGCCACTAAATTTCTGAAGAAGCTGGCGTCCGACGAGTGAACCGTGTCAGTAAAGACAAGACTGGCTGCTGCTGCACAGTTTTAATTAATTTCGTGGTGCACAGCTGTAACTGTCGCTTTTTCGGCGTTTTCAGTCAGTGCTGATGCTGCAAATGCACACAGCCTGCTCCGGTGGGCACTCCCTAAAGGTGCTATGCCCTGCCTGCATTAGCAGCCTCAGGACCAACTAAAAAATGCCAAAGAAGTGACATTAACAGCTGTCCGCTGCAGTGGACACCACCACAAGGTTAAAACAGCGTATCGGTGTAGCAGGATCAGAGTTTATTTAATTCTATAAATGAGAGTATACGTCTATATTTAAATGTATTGAATTGGAAATTGTGATACCTGTGGATACAGTCCTTCACTCACTTATTGCTTCATCTAATGGGAGTGTACACGTTTAAGCTAAACTTCAGAACAGATTGCACAATTGCAATTATACTGCCCAGCTAACTGACAACTCACAACTGACGGTGACGTCTGGCTGGGCTCAGCAACCACAACAAGAACACCTCAGCTCAGAAATATACCTATCTTATTCAAAGACCATTCATAACTAATTCTTATTCCGTGACTGCACGATTTTCTCTGTTGCCCTAACGCTCAAATTGAATATATCTATATACTTTCTCAGATTATTTAACTCAATTACATTTCATTGAGAAAGAAAAGGATAATTTCGTAAGTAATTTGTCTCTGAGGCCCGCATAATCATTTGTCATTGTTACCTAAAGCCCCATGTTATCAGATTCAGCCTGGAACCTTCGCAAGACTACTTAAATATAGAGAACCGTCTTTCACAAATGTGTGGAGATCATAACAGTTTTATGTCAAATTTAGGCTGAAAAACAGGCACTTCCTGTAAACAGCTAAATATATTAACTTAATAAATTTTAGAAAATGTCACCTAACGTGTCACTAATGTTAACATTTCAGATGAGCATGTTAATTTCTTCATTGGTTATACTGACGGGTCCAAGCAGATAGTCACTTCACAATTCAGTGGTGGTCGTTGGCATGACATAGAAGCAATTTCAGTTTGAGGTATCTGTGAGCCTCAAGATATTTAGAGTGGGTATGTCAACCAGTTAGATTTCTCATCTGATGGATAACCTCCGTGTCCTTGAAAGCATTCAGAATATACACCAGTGAACAGAATAGTGGTGAACCCTTTTGCCCTACAAAAGAGCGGGATAAATGTTACACTCAGCGCACATTGGAATCCAGGGAAATGAAGAAGCCGGTATCGCGGCCGAGGAGTACTGCAGCGTGACAGATTTAACGGTAGTCCTTCCAAATGAGCTTTCACCTACTTACTTAGAACTAAATAGTAACTTTAAAATCAAAACGGGAGGAGTGGTTGGAAACGGCAATTCAAGCTGCCGTCAGTGAAATACGATGCGTTTGGAACTTAGTATTTCCATCAGCAAGAGATTGCTCGTACTGAAGCATCTTTAAACTCTGCTTCACCACGCGCCATTTCCGAACAAATTGTGAGAAAACAACCGAAGAGATTTTCACAAACGCGATACAATGCAAAAAAAAGAAAAAAAAAGTATAAAGTCAATCGGAACTGAAATCCAAACTTTCGAAGCTGTTGCAGTAATATGTTAAGCTGAGGGATTTACCCAATTCAATAATTACTTGTGTTTTGGCCAAATTCTGTAAATTTCTCCAAGACTAAAGTTCGGAAAGATCTGTTCCTATTTAATAATCACACATCTACTTTTTACTCGGTTATATAAAGTAGCCTTTTTGTATGTAACATATTGAATCTTTGAACATTTGATAACCAGACATGACAGATTATTGTTAATGACGCGTTTAAAACGTGTGTATTTCTAACTCAGTCTAATTTTCCAAGGAAAATGATCATTTCCTTCCAGTTACTGTTGCTCTCCGTATATGAGGAAGGTAACTGCTTAAGTTTCACAGTAGTGCTCAGTGCGATAGTAGATCAGAGTTATTTCCTATTTGTCGGATATTTTTCTTCACTCCTGTGTTGAAAACAGACTCGATTGCCTGTGACCTGTAGTACATGCGTACCAGCTAAAAAAAAATTCAGGCACAGTGGTCTCGTTTTCGGTTTCATTGCATAATGGCATCGTTATGATGGGGAAGACAATAGTGAGATTCATGACGAAACAGAGTCTTATGATGCTATTCTTCCCGCTCACGGCGTATCTCCGGCTATTATTTCCGTCGTCACAGAGTGTCAATGAGATTACTAACGTTGTTTCTCGCGCAGAAATTCTGTGGTTCAACAGCTGGTATGTTATGAAATAGTATCCAACGAAAGGCTATTATAAAACAAACTAACAGGGGTCTTAAGAGAGCCTTCCCTCCCCCATGAAATAAGAAAAACTTCTAACATTAGTCGAATCTTGAATATTTTTATAATACGATAGCCCAGCGACAACAGTGTTCTCATGTGTCAAGAAAGTAAACTGTAACTGGGAATATTCGAATGCCTGCAGCGCTATCATGATTCATGTGTTCGGCTTTTCAACTCGTGCGAAACAAAATGTCCCATCACGTCTCCACGTTAGTCTGTCCTTTGCAACCCTCTTCATCTGTACCTGTTTACTGTTTTCATAACTAGGTCTACAATTTTACCCTCTCCCCCTACACACACACACACACACACACACACACACACACACACACACACACACACACACACACACACACACACACACAAAATCCCTTCTTTTTAGTCAAGTTGTCCCATGAGTTTTCAGTTACATTCAGTACTTCATTATTAGTAAGTCGATGTACCCGCGTAATCTTCGGCTTTCCTCTGTAGCAATACATTTCAAAAAAGCTTCGTTTTCTTCGTGTCTGAAGTGCTTATCTTCCATATTTTAGTTCCGTTCAGTGCTACGCTAACGGCAGTTACCTTCATAAAAGACACCATAACATTTGAGTTTGTGTTAGAAGTTAACAAATTCCTCTCTTGCCAGAAACGCTGTTCTTGCTGTTACCAGTCTGCATTTTACATGCAACCGTTATCAGTTATTTTTCTGACTAAATAACAAACGTCATGCCGGCCTTAGTGGCCGAGCGGTTCTAGGCGCTACAGTCTGGAACCGCGCGACCGCTACAGTCGCAGGTTTGAATCCTGCGTCGGGCATGGATGTGTGTGATGTCCTTAGGTTAGTTAGGTATAAGTAGTTCTAAGTTCTAGGGGACTGATGACCTCAGCAGTTAAGTCCATTTGAACAAACGTAATCTGTTACTTTTACTGGCTCCTTTCCTAATCTGATTCCGTCAGCATCGGCAGACTTAATTCGTTTACATTCCTTTACCTATGTCTTACTTTTTTTCACAATAACCTTAAACCTCTTTCCAAGGCACTGTTCATCCCGTTCAACTGATTTATTCTTTATGTACTGAATATTCTTGTAATGTCTTAGGAATTATCTCCGTGGTACCTCGTAAATGAGAAATATTCATATTCATCTGAATTAATTTTGTAGACGTGAAATGGAGATGATGAAGTTGAAAGCCGTGAAGATGTGAAATTAGATGAGATGATACCAGCTGTAACCGTTGATAAATGCTTAATTAGCAGTATAATGAATATGTGACGATGTTTTTGTTCGTCACAAACTCTTCACAACACTGTATCAGTTTTAAAAAAATGGCAATACCATTCACCTGAGGCACTTTTAATTTGACCTGTACATGCTGTACAGGAAAAGTGTGTACTGAACAGTGGGAAAAAAGATGCGTTTGTTCATTGTACCTGCGTACCTCGTAAAGGCTCTACAAATGGGAATTGTAGCTTACCGTGTTTGTTGTGATGCAGTCGTTAATTGTAGTTACCTTTTCGGAACTGGTAATTGTAATGATATGCATATGTGATCAGTTACGGTAAATAATTCTAGTAAAGTGGGACAGTTAATCATAAAATGCTGGTGTCTTCGTAAGCTTGCATTCCTCGTAACGGTTAAGAAAGTATATACCCACAGAATTCAAGTTATGATTAGCTTGACATTACTTGAATTTAAATTCCAAAAATGACTAAGCAGAAAGAAGTTCTTGCTGCCAATAGGTTAGTCAGTTGTTTTGATTTCTCAACGAAAGAAAATTGTTGGAAGGAGCAATTTCTTTTATTTGGTAAAAACATTCTAAAGCCAAGATCGCATAAATATTTCTTTATTTACACCAATCGGTTTCGACATACTTTACTGTCCTCCTCAGGTCTTCAAAATTTTTATTATAAAACTTGTTTATTTTAAGCTAGAACCTTCACGCCACTAACATAACTTGGGGTGGAGGTTCCAACTCAAAATGAATGCGTTGTATAACAAAAAATTTTTGAAGACCTGAGGACGACAGCAGAGTCTGCCGAAACCGGTTGTTGTAAATAAATATTTTTGCTATACTGGCCTTACAAGATTTGTAGCAGGTGTTCTGGTAGACTCCTGGTGCTGTAATCAGTACGAACTAAATCATCTTCATCGAAATTAGGGGTTAAAGGTCTTCCAATTCGTTTCACCCTCAAAGGTGTTGGTTTAGTCATATTTTCTTTGGTGTTCTAGTTTCTTTTCTTTGGATTACAATTAATTCACTTGCAGTGACTTCGGTAATCGGAAGCCAGACGTTCACGTGTTCTTTCAAATTTTAATATCTTCTCCCTTGGTTTTAGTTCCAACTTGTCAGATAACGGTACACAACACAAGGTATGTCTCGCCATGGTCAAAAGATTTTCCTGAACTTCGGGAGTTGAAGCAACGGAGGTACTCCTCGGGCATTTGGGAAGAGGTTGTTGGGTTGAAATTTAGTACCAGAGGGGGAAAGAAAAATTTCGTGTTTGCGTGTGATTTTTGGAGTCTGTATCCAAACGTAGCGTTATTGGAAAGCTTTATTGTTATTGCTATATAAACTACTTCTAAATCTGTTGGATATCAGTAGTTCACAAGTGGAACTGACTGTAAAGAAATTAATATCGGCTGTGGAGCAGGTGGCGAAGTGGTTAAGAGCTTAAGAGGTTGTGATACTCTACTCGGATTCGCTACAAACTGTGATTGGGGAAGGAAGGGAGTATGCTCTAAATTATAATCAATTTTCAGATCACATATAACAAACGCAAGGATTCTGGGAAGCAATGCGATGCTTCGTCATTTGGCAAGATCAGACAAAACATAAATCGCCCACTGAAGGAAAGATTCTACTGTAAAATATCAGAACATTCTCTCTCTCTCTCTCTCTCTCTCTCTCTCTCTCTCTCTCTCTCTCTCTGTGTGTGTGTGTGTGTGTGTGTGTGTGTGTGTGTGTGTGTAGCTTGACTTCGTTAGCTCTTTCAGAAGGAGAGTTCATAGTATGTGAGAAACAGCTGGTAATACCACTTAGCGTCGCGTGTTCGCCATGACCCAGATTCGTTCCACGCTGGGCTGTGGCAACAGACTGAAAAGCCAGTCAGCTGCCACTCTGCTGACATGAAGAGAAATATGAGCTGAGATCGGTAGCAGGTTAATCTGGTGTTGGTGGCGCAGATTGTTATAGCGCAATTCCGCAGATAGAATCTACTACTGCGGAACCGCTTTTTGAGTTCTGGTTACGAGCATGTTAGCTCTTTGCTGGTAGCGAATTACATCTGTGGAATTAGATACAAAAAAGCATATCCAGCATTTGGAACTGGTGGGGATGGAAGAAGAATTGTTCATTTGAAACTCCCTGGCAGATTAAAACTGTGTGCCGGACCGAGACTCGAGCTCGGGATCTTTTCTTTCGCGGGCGGAAGTAAAGCTGTGAAGACGGGTCGTGAGTAGTGCTTGGGTAGCTCAGTTGGTAGAGCACTTGCCCGTGAAAAGCAAAGGTCCCGAGTTCGAGTCTTGGTCCGGCACACAGTTTTAATCTGAAAGGAAGATTCATATCAGCGCACACTCTGCTGCAGAGTGAAAATTTCATTCTGGAAATTGTTCATTTGTTTGGAAGCAACTGTAGAGGAATGTAGGTTAGAATTTGTCATTATTCCGCAATGGGGGAAGATATGATGTTGATACTATGACTTTATACATTTGAATCTGGCTTGAAATTGCAGATGTTGCGAGCCCGATGTGTTTCGGGAATTCGGTGTAAGATTTGATACAACGTTCACTTGATTCCACTACGTTAAACGTAAATGGAAATTCGTAGATTTGCGCTATTAACTATTTTCACGCCAGAATGAAAAATGCACCTATCATAGCAGAAAAAAAGGCGAATATATCTTGGGCAGAGTTATGGGACGTAGAAGAAGGGAACTAGCTTTTGACTTGTCTGGCAACTTCAAAGACATTTAAGTCAAAACATCTTGACTTCTTACCGCACTTTCACTTGACAGTATTAGTATCCATGTCATGCACTATAATGTATCCTGTCAAGTAGAAAGTAACTCGATACATGATGTCACGTCGTTTAACATGAGACGTGCTCTCCTGTCATCCAGCACGGCTTTTAGCAATATGACACGACTTGTCATCAAAGTTTAGGATGCATGCATCCCCATTCTGTGATACTTGCTACTGTAGATGCTTCCCACTCTCTAGAAGCAAAGAAATTTGTGTCTCTTTGTTCTTATACGCCACATACATGTAACAAAGGAATGGTCTAAGGCAGCTCAGTCTGCTGGGGAAGTAGGGTTAACTGTACAAAAGCGCGAATATGCCAAGATCTTTTGATTTGAAAGTCTTCGAATGTGCTAGATAAGTCGAGAAGCTAGTTCCCTTTTTTTACATTCCTAAATCTGCCCAGGACATAATCGCCTTCTTTTATGCTATGATAGGAATATTCTCATTCTGGTTCCCAACTACCGTAATTCTGACGTAACATCGTCGTATCTTGGCAACAGATGTCGATTTTTATTGACTCGCGTGATGACTGATCCGGTGTAGGGTTTTTTATTGTTTTCGAACCATGTTGCGTATATCGTGGCAAAGGATGAAGCTTTCAAAGAACAACAGGACGATCATTAACTAAACGCATTGGTCTACCTTCTTACAAAATTTTGAACCGAACTGAGCAAGATTGAAACTTAGAAGTGGCGTGCGCAATGAACATCACAAAAAACTTGTTTTTTTGACGTAGAATCCGAATGCTGCTAGATCTTTGAAAGCGAGTTTTCAGTTTTATCGTAAGAATGCATTTTTTGTTTATTTGATTAAACCGTATCCGCCTATTCATTTCATGTAAGAACGAATTTTACTTGCTATTTCTGGCTCGACTTTAAACCGTCGTATCCCAGTAACGGATAAAGATCATTAAGTAAAAAAAAAAAATCAGTTTCACTTCATCCATTTATCTGCCTTTGTGCAAAGTTTGAACGCTACGTACAAGTTAAAAGTGCAAAAGTGGCGCGCTTCGAAAACCTCTCAGAAAAACGTGATTTTTGCACGTAAAATCCAAACAGGAAAGGATTATCACGGTCAGATACATCGGTGGACCAAATTTGAACCCTCAGTCTTGCTCCAGTCCGGATTTATTTAAGGGTGGGAGTTTTCGAACTATTCGCACAATTTGCGTGGGTAACAGCTCCGGCTCGTCGTTCAAACATTGTTTAATATACTCAGCTATAGCTGCAGTAAAATGTATGTTCAAATGATTAGACAGACGGCCGCTGATTTGAGCTAAATCGGGTACTTTTGATCCCATGTTGCTCGCTCAAATACAGGGTGACAATTATTGAACTATATGACAAATAAACGTAAATTAGTTACAAACTACGCGGTGTACACACTTTATTCAACATGTAAATGTCACTATAGATATTCGGATTTAGGTTGCATTGGTTTTGAGGTTATTGCCGTACAGGTTGTCTTTAATACAGCCCCACAAAAAGGAGTCGCATGTCTCATGATCCGGAGAATGACTGCCGATCTAGGCCCATGTCAGTCGCCCCTGGGTACACCACAGCCAGAATGCGGTCCCCAATGTGCTTTTCCAAGATATCATTCTTCTGCTTCGATGCGGTCGAGCTCCGTGTTGCATGAAACACATGTTGTCGAAATCAGGGTCACTCTGAATAACGGGGAAGAAATCGTTTTCCACAAAACCTTCACGTATCGTTCTGTGGTCACCGTGCTATCAAGGAATATCGCACCCACTACTTCTTGACTGGGCTTTGCACAGCATAGTCAGCCGTTGACGGTGAAAAGACTTTTCGATCGTGAAGCGCGGATTCTCAGTCCGCCAAGTGCGCCAATTTTGCTTACTGACGAACCCATCCAAATGAAAGTGAGCTTCGTCGCTAGGCCAAACAATGCAAGGACATACTAATTCCCATTATACCCCGCGGCCAACTGTGCGGTTTGACCCTCCTAACTTAAACAGTTAAGAAGTTACGATTATTCTATTTCATATATCTCAATAAGTGTTACCCTGTAGGAACCGGGTACCAGGAACCCCAACCCCAAACCGCGAGACTGCGCGCGGCCTTTTCATACATATTTGTCCCGCGCTGTAACGATGGTAGTAAAAGACGAAAATATGTAATTATTAAGGAGGAGAGATTACGGAATTCACAGGCGAGAGCAAGATGCTATTTCAGTGGAGTGGCACTAAGTACCTGAAATAAACCACATATATACTGCAATAAAGTGGAAACATTAAGGTGATGTTTGGTTATATCATGCTGTGCCTGTTCTGTTATAAAGATATTGTTGCAAGTGCCGTACTGTGGCTGGGGTGATCTCACTGTCATCTTTACTTAGCTAAGGATCACAATGACATAGGAATGAAACACAAATCAATAGCTCAAAATACACAACCCACAGAATACATGTTGTTGTTGTTGTTGTTGTTGTTGTTGTTGTGGTCTTCAGTCCTGAGACTGGTCTGATGCAGCTCTCCATGCTACTCCATCCTGTGCAAGCTTCTTCACCTCCCAGTACCTACTGCAGCCTACATCCTTAGTGTAATCATCTCTTGCTCTCCCTCTACGATTTTTACCCTCCACGCTGCCCTCCAGTACTAAATTGGTGATCCTTGATGCCTCAGAACATGTCCTACCAACCGATCCCTTCTTCAAGTCAAGTTGTACCACAAACTCCTCTTCTCCCCAATTCTATTCAATACCTCCTCATTAGTTATGTGATCTACCCCTCTAATTTTCAGCATTCTTTTGTAGCACCACATTTCGAAACCTTCTATTCTCTTCTTGTCTAAATTATTTATCTTCCATGTTTCACTTCCATACATGGCTACACTCCATACAAATACTTCCAGAAATGACTTCCTGACACTTAAATCAATACTCGATGTTAACAAATTTCTCTTCTTCAGAAACGCTTTCCTTGCCATTGCCAGTCTAAATTTTATATCCTCTCTACTTCGACCATCATCAGTTATTTTGCTCCCCAAATAGCAAAATTCATTAACTACTTTAAGTGTCTCATTTCCTAATCTAATTCCCTCAGCATCACCCGACTTAATTCGACTACATTCCAGTATCCTCGTTTTGCTTTTGTTGATGTTCATCTTATACCCTCCTTTCAAAACTATGTCCATTCCCTTCAACTGCTCTTGCAAGTCGTTTGCTGTCTCTGACAGAATTACAATGTGATCGGCGAACCTCAAAGTTTTTATTTCTTCTCCATGGATTTTAATGCCTACTCCGAACATTTCTTTTGTTTCCTTTACTGCTTGCTCAATATACAGATTGAATAGCGTCGGGGAGAGAGTTCTAATGGAATGTTGTCTACTCCCGGGGCTTTGTTTCGACCCAGGTCTTTCAATGCTCTGTCAAACTCTTCACGCAGTATCATATCTCCCATTTCATCTTCATCTACATCCTCTTACATTTCCATAATATTGTCCTCAAGAACATCTCCCCTGTATAGACCCTCTAAATACCCCTTCCACCCTGCTGCTTTCCCTTCTTTGCTTAGAACTGGGTTTCCATCTGAGTTCTTGATATTCATACAAGTGGTTCTCTTTTCTCCAAAGGTCTCTTTATTTTTCCTGTAGGCAGTATCTATCTTACCCCTCGTAAGATAAGCCTCTACATCCTTACATTTGTCCTCTAGCCATGTTTGCTTAGCCATTTTGCACTTCCTCTCGATCTCATTTTTGAGACGTTTGTATTCATTTTTTCCCTGCTTCATTTTCTGCATTTTTGTATTTTCTCCTTTCATCAATTAAATTCAATATTTCTTCTGTTACCCAAGGATTTCTACTAGCCCTCGTATTTTTACCTACTTGATTCTCTGCTGCCTTCACTATTTCATCCCTCAAAGCTACCCATTCTTCTTCTATTGCATTTCTTTCCCCCATTCCTGTCAATTGTTCCCTTATGCTGTCCCTGAATCTCTGTACAACCTCTGGTTCTTTTAGTTTATCCAGGTCCCATCTCCTTAAATTCCCACCTTTTTGCAGTTTCTTCAGTTTTAATCTACAGTTCCTAACCAATAGATTGTGGTCAGAGTCTTACAATTTAAAACCTGGTTCCTAAATCTGTCTTACCATTATATAATCTATCTGAAACTTGTCAGTATCTCCAGGGTTGTTCCATGTATACAACCTTCTTTCATGATTCTTCAACCAAGAATTATGATTAAGTTGTGCTCTGTGCAAAATTCTACCAGGCGACTTCCTCTTTCATTTCTTAGCCCTAATCCATATTCTCCTACTACGTTTCCTTCTCTTCCTTTTCCTACTGTTGAATTCCAGTCACCCATGACTATTAAATTTTCATCTCCCTTCAATACCTGAATAATTTCTTTTATCTCATCATACATTTCATCAATTTCTTCATCTGCAGAGCTAGTTGGCATATAAACTTGTACTACTGTAGTAGGCGTGGGCTCCGTGTCTATCTTGGCCACAATAATGCGTTCACTATGGTGTTTGTAGTAGCTTACCCGCACTCCTTTTTTCCTATTCATTATTAAACCTACTCCTGCATTACCCCTATTTGATTTTGTGTTTATAACCCTGTTTTCATCTGACCAAAGTCTTGTTCCTCCTGCCACCGAACTTAAGTAATTCCCACTATATCTAACTTTAACCTATCCATTTCCCTTTTTAAATTTTCTTATCTGCCTGCCTGATTAAGGGATCTGACATTCCACGCTCCGATCCGTAGAACGCCAGTTTCCTTTCTCCTGATAACGACGTACTCTTAAGTAGTCCCCGCCCGGAGATCCGAATGGGGGACTATATTAGGCTGGCTGTACAGGACAACTCCAACCTCCCAGATATAAGGTCACTGTCGTAAACAGCTGCAGTGCCTCGTTGGATAAGCCCCTATCGTACAGTGTTACTCGATTTACACGCAATTTGTTTCAGGTAACTCGTAATATAAAACACAGTACCGTTCTTCCTCGCTGAGCGCAGTAGGGACACCTCCTGCAGACTCCTGGATGAGAAGCTGCTGCTGTGCCCCTTGCACCAACTCCTGTCTGTTCAGAGTGCTGGTTCCACACCCGCACACGGCTAACAAGATTCTACGAGCACAGTTCGTGCAAGTACGTGTCGTATTGTTTCCTGCTTCACGATGACTCGTTGTCCCGAAAAATTTCCGCCGTACGTGATGTAATAGTTGTTTTAATTTTAATATGAACGTTATTTAGGAATTGTTCTAGTTTGAAGTTAATAGAAAAATCAGCCACGATCACTAAAATGTTGCGAATAAATTAGCCGTCAAAATGATAAACAACTAGGTAAAAGTGGCATACTCTGCCTCCTGTTGCTCTTGTGTGTTGGGTTATAATTCCCTCCACAATAAGCCAGATTTAATCACACAGCATCCGTTCCTTGTGCTGCCCTTGGTGTCGTCTTTAGATTTCGGTAATGTTTTTGAAGAAGTATTCACTTTGTTTTAGTCTGTATCTGTGCCCGACTTGAACTCGTATTTAGGCGCAAACAGAAAATGCACAATGTATTTGAGACTGCGTTTCCCATCTTCTGCAACTATTTAGAAGACGCTGTACCATTTGTTGGCATTTCACTATGATTCTTCAAAAATTATTAACTACATCTAATAGTCCATCATTCGTTCTTTTTTCCCCTCTGAATAGATATCAGCAAGGTCATGCGTTATCTCCTCGCATAAAGACACACGAAAATGCAACTTTGTTTTTTTCTATGATAGCTTTAGGAAGAGAATTGTCTGATATTTGGAATCTTAAGAGATATGATCCAACCCTTCATGATTTGTTTGAGTCGAAGTTTTATAGATAGAGTGAGGAGAGGACTTCTTCAGACTAAAATAGCCGACACTTCACACATTCATGAGCAACCATGAACTAGTCTCGCGTTTGCCATTCAAGATTTCTCCATGCCTGCCGGTATCTTTGTTATCCCATAATCAGAGACCATGTGTTTTTCATGTGAACTCCTTGTCGGCCAATGAAGAACGTAATTATTATGAAATAACACCTAACACCCCATTGGCGTCCATCACTATTCAGCATCTGAAAAAAATGAACATTTGTCTAATCTTCTTGTAGATGTATTGAGTGAACATTCGGAACAGGGGGTATTTACTTCCTCTGTGTAAGACGGATTTGACTACTCGCACGAGAGCTGTTTAAGAGGAAAGAAGACTTTAATCAAATAATCACCCAATCATTGACATAAATACATTTATAAATGAATAGTACCTTAAAATTTAAAAGTAACCTTTTATCGCTGTCTATGTAATAAATGAAGATATTTTGCAAAATTTCGAGACGTCACTATTTTTATTTTATCACTTTGGTACTGCGAATGACTGACAGCAATTGGGAACTACAGCTTTCCGAAAGCAAGCGGCGCTGCTGTGTCGCTGAATAATGGCATCCTGTTAGATAAAATATTCACGAGGTAAAATACTACCCCATGCGAAACTCTGGGCAGTAAGTGCGTAAGAGTTTGTTATTAGAGGAAAAAACGTTGTTCTACATGCAATATTACATCTGTTATTTGGTTGGGTGGGGTAGAGAATTTAAGAATGGCAATGGGGAAGTTGAGGTCGTAGTGGGAATTAGCAAAGTGCAGTAGTAGGAAGAACGAAGTTAATGTCACCTGAGTACAAAGTTATAAATACAAAATCAGATATGGATAATGCAGAGGTTGGTCTAATAATGAATAAGAAAAAAGGAATGCGGGTAAGTTACTATGAACAGCACACTAAATGCAGTATTGTAGTCAAGTGCTGTTAGGCAGTGACTAAACCAAATAGATTTTTCCCGTACAATTTGCATAACAAAATATTTCAGAAGTAAAAACATCGTTGTTTAGTGTAATTCAATACGTCTCGTTTCTCACGCCCAAATGGCTGTAAGACAAATGCAAGTCTGTAGAGCAGGGCGTCTCAAGGTGTTTAGACCAGCGCAGTGCAGAGTGCAGAAGACTGCTTCGCTATATTCACAACGTTGCAAACCCCCCATTCCTCGACTTCGAGCAATAGCGCTCTCTCTCTCTCTCTCTCTCTCTCTCTCTCTCTCTCTCTCTCTCTTCCTCATGCTTGCCTCAGTCGCTCTGCGTGTGTCAGCTTTTTCCAAGACTTCAGCTCTGTTCTCTTCGTCATTGCTAAATGTTCATGAACAGTGGGCGGAGAACTCTGGTGAGAAAACATTACCGGTGCAAAGGAGATTTAAACAATTACTACTTCAATTTTGGTTCGAAAAGAAAATTGTCTTTTCTATTTTCTTCGTCGTTTATTTGCAATTACTCTCCTAAGATATTGGACAAGGGATCGGCTGACAGCAGTTCTTAGTCTTTCTTAAGTTACAATCAGAAACGTTCGCAAGCAATGTAGTTTTCGAACAATACGAAACAGAAAAAAAATCATTCACTTAAACACGTGGAACCAAATACAAAAATAATCTTAGCTGCTTCTCTGCGCAGCTTAGGAATTCTTTCTTCGACAAATTGTGGTAGAACTGAAGCACACTTTTAGCGTTGTAAAATTAATCCTTTCGGCCATTATCGGTTTGCAAATCAATTAGTTCTAAGTGTAAATCAAAAGGCGCATTTTCATTTGCCGTCGAAAAGGGCTTTACAAACGCAAGTAGTGGCTGTAAGTTAGTAATTATCTGTAACAAGAACAAAACTAAAAATTAATCAATGAAAGTAATGTTAAAGTCGCTTTGAAGTACCAAGAGGCGATAGGTTTCAATACACAAGTACTGTGGACTATTAGTTTTGATGTAATGTTACGCTTGTACTTTTAACAAAACCGACTTTATTTTGCTGTTAGTGATATACCGGTACATTATCTGAAATCGGTGACTAAACTCAATTTAACTCATTTTCAAGGGTTTGTAGATCTCGTATTTTTCAAAGCGCGTTCCTTCCCGCACAGATAATGTCTAACAAAACCATAGTACTACTCTGAATAAAGCACTTTTACAGTTCCGGAAGCCTTGTCAAAAGTAAAATTTATACAGGGTGATTCACGAAGATATGCTAATATTTTAATACGTTATTGTACATGCTAATATTTTAATACGTTATTCTACAAGTACAACTAAAGAAAAAAGTTCATACAAGCATAGATCCGACAAGTTTAGTTGCAGAGTTACGGCTAATAAGATTTAGCAACTTCGCTAATATGAAGCCATCGCAAAACCGTACGAGGTTAAAGTAAAGCACGATTTCCATTCATTTTGTTATTTATCTGGCGACTCTAAAAAAACATGTCCCAGACGTGTATCCGCAATAGTTTTCCAGAAAATTATGAATGCAACCCTGTGAAACTGAAACGAGCAATAATATCGGTTCATACACTCGGTGGAGACATTTTTGAACATTTATTGTGAAGGTATTGTGAAATTGTATGTACACGGTACAACTTACTTAACACTGAGCTTTGGTTTTTCCTGTTCAACATGAATTCACGTGTTCTATGGCATTAATAAAAGCAGATTATCTGACACATTCATACAGTTTCAGTTAACATTATTACCTTCATTTTTCCATAATTAAATTCTCTACAACTTCTGTTGAAAGCTTTGTGCAATTGTACGGAATTTTTTTAAAAATTGGGCCAAGTAGTTTATAAATTAAAAATTTTACGAAATTACTTCTTTGCTTCCTGTATGTTCTGGGAAACTACTGCAGATACACGTCTAAAATACGTTTTATTAGATTGAACAGATCAATAACAACAAAATAGATGGAAATCGTGCTTCACTTTAACCTCGTACAGTTTTGCCATGGCTGCATATTAAGGAAGTTGCTAAATTTCAGGCCAAATATTTTATTAGCCGTAACTCTGTAAATAAACGTTTGCGGACCTATGTTTATATAGTTATATTCTTTAGTTTTACTTGTAGAATAACATATTAAAACATTGGCATATCTTGGTGAATCACCCTGTCTATCACCTGCCTAGCTCAGGAAAGTATTACTCACTTTTCTTCGAAAGACTTTTTTGAGGAACTGAAGTTTGCGTTGCAAAGCTTTCATTTTGCCTGCCATGTCGTTGATGAGATTATTTTCATTTTGGAGTTTCAGACGTGAGTCACTTACGAGAGCCATAATGTCTGCTAAAAATCCTAAATCAGCTACCTATTAAGGGTCACACAGAAGTGGCGCGACGTTCTTTGTCTCCAAAAACTGAGCCACTGTTTGGTGTAGTCGAAAACTCGGGAAATCTCTTTTCTTTTGCCCAACTCAGCATGCTAGGGGATATCTGGATACTCTTCAAAAATTCTTTGAACTGACGAGCCCGTGAGACGAGTATAGCTCAACGATGCATCCCGCTATGTTCGTCTCGTCGTGAATACCGATAAATTTTGTACAAAGAGCCTCTTGGTGTGCAAAACAATGAATGGGAGGTATATTCGGCAGGTTAAGCTTTTTCCACCATTGCCCAGTAACCCTTTTGCTTTATCGCGCATTGCTGCTGCCGTATGTGATTACAGAAGACAGTTTCTATTCCTTCAGGTGACATTTCAACCGCTTCTAAAATATCCGGCCCTGTAGCAGTGTCCTTTATGGAAATCATACACGTATAGGAGATCGTCGTCCACGCAACGCAAAAAAGGGCTAACTGATCCGTGTCCGTAATATCCGTAGACTCATGTGCTACGGAGAACACTCAGTGGTTTTCAGCTTTAGCTGCTAATTGTCAATGCAAATTCTCTTCAATGACGCTGATTTGCCGAGACGGGGGAAGTGGTATTCTGCTGTACGTGGGAGTTAATGTGTTGTCTCTACAATGTCCAACAAAAAATTCTTGATCAATGTCCTTCGCAGCTCTTGCCAAAAGTAGAGCAACTTCATAACTAGCTCTGAGTCGTTTCGCAGCATCCTTCACCTTCTTTCCCATAATTAGTGAAAAAACGATTGTGATAGGAATAATACAAGCGAAAACAGAAACGTATTTGAGAGGAATATAAACAAACTGCATTTCATTTCGTTGAACCTGTAACAAAAATACACATGCTAAAGTACAGGTACAAACCTGTTTTCTAGATACAGAATTCTCTTCTGCAAAACTCCTCCCTCTGCAGGCTCGGGGGTCAGAATAGGCCCGAGGTACTCGTGCCTGTCGCAAGAGGCGACTAAAAGAAGTCTCCAAACTTTCGGCCTATTGACTTATGGTCCAATTTCCGAGTTTAACCTCCATCTTTCCAAATTTCTCCGAAGTGCGAGCCGTTTGGGGAACGACGCCTTACGTGATGTACTATATATTCCTTCTGCATTACGATCTCCTGCACTTAATATTCTCATGACATTAAAACTTCGCCCTTACACCAGCCATGGGCACGAGGACACCTTACAGTCTGCACAATCTTCATCTTTAGCCCATTTTTCTCTTTTGCCCCCATGACAGTACTGGATTTCCATGCACCCAGTATCCAGCATGGTGGCAGATCTGTCGTGGTGGGGCCGTCATGTACTGTCTTGGTCGTAGCCGGCTGACATGCGAATCATACTGCTGATGTCTGAACTGCTAATTCCCCGCATATGCCAAGGAGTAGATGCCAGCCTTCATGGGACATCAGAACTCCAGGCAATGACCGTCATGCTAGGTGGCCTTTGCTATCGCTGGGTGGCACCCGTGGGGAGATCTCCTGATTAAATGTGTGACATCATGGTGAATGACCCGCAACGAAACGAGCCAAGTCATATCTTGCTGGCAATTGAATGGCCGCAGCAGTCTCTAAGAAGGTCAAGATAGAATATAACGGAGAGAATTGTGACCCTAAACCGTTCCCCTCTCCAGTTACACCACGACATGAACGTAGGGCTATGGAAAAAGAGAGACTTATTCGCTGAGATATTTAGTCTGTAGCAGAACAGATGGGGACTCCTTTATGGATACAAAGCCTCTATTTTTTGTTGAACACTTGGAGGATAAGCTTGGGGAAGAGACAGCGCTGTCCAAAATGTGCAATGGGTCAGTCCTGATTCAGGCAGCATCCCCAGCCCAGTCCCAGGCGTTACTCGCCTGTGACAAGCTGGGTGATATTCCTGTTTCAGTCAATCTCCATAAAAGCCTCAACACGGCCCAGGGTATTATATTTCATTGCGACCTACTGTTGCAGTCTGACGACGAGCTCCGCACCAATTTAGAATGCCAGAGTGTTTACTTCACCTGGCACATCTACAGGCGACCATAAGACAATAGGGTTGCTACCACTGACTTCACCTTGGCATTTGAGCGTGATTAATTGCCTGTAAAGGTGAGTCATGGTATATCGATGTGACGTAAAAGCAAACGCCCGCCCCCCCCCCCCTTCCATGCTGTGCTTTATGCTGAAAATCCGGCCATATGTCTTCCCCCTGCAGTTCCAGCGCCGCTTGTTGTGACTGCAGACGTCCACTGTACGTGAATACTCCATGTGCACTCCTCCCATCTGTGTCAGCTGTGGAGAGCACCACTCCCCCTGCTCGCCAGGCTGTACAGTACTCCCAAAGGAGCGGAAAATAATGGAATATAAGACCCTGGATCAGCTGACTTACCAAGAGGCTATATGGACATAGGAACAGTTGCACCCCATTCACTTCACATCATCTTATGCTGCAGCCACATCAACGTCCCACAGTTGTGGCAGGTGTTTACTGATCTCTGCCTCGTAGAGTGAGTCTTCAGGGCTACCCGAATATATCTGCCTCTTTGATGTTTGGGGGCTCCTCTTCGTTGCTCCCAAAGCACCTACTCTGGTACCAATACCCCCCCCCCCCAATGTCAGGGAGGCCAGTCTCCTCCCCCAAACCGGAGAAGCAGCAGTCTCCTCTGGCTCCTCTTGTGCAGAATGGGTCCCTTGGGACTCTCCCTTCCAAGGTCTCCACCAATCCAGAAGTGGACATTCGTCAATGGCTGAAGGATGCACAAGCTGCTGGAAGAAGGGCTTCACAGTCTTCCTCTGAGCCTGAAGCAACTTCAGAGAAGTCTTCCCAGCAAGCCCCTAAAGAGAAAAGAGTGCAAGCAGACGAAGAAGAAATGTGCTAAGAAGAGAAGGAAACACCGGTAGTCCCAGCACCACCATCCCCTACCAGTTCTGCATCTGAGTACGAGGTCGATATTTTAGCATCCCTCGAAGATCTGGCTCTCGCCGACACCTCAATAGCAATAGAAATGAATACAAATACTCACCCAGTGGCAGCAGGTAATCCAGAGGTGTAAACTGCCTCCTCCATCACTTCACACCTCCCCGCACAACAGCAAACGTCGTCCTCCAATGTAACTGCGGCGCGGCGTCCCCCCTCCCCCCCTTCCCTACCCCCACTTGGCTGAGTTATGACAACTACGTTACGCCTGCTTTTTGCATTGCCCTTCAGGAAAATTGCTTTCCGGCAATGCGGACACCTGACCTTGGTGGCTATCGGGTATATTACAAAAATCGTACAGACTGTAACAAGATGTCAGGTGGAGTCTCTACCTATGTCCAGACCTCTGCATACAGCGCACCTGTGTTCCATGAAACACCTTTAGAAGCTGTGGCTGTCAGGGTGAGGAAAGCACGAGACATTATCATCTGCAACATCTGCCTTCCTGAAGAAGGTGAAGTACCACACCCTATATTAGCTGCACTAATTTCCTAACTCCCCCCACAGTTTCTACTTCTGGATGATTTTAGCGTCCATAATCCTTTATTTAGTATTGGAGGGCACCGTGGAGGGTAAAAATCGTAGAGGGAGACCAAGAGATGAATACACTAAGCAGATTCAGAAGGATTTAGGTTGCAGTAGTCACTGGGAGATGAAGCAGCTTGCACAGGATAGAGTAGCATGGAGAGCTGCATCAAACCAGTCTCAGGACTGAAGACCACAACAACAATCCTTTATGGGGTGGAACCAAGATTATTGGCCGTGGGGAAAGACGTCGAGAATCTACTAACTCAACTCGACGTTTGCCTCCTAAATACAGGTGCCCCTACTCATTTCAGTGTGGCACTTATCACATAGTCAGCCATTGATCTCTCCATTTGCAGTCCTGGTATTCTGCCGTCTGTTCACTGGAGAGCTCACTATGACATTTGCGGTGGTGACCTCTTTCCATTTTTCGTGTCCCTTTCACCTTCGCTGCCACCGTTGAATCTCTGTTGCATGGCAACATCGATGAGGTGCTGCACACCATCACTACTACCATTATTGTTGCAACGGAACGAACAGTCCATTGCTCCTCAGGGTGCCATCCCCCGCGCGTAAGTCGGTACCGTAGATGCCGGAAATCACTGCGGCCATTAGAGATCGTAGGCGGGCTCTCGAACGTCATAAGCGTCATCCGTCCCTGGAGCACCTCATTGCCTTCAAACGGCTCCGTGCTCGGGTCCGTTAGCTCATCGAACGACGGAAGCAGGAGTGCTGGAAACGTTACATATCCATCATTGACTCCAACGCCTTTACGGTTATCAGACCCCTGCAGTTACATGTGGAATTTCCATACATGGAGTTGTTTCCGACGACTCAAACGTAATCGCAGAGTATATTGCAGAGGAGTACACTATTACATCTGCATCTGAGAATAACGGCGGCGTCTTATATCTCCTAAAACAGCAGGTGGAACAACACCTATCTTTTGTTCCTTGTTCCACGCCACCCTGAGCCGTATAATGCTCCCTTCAGTGAGTGGGAATTTCTCAATGCCCTTGCCGATTCTTCTGACACGTCACCTGGGCCACACCGCATCCATTCCCAAATGATTAAACGTCTGTCAGCAGATTACCAACGCCATCTCCTTGCCGTCTTCAACCGCATCTGGAGCGATGTCGAATTTCCCTCACAATGGTGGGGAAGTGTCACCCGGATAGCTAACGTTCTATCAGCCTCGCCAACGTTTTGTGCAAGCTGCTGGAACATATGGTGATCGCCTTTGATGTCGATTCAGTGCTTCAAACAGTTAGCCCCACATCCAAGAGAATGGTGTCCCGCAGGGATGTATATTGAGCACCCCACTATTTTTAGTTGCTATTAATGGTCTTGTAGCAGCAGTAAGGTACTCATTGCCCCCTCGTTATATGCTGACAACTTTTGTATTTCTTTCTACTCCTCTTCTATTGGTATGGCTGAGCGTCGACTCCAGGGAACAATACGAAAGGCGCAGTCACGGGCCCTCACTCACAGTTTTGTTTTCATCCACCAAGATTTGCGTCCTGCACTTCAGTCATCGTCGTTCTCTCCACCCACATTAGGAACTTCTCCTCGATGACCAACTACTTAATGTAATGGAGGCGTACCGCTTTTTGGGACTAGTTTTTGACACCTGCGTAACTTGTCTACCCCATCTTCGTCAGCTTAAGGAAAAGTGCTGGTGGCATCTCAATATTATTCGATGCCTGAGCCACACCAACAGATGAGCTGATCGTCCTACACTGCTGCATCTGTACGAAACCTTTGTACAGTCCCATCTTGACTTTCGGAGCCTGGAGTATGGTTCAGCATAATCCTCAGCATTGTGGCTGCTTCACTCTATTCACTACTGTGCGACTTGCTTTCCGAATGAGCCCAGTGAGCAGCCTCCTCGTGGAAGTTGGCGTTCCTTCATTGTGGATCAGGCGTTAACACCTTCTTTTCCCACATTCATAGTTCTCCTCAATGTCCAAATTACTATCTCCTTTTCCCATAATGGCGGTCGATCTCCTGCAACGGCGTACCAGATCGGGGATACCGATTGCAATCCATATCCGGTCACTTAGTACTGCACTTGATACTTTCCCTCTATTACCTTTCCTGAGGGTCCACACACATGCGACTGCAAGGTCCATGCCTTGGCCACAGCTTCGTCCGGACCTATTGCAAGACCCAAAAGGCTTAGTTCCACCTGAGGACCTTTGCCGGCAATTTTTCTCTATTCTCGGCGAGTTCCAGGGTTCAGAAATATTCTATACCAATAGCTTGCTTGTCACGTTGGCTTCGCTTATCCTCACGTTGGCCATATGAACAGCACTCCTTTCCAGATGGCTGCAGTGCATTCGCTTCAGAGTTGGTAGGTATCTGTCGTGCCCTTGAGCATATCCACTCCTGCACAGGTGAGTCATCTGTAGTGACTCTTCAAGCAGCCTACAAGCTCTCGACCATTTCTTCCCTCTCCATCTTTTGGTAATGACTATCCAGGGGACTCGTCATGCTCTGAGAAACAGTGGACGTTCCGTGTTCTTCATTTGGACCCCACAACATGACTTGATCCTGGGCAATGAACTTACTGACAGTCTGGCCAAACAGGCTCCCAGTGTACCAACTCTGGAGATCAGCCAGCCACAGACTGATCTCCGATCGGTCTTACTCCGCGAAGTTTCCGGGACCTGGGATACTGAATGGCACACGCTCAGTACAGTAAATGAACCACGTGTTATCAATGAGACAATGTCATCTGTGTGAGCCACTCACAGGGGCTCAGTTGTTCTTTGAGAGCTCTGAATCGGCCACACTTGGCCGACACATGGTCACTTCCTCTGTCGCGAGGACCAACCCCAAGTGTCGCTATGGTTCCCACATGACTGTCATCCACATCTTGTTGGACTGCCCAATTTTAGCCTTTCTGCGGCGGACTTTTAACCTTCCCGCCACACTGCCAATTGTGTTGGGAGACAGTGCCTCAACGGCTGATATCGTTTTACGTTTTATTCGTGAGGGTTTTTTATCACACATTCTAAGGGTGGGCGTCTGGCCTTCTCTCCCAGGCCTCCACCCTACCTCCATTTTGACTCTACCTCTTGTTCGCCTTCGTGTTTTCACTGTGTTCCTCTCGCCTTGTCTTTTACGGTGTTGGCTTTATCGTCGCAAGTAACAAAATAATAAGGTTCTCACTACGGTTATAAACGGGCGTTTGGAAATCTTTGCTTTTTTTCTTAGCAGGTTGTTGCATTATTCTGTTGATACTCTAGTGTTTACCTATTGTAGAGTCCAATAAGCCGTCTATCAACGTACTCGGCAGTGCACCACGGCGGCTTCACCAAGCAAACCATGTAAAGTCTCTGCACCTCGCTTTATACGCGCGTATTTTCCGTGTGTTATAGGCCCTGCTGTAGAAACATGAGTGACAAGGGGAACAGATGCTGCCTATAGAAAAAATTAGACATCTTTGGTGCAGGGAGAAGCAACTCATTAACAGCAAGAGCTGAAATAGTAAGCCAGTAGTGTGCAAAGTGGAGAATGATGCAAGGAGTATATAGAAGGGCTACACAAGGGAAACGAACTTTTAAGGCAGTGTTATAGAAACGAAAAGGGAAGTGAGTAATGAGAGGGGATATCATACTGCGAGAACAACTTGATAGAGAGCCGAAAGACCTTAAGTCGGAACAAAGCTCCTGGGATAGACAACACTCCATCAGAATTATTGAGATTGTTGGTAGAATCAGCCATGGCAAAGCTATAATACCTGATGTGCAGGAAGTGCGAGAAAGGCGAAATACCGTCAGACTTCACGAAGAATACTCTAATTAAATTCCAAAGAAAGCTGGTACTGACAAAAAGTGAATATTACCGAACTACCAGTCGTATTAAGACATTATTGCAAAAAACTGACTGTAATTATTTCCGAATAATGAAAAAAAAGAAAGAAAGAAACTGGTAGAGGACAGCCTTCGGGTAGATCGGTATCGGTTTTGCAGAAATGCAGCAGCACACAAGGCAATACCTACTCTGCAATTTACAATGTAAGATAGGTTAAATAAAGGTAAACCCACGTTTGTCGCATTTCTGGATTAATTTGTTTGAAATAAGAATTGGAATTGTTCATTTCGCAGCCAAGAAATGCGTCAAGAAATTTTGTCAGGGCGGTCAGAATAGTTAGAGAGAAAGCGGCCTTCAGTACTGGCAGCAGAATTGCCTGTACGTGACGCGGGTCATTCGTTGTTTCCACGAACGCTGATTCCGTGTCCTGCCGGCCGGTAAAAAGGTGTTAACTGCTGTCACGCCTGGCGCCTAGCATTTCACGCCCCCGCTGATCGAGGTAAATTTCCAGGGACCGTGTTTGTAGCTTTAGTAGTTCTAGAAATAGGGCGCAGATTTCTACGTAGATATGAGAGATGGATAGATGTTAACAGTTCGAAAGGAGCACGTTTCAGCGATTCTTGTGATGCAGTGGATGTTTTTGTTTCCATTAAAACATGTCATAAACAGTATCAGATAGATCCCGAGAACTTCAATTTGCACACGAAATACATGGTTATGATATTTCCTTTTACCCAATACCGTTGTTCTGGAGCAGTTGCACGTCCAGATAATTTAAGGAAACGCGCGACCCCCCCCCCCCCCCCCCCCCCCACACACACACACACAAACATGTTTAGATGTTCTTCCTTTAAACTAACGGATTGCAAATGATGAACGTGTTTGTGTTCGAACTCTGTGTGCCATGAAGGATTTCACTGGGGATATATATATATACATATATATATATATACATATATATATATATATATATATAACCTTTTTAAGACTGAAATCAACTGATGGGTATCTCTGCTTAAATATAGTCTCTCAAACAAAGGAACCACTTTTCAAAAAAAGGTCAGGCTTCTAAGTGATATAGGAATTAGCATGTAAGTGGTATTAAAGATAAAGTTCGTGACATGCGTGTTGAAGTTAACTCTGACATTATTAGTACATCAGAGTACCCTTTAAACAGTGTGACAATTCGGAGGCTTCCTGTACCGGGATTCAGATTAGCTGACCATTTTTCAAGGAGCTCTTTGCGGAGTAGAGGAGTGGCCATACATGTGGAAAAACGGTATTCCATTCACATCTGTTAATGTATCAGAGCACTGCACTGAATAGATCATTGAATACTGTGCAGGAGTAGTTGAATTTAGTGAAACTAAACTTAAAATTATTATTGTATGTAGGTGCCCTAGCTCTGATTTCAGGACATTTTTGTTGGAGCTAGAGAAAGTTCTTGGTTCACTTTATAAGAAGCATCAATACGTAATTGCGTGTGGTGACTTTCGTATTAATTTTAAAAGTGATCTGATGCAGACGGTATTCCTTCTAACCAGAGTGAAGGATCACAGTGCAAGGGTAAATTGCCTTTCAGACCACGCTGCACAAATTTATACATCAAAAAATGTGACCACATGTTAATTTAATTGCAATCTAATTAGGAATGTTAATCCAGTGGCAAGACTTTTTTAAACCTCCTTAAAGAGCAATTGTGACAGGAAATTTACGCTGGAGGTAACAAACACTACAAATATTAATGCTTTCCGTAGTACCTGTCTGTTGCTCCCCAGAAGGTTCCTTCGTGAGTTCACGCACACGGGGACACGAGCTATTGCAGTCCATTCTTCCTTCCCAGGTTGCATTTCCTTCCCAGGAAGTGAGGACAGGAGGGAGGAGCACTGGGAAGGAAGAAAGGGCTACCTTTACTTTGACCGCAATAAAAAATAATAAAGTCGTATGCGAAGTTTAAGGAAGTTTAAATAAAACTGGTTACACACATACAACACAAAGCCATTTTATGATATAAAAAAAGTTAAAATTGTGGATCTCTTCCTTAAATGATGAATTCTGTGCACCTAGTCTTCCTTACAAATTGGTTAATTACATCGTTAAAAAAAGATTCAAATAGCTCTGAGCACTATAGGACTTAACATCTGAGGTCATCAATCCTCTAGAACTTATTACTACTTAAACCTAACTAACCTAAGGATATCACACATCCATGCCCGAGGCAGGATTCCAACCTGTGACCGTAGCAGTCGCGTGGTTCCGGACTGTAGCACCTAGAACCGCTAGGTCACCGCGGCCGGCAATTACATCGTCAATAGGATAATTAATGGCAGGGTGAGTGTTCAACAGAGCTAAGCCATTAAGTCGATCCCTGTATGCCAGACATAAAATACGACGACGCGAACGCACATACGACATAGGAAGTACAACTACTCGATTCAGTCGTCGAATGAATAGGGTGCTGGCTGACTGGCAGGGGTGGCGATGCGGGCGGTTTCGCAGGGGGTGGGGTGGGGGGAACCGTGGGGGAGTCTATACGTAGAATACTTGATGCGTTACATCCACCATCTTAACACTTCCCTACTTTTTGTCAATCCAGTATCGAAACTTTGACTGATGGGGTATGTTTATTACACACAGTACCCTTCGATAACTTCTTATGATAGACCTGTTTCCCTGACAGCGTCGATTCTTGTGGAATTTGAAATATTCATTGAGAAGGCGTGATACTAATCGCAGGTACCTGCTGATGCGTGTCCTTCACTGGCCCCTGCTCTTAAGCCCTGTTACATGGCTGCCAGTGGTGCATCTCCAGTGTAGACATGCTGATACACCAATTAATCGGTCCACAGTGTAGTGATGGCACATACTGTAGACACTCCTTTACTGCTACGCCTTACGTCAGCAGTATTTGGATGACCTGGTACCAGTTGTACAATACCTAAAGCCCTCCGTAGTACTATCTGTGCTCACTTAAAAGGGTGACTAATACAAGGTGTCCCAAAAAGAATGACCCGATTTTAACTTGTAATAATATTGAGACAAATGTCACTAGGTAAACGAAACAGCGCTAGATGTCCCCCCAGGGGGTCCACAACTCTTTCGTGGATACGTGCGTGGCGAGCACGGGGCCCCGAGCCATTGCAGCCTTCTTTCTCTCCCGGGCTGCATTTCCTTTCCCTTCCCCTCCTTTCCCCTCCATACCCCTTTCCCCTCGCCCTCTCCTCTCCCTCTATTGGTGTCCTTGCTTATGTTGGCCCCCGCTATCCTCCTGGTTCTGTTGGTCTTACACTCTGGCTTTGTTGCGTAATCATCTCCTCCTTTTGGCATTCCTTGGTCCCCCTCTGGGGTTTGACCTCCATTCCAAAATTTCTCTTCCGTAGTGTGAGCCATTTGGGGAAGAGCACCTTACCTAGTGTCTCCGACGTGTGCCCTCCTAGTATATTCCACCTTTTCTTCTACGTCGTTGTCTGATGCTAGGGTGCATAGCCAGCACGGTAGCCAGCCCGTGTGGTGGGGTCGCTATGTACCCTTTTGGTTGAGCCCCCTGAACACACAGGGATCACACTTCTGATACCTGAGCTGTGACCTCCTCATGCATGCCTTGGAGTGGTTGCTCGTCATCCTGGAGCATCGGAACTCCCGGCAATGGCCGCCGTGCCAGACGGCCCTTGCTGTGGCTGGGTGGCGCCCGTGAGGAGAGCCCCTGATCGGAGTGGGTGGTATCAGGGCGGACGCTATGCAGATGAAACGCATAAGGGTCCAAACCTCTGGCCGCTCTTCTGCGGCCGTCTCTCTGCGTGGTACTGATTCCTCAAGTGCTGCTTCTCTTGCCCCTTCGGCCTTCCCTTCCGTGGCTACCACCTGGGAGGAGGGTCAGGCCCGTCGTCTAGGGGCAAAACCTTTCCCCCGTTATCTAGTTTGCACCAGGACTGATGGAGATACTTTCACCAGTGTCAAACCTTTATTCTTTGTGGAACACATTGAAGACAAGTTCGGCGAAGTGGACTCCCTGAGCAAGATGCGGTCGGGTTCATTACTGATAAAAACTGCTTCGGCTGCCCAAAATGCGGCCCTTCGTGCCTGTACCCATCTTGGCACAATTCCCGTGTCCATTACCCCTCACCAGTCTCTAAATATGGTACAAGGTGTGATTTTTCACAGAGACCTCATCCTTCAAACTGATGAGGAACTTCGGGACAATCTCGGACGGCGGGGTGTTCACTTTGTTCGGCGTGTTCAGAAGGGTCCTAAAGATAATCGTATTGATACTGGTGCCTTTATCCTGGCCTTTGAAGGGGATACCCTTCCTGAGAAAGTTAAGATTATGGTCTATCGCTGTGATGTGAAGCCGTACATCCCACCTCCTATGCGGTGTTTTAAGTGCTTGCGTTTTGGCCACATGTCTTCTCGCTGTACCCAGGACCCTCTCTGTGGTGACTGTGGACGTCCACTCCATGAGGGGAGTCCCTGTGTTCCCCCTCCTGTATGTGTAAATTGTCATGGTAGTCATTCTCCACGTTCAGCAGATTGCCCAGTCTATAAGAAAGAAGAAAAGATACAGGAGTATAAGTCTCTTGATCGTTTAAGCTACACGGAGGCCCGTAAGAAATATGCACGATTGCACCCTGTGTCCATGACATCTAGTTACGCCTTGGTTACATCTTCATCCCTTCCTCCCCCTTCCTTACCCCCGTCCCGGACCCCTCTCCTTCCCCCCTCCCCTGCGGCTCCCACACCTTCTCCTCTGGGCGCCGCTCCCCCTCCCCAGCCGGAGAAGTGCCCCACTCCTTCGGCGTCTGCCGGTCAAGGGCGCCTCTCCCGGGATGCCCCTTCCCGGCACCTTCCAGGTCAAAGGTCTGCTGCAGCGCGGCGACCGCGAGAGCCGCGGTCTATCGGCCCCCAGGTCGCCCGGTCTCTTTCTGTTCCTGATCTGGCTGCAGCTGGCTCCATTATGCCACACAGCCCTCCTCGATCTCAGCCTGAAAAGAAGAAGAAACATAAGTCCCGGGACAAAGAGCCTCTGGTGTCACCGGAGGTCCCTTCCCCGGCTTCACAACCGGATTCTGACCTGTCGTTTATGGATGTCGCCCCCTCCTTGTCGGTGACGGGTGGGGACCCGGCGGTATGACTGGATTTAGCGTGTTCAGCCCTCATTTAAACCATCGTTCTGTGGTTCTCCAATGGAATTGTAATGGCTACTATAGTCACCTTCCGGAATTGAAATCCCTTCTTTCGTCCTACTCAGCAGCTTGTGTGGTTCTCCAGGAATCTCATTTTACTGATGCTCACTCACCGACCCTCCGTGGGTTCCGTGTTTTCTGTCGAAATCGGGTCGGACCCTTGCGGGCTTCTGGTGGCGTTTGTACGTTGGTCCGTACAGACATTGCTAGCACGTGGATTCCTCTCCAAACTACATTGGAAGCAGTTGCTGTTAGGGTCCACTTAGACTCTGCAGTCACAGTATGCAATCTTTATCTCCCTCCTGACAGGACTCTTACACCTGCTGCCTTAACCACCCTTCTTCAGCAACTTCCTCCTCCCTTCCTCCTCCTTGGGGATTTTAATGCTCATCATCCTTTGTGGGGCAGTGCCTTTCCATCTAGACGAGGTCTTCTTATCGACCAATTTATTGCAGACCACGACCTGTGCCTTCTTAATGATGGCTCCCCTACTCATTTCAGTGCTGGTCATGGTACCTTTTCTGCCATTGATCTTTCTCTTTCTTCTCCCTCTCTCCTCCCTTCATTACACTGGTCGCCACACGACGACCTTTGTGATAGTGACCATTTCCCGTTGATTATCGCGCTCCCTTCCCGCTCCCCGATGGAGAGGTTACCTCGTTGGTCTTTCCACCGCGCCGATTGGCCTCTATATACTGCACAGGTCGAGTTTTCTCCCTCTTTGTCGGGTTGTATTGATGACGTCCTACGTGACGTGTCTGACGCGATTGTTCGCGCTGCTAACCTTGCTGTCCCGCGCTCATCTGGACAATTTCGTCGTCGGCAAGTCCCGTGGTGGAGTACGGCCATTGCCATTGCCATCCGTGATCGCCGTCGAGCTTTGCAACACTTTAAGAGGCACCCATCTGTAGCCAGCCTTTCTACCTTTAAGCGCCTTCGCGCTAAAGCCCGTTATTTAATCAAACAGAGCAAGCGGATATGTTGGGAACGATTCGTTTCTTCCCTTGGTTCCACTGTCCCTCTGTCACGGGTATGGGCTACACTTCGCTCTCTCCAAGGTTGCCATCGGCAGTCCACCCTCCCAGGCCTTCACCTCCCAGATGGCATTTGTACGGACCCATTAGTTCTCGCAGAACATCTTGCGACCCATTTTGCAGTGGCATCAGCGTCGGCCTCCTATCCAGCTGCTTTCCTTCATCAAAAACAGCAGGCTGAAGCTGTCACCTTATGTTTCACCACTTGTGAGTCAGAATCTTACAACGAACCTTTCACTGAATGGGAATTTCTTTCTGCTCTATCTGCTTCTCATGATACGGCTCCTGGCCCAGATTCCATTCATAACCAGCTGCTTCAACATCTCAGTGCTCCACAACGGCACCATCTTCTTCGGGTGTTTAACCGTATCTGGCTCCAGGGTGACTTCCCTTCTCAGTGGAGGGATAGCATTGTGGTTCCTGTCCTTAAGCCTGGTCAGAACCCCCTATCTGTTGACAGCTATCGGCCAATTAGTTTGACCAATGTTGGTTGTAAGTTACTTGAACGGCTGGTAGCCCGTCGGCTCACTTGGGTCCTCGAATCTCGGGATCTATTGTCCCCTTACCAGTGTGGCTTTCGAGAGGGACGATCTCCTATCGATCATTTGCTTCGCTTGGAATCCGCAGTTCGGCAGGCTTTTTCCCAGCGCCGCCATTTGGTTGCAGTGTTTTTTGACCTTCGCAAGGCCTATGACACGGCCTGGCGCCATCACATCTTACTAACCCTTCATCAGTGGGGTCTTCGGGGCCCACTCCCGATTTTTATCCGCCAGTTCCTGATCCATCGGTCATTCAGAGTTCGAGTTGGTACTGCTTTTAGTTCTCCACGGACCCAGGAGACGGGCATCCCACAGGGTTCTGTCTTGAGTGTCCTTCTTTTCCTCATTGCTATCGATGGACTTGTGGCCTCTGTCGGTCCCTTGGTCGCCCCTGCCCTGTATGTGGATGATTTCTGCATTTGGGTTAGTTCCTCCTCGATGCCATCTGCAGAACGGCAGCTCCAGGTGGCTATACGGCGTGCCTCTGCATGGACCCTCTCCCACGGGTTTCAATTCTCTCCTTTAAAATCGCAGGTGGTCCACTTCTGTCGCCGTACTACGGTCCACCCTGATCCAGAGCTCTATCTCGCTGCACAAAGATTGCCTGTGGTTCCACAGTTTCGTTTCCTAGGTCTTCTTTTCGACAACAAGCTCACTTGGCTGCCCCATATCAGACTCCTGAAGGTAGGATGTTTCCGTAAACTCAATGTCCTTCGCTTCCTTGCCCACTCCTCCTGGGGTGCGGACCGTTCCCTCCTCCTCCGTCTTTATCGTGCTCTAGTTCTGTCACGTTTGGACTATGGTTGTCAAGTTTATGGTTCAGCTGCTCCTTCCACGCTGCACGTGCTGGATCCAGTCCACCATCGTGGTATCCGTTTGGCCACCGGTGCCTTCCCTACTAGCCCTGTTGATAGTCTCCTGGTTGAAGCTGGGATCCCCCCTCTTTCTGTTCGGCGGTCCCAGCTTCTGGTGTCTTATGCCCTTACTATCCGTTCTTCTCCCGCTCATCCTTCCTATCCTATCCTATTCCCAGACCATGGACGTCGCCCGCCTGACTCCCGCCCTCGGGCGGGTTTACCGGTTGGGCTGCGCCTTGCGTCTCTTACCCGTGATTTTCGGCTTCCTTCTTTGTCCTGTCTTCGTCGCTCCCTCCCCTCCACCCCTCCTTGGTTAGTTCCTCGGCCTCGAATTCGGATGGATCTCCGCCGCGGTCCGAAAGATTCCATCCCCCCCGGTGGTGTTCCGTTCCTTTTTCCGCCAAATTTTATGAGAGTTTCGGGATGCTGTTGTTTTTTACACTGATGGCTCTAAATCTGCTGATCATGTTGGGTATGCCTTCACGTCCTTTGTTGGAACGGAAAATCATCTACTGCCACCCTCATGTGGGGTGTTTACTGCGGAATTGATGGCAATTTCCCGGGCCCTTACCTTTATTAAACAATCCCAACACAACCGCGTTTTGTTATGTACGGACTCAATGAGTGGCCTTCTTGCTATTGACCGGTGTTTTTCGCGCCATCCCTTGGTCTCTGCCATCCATGACCATCTCGCTGATCTTCACCGTGCTGCTTGTTCCATTGACTTCCTATGGGTCCCGGGCCATGTGGGTATCCCGGGTAATGAGCTCGCTGATCGTTTGGCTGGGGGAGCAGTTACTTACCCCCCGTTTTCTGTAACCCCTCCTGCAGCGGATTTACGGCTTCACATCAAATCCCACTTTGCACAGTCATGGGCCAATTCTTGGGAGGCTACTCCACTGTCTAATAAACTTCGTGCCATTAAGGTGAATACAGGCCCATGGCGTTCTTCCTTTAGCCTCTCCCGCAAGGACTCGACCACACTGTGTCGTCTCCGCATTGGCCATACCAGGCTGACCCATGGTTTCCTTTTGCGTGATGAGCCACCCCCGCTATGTGGTTGTGGAGCCTTCCAGTCAGTGGCCCATATTTTGGTTGAATGCCCCCTTCTTTTGGCTCTGCGTGCTAAGTACAGACTCCCCCACACTTTACCTTTGATGTTGGCTGACGATTCCCGGATGGTCTCTCTGGTTCTAGGTTTCCTCCGGGAGAGTGGTTTTTATTCTCAGTTTTAAAGTTTTTAATCTCCCTCTGGTGTTGGGGCAGGGCGGTGAGTGTTTGGGTGTCTCCCACTGTAGGCAGTGTTCAGAGATTCCCGATTCACCTCCCTGACCGGAATCCTCTTTTCTTTCCCTTTTACTCTGTTTTTACCCCTTCTTTTTAAGGCTTGGTTAGTTTTTCTATTCCCATACGTACTTTCTGCATTATAGCAGTTGTACCTTTTAAGTCACAGGTGGTCTTGCCTATGCTGTTTCAGCATAGTGTTGGGTTCGTTCTCTTGCCAACTTCCCTCATTTGTTTTTACTAATGATAACGTGACTGCCCTTTTACGTTTCCCCTTTATCCGTTTTATTTTTCTGACTATACTGAGATGTCCCGTTAGCAGAATGGAGTCTATTTGAAACAAGGGACTGATGACCTTGCTGTTTGGTCCCTTTAACCTCAAACAACCAACCAAGCGCTAGATGTAATCTGCATGGTCTAGAGTTGATGCGTCGTTAAGCCCTCAAACCATACCGATTACAACTGGTACAATTTTGACAAAGTGATGCGAGTGGACTTTAGCAATGCTATTCTCAAGGACATGGAAGATGACACTTTTACATCACGGTGGATATTCAGCGAGGAGGCAACTTTCCATATCAGCGGTAAGGTTCACCGTCATAATGTGCGTATATGCGGGCTCAAAAATCCTCGTGAAACAATTGAACACGAACGTGATTCACCAAAAGTGAATGTTTTTTGTGCTGTTTCGCAAAGCAAGGTTTATGGACCCTACTTTTTTGAGAAAGAAACCGTAACAGGACAATCATATCTTGCAATGCTACGGAACTGGTTATTCCCACAACTTGACTCTGACAGTTTCATCTATCAGCAAGATGGAGCACCACCGCACTGCCGCAACAACGTGCGCAGTTTCCTCAATGCCAACGTGCCTCAATGTTGGATAGGGCATATAAGACCGCGAGACCAGGCTTTACACTCTTGGCCTCTAAGGTCCCCTGATTTAACACCATGTGATTTCTTCCTGTGGGGGTATGTTAAACAATGTGTTTACGTTCCTCCCTTACCTCGTGACAACCATGGACTACAAACCAGAATATCAGCTGCTGTAGCTTCAGTGACAGAAGACACCTTACGCTCAGTTTGGGATGAATTCGGCTATCGGCTAGATACCGTCCGTGCAGCCAATGGAGGACATATTGAACATTTCTTATATACTTCTGTCTTTTTCTGAGTAATTTAGTATGCAATTTGTTGGTGTTAAGCCCTTCTTCCTAACAAATAATTCTGTTTAAAATCGGGTCATTCTTTTTGGGACACCTTGTGTTTCGTCCCGTGAGTTAAGCATTGCACAATTATGATTCGGGTATGTTGGGTTTCAAACACCCATTCGGCCAACACACTTCAGGTAATTCATCATTTCCCTAAACCGTCTTTGTCATTAACATGTGCGTTTGGAAGGCAACATCATTATTATTTTAATACAGAAACTGCTGTACAAATTAAATACGAAATGCAAAAGATTCGGATGACCATTGCATACGTCATTCCGGGTGTTGACGTTTGCGATGTCCGCCAACTGATTACGTGATTGATGCCCACAGCAACAGAAAAAGCGCAGCCACACATGAATGATCTTGGACAGCAGAACTGTTCGCCGACTAGAATACCATACTGCATAACCTGAAAACTCACAGGCGAGATGTTGCGAACTTCCTATACAAATTTGTCTCACTGAAATCGCTTCACAAGAATGAGAAGACGCTTCCATGGAGATCATCGGCACCACGTCACTCGATGTGATTTATGAAAAATAATTTAAATATAAGGCAATATATTATGTTCTGTGGTAAGGGTTCAGTAGGTGTATAATGTTACAGTGACGCTTATGTAATGAAAAGCGTTCGTCTTAGGTCTTTTTATCCCTTTATAAGTCAAGTGCACAACATGTGACCGAATATCGGCTCAAGATTTAGTGATGTGGACTATTTCAAAGAAATAACTTGAGTTTGTGTAAGTTAGTCGAGTATGATAAAATATTTCTCAAATACAACATTTTGGCAATTAACTGTTTTCGTACACCAGCCTACAACAGTAGACTTCAGAGTTAACCTGTATTGACAGTTTATTATTGCATAGTCTCTCTTGCATATGTTGCAAAGAAGCCCCCTATAAAGGGAATGAGCTTACATCTCTTCATGTAAGTGTACGCCGTAATTACAGCAGTATCTGCCTTGCTGGGTTAATCAAAGTCAGTAAATTATTTATAGGTTTCAGTTATCTACATAGCACATAATTCATTAGCTCATGAATTTGATATGCATGAAGGTCATGTGCAGGCTTGCATCCGTTTCATTTACATTACTGTAATGTATTCATGTTAATCGAATTTTGTTTATTTAAAACTACTCAGTTTAAAAAAAAATGGCTCTGAGCACTGTGGGACATCTGAGGTAATCAGTCCCCTAGAACTACTTAAACCTAACTAACCTAATCACACACATCCATGCCCGAGGCAGGATTCGAACCTGCGACCGTTGCGGTCGCGCGGTTCCAGACTGAAGCGCCTAGAACTGCTCGGCCACCCCGGCTGGCTACCCAGTTTCAAATAAGCATTGTTCAGATGCGGTTTAATGGCTGGATGATTACGGACTTCGGTCACTAGAACAAGATGCAACGGTCACTAGAACAATATGCAACCGGTCACTAGAACAAGATGCAACTCAATTTCTTTATGTAGTTGGGATCACTGTGAATTTTAGCGTAATTTGCACGTAAAACACAAAAAAAATCCTCGACTGGGTACTTCACTGTGCAATTCACCGTAATCTTAAGATGTATCTTACAAATAGCAACAGAGCTTCTCGAAATGCTAAACAACAAAAGTTTCGAATGTAAAACACAATAGTTGGGTCAGATTGACGATATGCGCCTCATATTTTAAATACGATTTCCAAATTTCTGCCAAAAGCAAAAAATAAATGGGAATGATCACAACAAACTCGCTGACAATAGCGGAGCCTAATCAACAGAGTGAGATAATCCTACGAAGTGAGGCAGTTATTTGAAGAGGGATCATGTACAAATAATTACTGCGTCATAGAACCTGATTTAAAATCTCCTTGCTTTCGTTGTCTGATTAATTACTAGATAGATTAGGTAATAATAATGCGATTTAGCCATATCTTATATTAACCTAGCGTAATTGTTAAAATATTCGGTGACTAAGTCCCATGGTTACATTGATTCTTATTCCCCAAGAATGTGTAAGTGAGTGTATTCCGCAAATTAATGTCACTGTAACTAAATAATGATCCTTAGCTACTGATATCGTCTAGCGCAGTACTGTAAACCCATTATCCGCAACTCGACGGTTCGAGAAAACTGCAGTTATTCATCGGGAAGATCGACAACTCACTTCCAGATTACACACATCACAAAGCTAAAAAAACACCGACACCTTTAGTGGTCGTTCCGCAGGAATTTTGCTAATAAATTGCATCACAATTCCGTCAAAAATAGTCCCTGCATTGCATATCTGATTGTCTGCGCTGATATAGTAATGATGCGGCGCGGATAAGTTGTACTAGAAGAAAAACAGTTCATTGTCAAGCCTGTGGTGTAGGATTTGAGTGGAATTCGGGCAGAGGGTGTGAAGATATGGGCTTACTTTGACAATTTTATTCAGCACAAAAAGACTTTCTCGATGTTTGACAAAATAGTAATGCAAATGAACTCAATAAATATCGGTAGTCCAATTATAGTTTCTGAAGTCAGGGCATAAAAACAACACAAGGAAAGAACAAAATTCCTTCAGCACGATGGTAGCAAAAGTTAAATACCACCCCAGTAGTATTTGGGCCGATGACAGCACAACAGTTCAAAATATACAGCGGCGAAAGTACAATAATTACAAACAGTACATCAGGAAAATAGCCCTCCTGCTTAGTTGGGCTTTCTCACGCTTACGCTAAACCTAGACTTACTATCTCCTCCGATTAGCATCCACAGAAACAGTTGCATATAGATTGTGCAGTGACATTGTGACAACCAGTCAAAAGCCTGAGTAACTACAGCTGCGAGGCGTGTAGGAAGTGTGTCAGCGATATTCTAGAAAGTACCGACAGGGATGCAGAGTCAAGCCGACCACAGAACCTGGTCCGCAAAGATACATGCTTACTTTTATTGATCCAGTGTGTCTTCCAGAACGACGAGATCACTCAGGGAATGCCACGGAAACATTCCCCAGACTAGCTGTGACTGGTTCTCGAAGCAAAGCTCACAGCCGTACTTAGCCACTCTTAACCTGTCCTCCCTTGCAACAAGAATGAAGAAGAGTAAGTTCCCTCTTCCAACCTGGACCCTTCTCACGACTGTTGCAGTGCGTTTGCTACCAGACGTTTCACACCAGTGGAGCATAAAACGTGATTCATCCAAAAAGGTCGCCTGTCACCACTCAGTGGACGTCCAGTTACGGTACTGGCGTGCAGATTCCAGTCTCCGTCGTCGATGAATCAGGAGTCTGGTGCAGAGACTCATACGCATCGACGTTCGCTGAACGATCGTTGAGGAGACCCTGTGGGTAGTCCCTTTGTTCGTCTGGGCAGTCAATTGCTCAACAGTTACGTCTACTCTCCCGTCTATTCTCGACGTTCACTCTTTGTCATCTATGGCCCACGGTGCACCAGAAATACCTCGGCGCCGGTTTTGGATAGCGCCATTTCGCGATGCACGGTATACTTCCAGCACTCGTTAATGCTTGCGTGCTTGGTCAAAAGCCAATGGTTATGCCCTTCTGGGCGTCAGATAAATCGCTCCGTTTTCTCATTACAACAACGACTATACTGTTTTCCGCTTCCCGTCGACACACTTTATATACCCTTTATTGCTAGTACCGCCACAACCAGTCTCTGAGTGGTAACCGCATTTTGACGTCGAAAATAGCCAGTCATTACATTAATGTGACTGGACCGTGTTTGATTTCGGTTACATTCACAGCATAGGTCAATATTCATACAGGAAACGCCTGGAAAGGACTCGTGAAAGGACTGAACCCCAAGGGTTTTCTTTTCAACAGCATTCACCGTTTTATTAAAGATACAAGTAATTTGAAAGGGCCTTACTAACAATTAGCTAAGCCAACCTATGTAATAAGGAAAATTTTAAAGGCATCTAAATATTCTGGGCAAGTACACGCTCCGCTTTAAACTAAAGACAGAAGCATGAATTCGTTACACAACTTGGAAATAGGTTAAGAATTTGAAATCTTTTCTATTCTTAACAGTAGGAAAATTACAGCACTGAAATCGTGAATGAGGCTTACTTACGCTTTTTTCTTTATAGAATACAACAGAATACAGCATTCGTTACGTAAAATTACTGCAATTACATTTCTCAAAATTTCCTACCATATTTGAGGCGTGGGGGCTCGCTCCGAGTAGATTTCCGCGTAAAGGATGATCTTTGGTTGGCTGCCGAACGAGGAAGATAGGCGGCGCTCGGCCGAAGCGAGGTGAGCTGGGTTGTGGAGAGGAAAGCGTGCGGCGGTCGGTGGAGTGGGTTCAAATCACCGAGCGAGGTGGTGGTGCACTGGTTAGTACACAGGACCCGCACGTGGGAGGACGACGGTTCAAACCCGCGTCCGGCCATCCAAATTCAAGTTTTCCATGATTTCCTTAAATCGCTACAGGGAAATGCCGGGATGGTTCCTTTGAAAAGACACTTCTGATTTCCTTTCTCATTCTTGACAATTCCGAGCTTATGCTGTGTCTGCAATAACCTCCATGTCGACGGCATGTCAAACCGTATGTTTCTTCCTTGCTTTCGTTGGGGTCAAGCCTGGAAAAGGCAGTTGGAGGAAGGCGCGTGCTTGGCCGTGCAGAACGGTAATGCATTTGTTTTGCTGTTGGGCTAGCAGTGGATTTAATGGTCGCTGATTTACTGCTTGTAATTACTGTAACTTAGCAAGTCAGGATGAGGGGTACACTTAGCACGGAAGGTCAAGGCCCTTAATATGTCACTCCTTAACACAACAACTAGCAGATCAATTATTAATAATTTATTCAAAACAAGCTTTTATAAAACCAATTAGAGGCAATCAACACGTGGCTGTTCTAAAGACAATATCAAAATGTACAATTACAACAACTTTCTGGAGATTTCAATACTTAACAAATCACAATCTGAAGGTGATTTTAAAATGTCACATATAATGTTCCCCTTTTTTAGGCAATAATCAATAATATGAAAATGATTTACAAGGCATACCAGTTCGTTACGAACCCAAATAACACAAGGAGCACAACAAGTTCATTAATGCAATTGATTACCAAGCAATTACAAAACCCTTTTTTACATATTTTATAAAACAGGTTGAATAATTACGAAGCGGGCAGTGATGCCAGGCTACCTTGGGCAAAAGGTGACTTGACTTAAAATGCCGGAAGCAGCAGACCAGCCGTCCAAAACAACACTTAAACGCCGAGGCCCAACCGAGAGTCACTTCCCATTAGACGTCACGTCACAGCTTCTGTGCACCTAAGCGGAACGTGGCTCCGCTCCAACACACCCCAACTCGGAGAAAAATTGGAACACAAACAGACCGCAGAAAACACGGCAAACACCAAGCAAACCTCAATTAATATAAGTTAAGAATCAATAAATAACAATGTAATTTTAGAAAACCAATAAGTGCTTTCATTAAAACGGCTTAAATTTTACAGCAATATCAATGCTGTAAACATTTAAACTAAGACTTGTACACAAATGCAGTGTTATATACCAGTATCAGACTTCAAGGTCGACAATGTGTACAAAGATTAAATGGAAATGATTTCAAGATAATATTACGTTATTCAAATGCACACCATCACCACAAACTAGGTTTGGTGCACTTTAATTTCCTTGCATAGGTCTGCAATGTACTGCCAGTTGTGTAAGCTTGGTATGCAGAAAATTACAACTAGACTACGACCTAATATCTTCAATACCTTACAGCAGGGCTTCACAACATACGTGCTCGCGGAGCAAGCTGTGAGCAGCAAGGCGCGAGCACGGAGCAGCGCGAGCACGCTACCCCCACTACCGGACTAGAGCGGAGAGTGGGGAGAGTCACATGGGGCACACAACAGCTGCCGCCAGTCAATGTAAATCCGCGGCCACCTGCAGGGATATCACTCACGAATTATTACTGCGACAAATGAAACAAATAAAGGAGAATGTACAGATTCCACATAATTTTATTAGCTTAGTGTATGCCTCTACATTCGCATTAATTTGTGAACTGTTACACAATAAAAGGTGTCACTGAAGTGTGGGATTCTCGGTTATCTTGTACTTTTTGCCCTTTACAATTGCGTCTATGTTCGGAGTAATTGTTCTTGTGCATTTTAGGCGCAGCGTGCAGTTTAAATTTCGATCAGACAATGCGTTTCTCAGGCGCGTCTTGTTACATTTCATTGCAGAGCACAGTTGTTCACAAACACACGTGGAACCGAGCATTAATATTATTGTAGCCGCCAGTTTGTGCAAACGATGAAATCCATCCTGAGGGAAGTGTCTGTAGAATTCCAGAATGTTTTTCTTGTTCTGAAATTTGTCTCTGTACTCTGTCACACTGCAGGTCAATAATTTTTAGTTGCAGCTCAGGACGAATCTCTTAAATATTCGCTGAATATGGAGAGAACAGATCAAAATCACTGTCTACTGCTGTCAGATCTTGAAAGCGCTGATCAACTAAACTATGTGAATAACATTCACAGTCTTTGTGAACATCTTGCATGGATGATAATTTAGGAAAATGAGCTAGCTTTCCTGTTTCCAGCTGACTCACCCAAAGTGTCAATTTCATTGTAAAAGCTCGTATTCGATCTATGAAATGAGTAATTAGCAGATCTTTACCTTGTAGTAAAATGTTCAAAGCATTCAGATGGCTAGTTAAATCTGCTAAGAACGCGAGATCACATTAAAACGTGCGCGCGCATTTCCCCTCCCTCCCTACTCCGCGACCTTGCACCTGCTCGCGAGCACGTGCCTGAGCAGACGCGAGTTCTCGCGCTCAAAACCGGCCAGTTGTTAAGCCCTGCCTTAGAGTTACATCTTTTGGGGACGCTGATTTCCTTAAAGGAAGTCGTGACTGCTGGTCTCCATGCGATCAGACACCTTGCCGGCTGCTCTTACTTAAACAACACTAACCAGCTAACAAGTAACAGTCGCTACAACGCAAATGGTTCCACAAAATGAAGGCACCAAAACCACTTACACCTCCGATGGAGAGCGTTGTTCGAGATGGTCTCGAGGAAATGGTCTGTCCGAGAAAACGGGCACCAAAGCAATGCGACGAGCAGCGTCCGGAGTTGAGTTCACCACTAACTCGCAACCGTCGTGCAAGGTAGAACGGCCGCGCCGCTGCTGGCCGATCCCGCGTGTTTTGCTTCTTCGTCCCCTCTTGCACATCCTAGAGCCTCGTAGTCAGTCCGTCGACCAACTCCACGACCGCAAATACCCGCCGCCAGATCACAACAGGGGCAAAGATCGTAGTACAGCCGGGTAATCGATAGTCGTGCCAAAGAGGTGGTGTGCCAGAAAAGGCGCAACCACGGCTCAATTACAAGATACACAAAACAAAAGACCACAGCAAAAAATTTTGTCATCACTGGTAATGACCCAAAGCTTTCAAAGGCCAAGGCTCATTTAAAGAGAAAAAAAATACAATTAACAGGAACACAGAGCAGACAGTTAGCCAAGACTTCAGATTTAATGAAACTTAGCTTTTCTATAGAGGCCACAAAATAGAAGCATCAGGCTTTAATTACAGAATGGGGACCCCCTTCTCACTGCTGTGACACTTCCAATGTGGCCGGCCGAAGTGGTCGAGCGGTTCTAGGCGCTACAGTCTGGAACCGCGCCACCGTTACGGTTGCAGGTTCGAATCCTGCCTCGGGCATAGATGTGTGTGATGTCCTTAGGTTAGTTAGGTTTACGTAGTTCTAAGTTGTAGGGGACTGATGACAGATGTTAAGTCCCATAGTGCTCAAAGCCATTTGAACTTCCAATGTGGGTTGTCTTTCCGGATATCAAGGCGCCGGCGTAACCTGCCGATCATTCCAGAAGGCCGTCGTGCTTGCTAAATTGGCTGTAAAGTCTGGCCAGGTCAAACACGCGGCCGACCAAACTTCACCAAGACCTTGGAATAAAAAGACGTATGGCAGGCGCTCGTGAAGATCAGACTGACTTAATAGTGAAGCACAAATATCATGCGCCCACCTGAGGCACTAAATAGCCGATGTGCAAATTCTTATTACGCATAATTGTCCAAATAAGCCGAAAGGAGGGAAATAGCAGTGACGCTGAAGCAACTTTTTGTGCATAATGCTCACGGCTGAGCTAACGAGGATCTCAAACAATTCTGCCTAAGTACAAGTGCGTTTTTCAAGTTTAGGGCCTTTAGTAGCATGTGTCAACCGATCAACACAAAACATCACCACCTCTTGAACACTTTTCGCTTGGACGGCAGAGCAAAACATGAATGGCAGTTCTAGATAAGTACTTTCTTTCACAAATAGGAATTAAAAGCAACTTTATAAAACCCGAAAAACTACGAACAGGTCAGAGTCCTGAGAGAGCGTATATCCTAGACTGAAATACTGTAAGGTTTAAATACCCGGAAATGTGCCTCGATCTTACAATTTGCCCAACCGCCGGCAACACACAAAATAGGCAAAATAACATGTCTAGAATATCAACCGGCACAACCACACGGTGACGTAGTACACACTTAGTCTTGCCGGAGCTGCGTAGGCAGTACTAAAACAAATTAAAACGCGAGCCAGAGCATGGAATTTACATACAGTATGAGAAGGAGCTGTTCCTTATGTTAAACAAAGGTCCGTTTAGAAGTAAAGCTGTTCACCTACTCGCCTTACGAAGCACTAACACATGAAGTACATATTTGTATCGAGGCGCAAACCCATCACAAAACTTCAGAGATCACTTTCTTTCTCACACAACCAACAAATCACAATTCAGGCTACAGCGACCACAAAACGTGGAGTAAGAGGATAGCAACGTATAATACCCTAGTTTCCAAATAGTAGAAATCTTAGTCTGTCCAAAAGCCACCATCGGGAAAGGCGAAAAGAAACTAAGACCCTTGCCGCTAAGGCAACATGCGACAAAATTCCCGGCAATAAGATAAAGACTACGACCATTAAATCCACTGCTAGCCCCACACCAAAACAAATGCAATCGTCGCACTGCACGACCAATTACGCGCCTTCCGCCATGTGCCTTTTCCAGGCTTGACCCCAACGAAAGCAAGGAAGAAAGATAGGGTTTAATATCCCGTCGACATGGAGGTTATTGGAGACGGAGCACAGGCTCCGATTTGTCAAGAATGAGGAAGGAAATCGGAAGTGTCTTTTCAAAGGAACCATCCCGACATTTGCCTGTAGCGATTTAGGGAAGTCATGGAAAACTTAAATTTGGATGGCCGCACGCGGGTCTGAACAGTCGCCCTCCCAAGTGAGTCCAGTGTACTAACCAGTGCACCACCACCGCGCTCGGCCGAGCGCCGCCCAGCTTCCTCGCTCGGCAGCCAACCAAAGATCATCCTTTACGCGGAAATCTACTCGGAGCGAGCCCCCAAGCCTCAAATATGGTAGCCAGCGAACACATTAACTAACCTCAACACAGCACGATATACGCATGCCCCTTTCATGTGATATGACAGACAATTCTTTACAATCAATGCGCAGCTTGCGCGCTTCACTATACTCTAATTTGTATTACTCAGCCGACGAAAACACTACTGTCTGACACTCAAGTGCACTGTTAGTGCTCGTGTTGTAATTTGGAACCCCGTGTCTGCGTGTCCTCTGAAACTGCTGTCCTGCCGCCCGGGAAGAGCCACCAACGCCCGTCCTGGGTTATTTGTTAAACGTTCAGCGGTCACGCCCTGTGTTCACTATCAGTGAAGTCCTAAAGTGGCTTCTTGGCGCACCAGCTTCGTGTTGTCTGCTCTCTACCGACTGCCTACCGCTCTCCGTCTCCTGACGCCTTGTCCCTTAACATAAACAAATGTAATGTATTGTCCATAAATATAAATCTCTATTATTGTATTGTTACATGATTGCCTACCAGTCACCGAAAAGTTACATCCCTTAAGTACCTGGCAGCACGTCTACAAAGCGATTTAAATTGGGACGACCACATAAAACTATTAGCAGGAAAAGAAGATGGCAGACTGAGATTCATTGGAAGAATCCTCAGGAGCTGTAGTCCACTCATGGAGGAGGTAGCTTACACACTTGCCGGGTAGGAATCATAGAGACAATAGGGAAGCTCGAGAGAGGTGTGACATGTTTCGTCATAAGTTCGTTTAAGCGCGAAAGTGTCGCGGAGATGCTCAACCAGATCCAGTTGCACAAACAGCAAGAGGCGTTGCGCATCACGGTGTGGTTTACCGTTAAAATTCTGAGATCGTACATTCGTACATCAGCTAACTTACGGCATCCTGCACACAACTCTCAAAAAGACCACGAAGGTACAGTTTAGTTTTCAGAGCTCATTCGGAAAGGTATACAGTCAGCAGTTCGTCGCGCGTCATTCCCCATTGGAAAAGGAGAGGGAGAAGAGACATTGGTGGCGAAACGCTCTCCACATACACTACTAGGTGTAGAAGAGATAACGTAACTGTAGATAACACTTGGTGTAAATTAACACGGTAGGAGTCTGCACAGACAGCAGCATATATAGAAGAGACTTTACTTGCTTGTAAGGTTTCGTGCGACCATGTACGTAAAAGCTACTTCGTCGTGCAGAGATCACAGAATTGTTTACAGAATGCTCAACATGGGAATTACGGAGTTAATAAAACTCGAAACCTTGTTACGGTTTACGAATGAATAACATAGAGAGAAATTCCGAACAGCTGCGAGGAACTTCTCTGCGGAATAGGAGTATGTCAACTTGAAATTGAATACTCGCGGTTTAACACGTTCTTCTTTTTTTTTCCCCAGTTCTGCTGCTGGAAGGCTGTTGAAAATGAAAGCTGCTGAATAGTGAACACCTTTCTCTACAATGTTTAATGGAGCTCTATCGAAGTTCATGTTGTTTTTCTTGGAGTTAACCATTTTATTTCGAGCTATTTTTTCTGCGAGTTCTACTTCTATGATAGCCGGTCGAGTTCCAGAAATGCTTGAGCGCGTACATCGCTGTAGTTGTTTTTGTCCTACTCGCTGAATGTTAGAAAATGAAAAGGACACAACTGACATTTTAAAAACCTCATTTCTGCGATAGACTTTCCTTAGGTCTTACTTCGGCATTAGAGTTTGAGTCGAACAGTTAAAACATGTTCTGAAAAATACAAAAAAAAATTGCGAAATGCATTGTAAGATAACGAAAGCGTCCAGTGGATAAAAAGAAAAGATATTGTGATTAGAGTATGCGCGTGAATCATTTCTGTGCCATTTTCATCGAATTACTTAAGAAATGAAAACGGTTATAAACCAAACAGTGGTTAAATTAAAAAGTGCAAGTTTTCATAATTATCTGGGAGGCTATAATTTAAATCGATATTGATAGTATTTTATTTTGTTGTTCGATGAACCTGCTGCAGTTGTCAATTTTTTAAGATTCATATGATTTAATGTCCACAATAAGTAAAAAGTTTAACCAACTACATTCGCCACCAGATGAGAAATGTTTTTACCTTACTGAATGTTAGCACTCGAAAGTAAGTACTAAAGCACTCGAAAGTAAGTACTACCCCTCTACTCCCGTAGTAGTCTTATATTTATAACAGTGTCTGGCAAGCGCTATTATAATCTTTATCGAATGAATCTTGCAGTGTCTTCTCAATGAAGCAATGGTGTCGGGCGGTCTTAAGGATTTTTTAATAATTGGGCTATCAATGAGAAACGTTGTTCACGGTCCTTCGCACGTCGTTTGGCGTAGAACATGTACAGACGGAGAGAACAGCAGCCGCTTAGGCTCGTAAGCATTCCACTGTGACTGCCCACTGGCTGTTAAGTTTATCGCTACACAAGAATGCAGCCCACTCACCTTCTTTGCATTACGTCGGCTGCGGAAGAAACCTTGACGAGTTTCTCCAGCTTAGTTGACAATTTTCAGCGCAGCTCTGTTGGTATTTGGTAATTTTCCACATACTATTATTTGAAATTAAGGAAGAAATAAATTCCATACTAGTTTAATAAATTTATCGTATACCATTAAACAGAAGTCCAAAGTAAAAAGTAGCATCACATCTATCCAGTGTTCCCAACTTTTAAAGTAAGCTCCTCACTTGTTTTAAAGTGCAAAAACCACCAGAAAACCACTAACAAAAATGCCCCTACTCTCATAATCACTAAAATTTCCCCGATTTTTTTACTTATTTTGAAAGAAAACAATAAGTATATTACTAATAAGTTTCCTTTATTATTAAATAATAAAATATTCACACTCACTAAATGAACATACAATAAATAAAGCAGCAAGTCAAGGTCAGGAACATAAAAAAGTTCTGTTAAAACAACTAATTATTTAAATGAATTCGTCTTCTTCAGATGAATCATTTGTCTGCATCGTCATCATCGTCGGTTGGTACAGATTTGTTTTACAATGTTCATTAGAATTTCATATCCGTTGAAGCATTTTCCTTCCAACCTCAAACTACAGTGTATTCTTAAAATAGCAGTTAAAAGATTTAACGTCATTCTATTCCCTCGCTTGTTTTTTACTACATTCATTCTGCTACCATAGGCACTGGAATGAGGCAAGTATTAGAAGAGTAATCGAAAGTCGACAATTCCTCAAATCTGGATTCCCCTGGAACATCTTTGAAATGCAATACTTAATTCAAAAATTTTTTTGTATCTGATTTGATCCATTATAAATGGTTTTTGAAAGCCTGCGACTGTAGATACAATAGGTTTGTTTATAAATAAATAAATAAATGTTCTGCTACCAGTCACGATTTTTCTTTATTTTACTATTCGCACGACGCGTTTCGAGAAATAATTCCCATTTTCAAGTGCGTTTTTTTATGTGTGTTAAGCCATTTCTTTTGATGTTGTCAGTGTTTGTGAGTCCGCTTCATTTTGTTGACTTTTACTGTAATACATAAGAAACGCGATTTTTAGTTGGGTATCAATTCTTTCTGTGAGGTTAGTGGCTAAATTTTGAGAACAATTTGTACTTACAGTTTTCTAATGGTCCATTTGTGTAGAGTCAAACACACGAGTAACATCACACACAACTTGTACACTTTACACATCTAAAATATCTTATATAAACAAAACAGGTACAAAGATCTTCTTACAGGTAGTTCACAGAGATAACATCTGTGGAAGACCTATAATGTTATCTCTGTGAACTACCTGTAAGAAGATCTTTGTAACTGTTTTGTTTATATAAGATATTTTCGATGTGTAAAGTGTAAAAGTTGTGTGTGATGTTGCTCGTGTGTTTGACTCTACACAAATGGATCATTAGAAAACTGTAAGTACAAATTGTTCTCAAAATTTAGCCACTAACTTCACAGAAAGAATTGATACCCAACTAAAAATCGCGTTTCTTATGTATTACAGTAAAAGTCAACAAAATGAAGCAGACTCACACACACTGACAACATCAAAAGAAATGGCTTAACACACACAAAAAAACGCACTTGAAAATGGGAATTATTTCTCGAAACGCGTCGTGCGAATAGTAAAATAAAGAAAAATCGTGACTGGTAGCAGAACATTTATTTATTTATAAACAAACCTATTGTATCTACAGTCGCAGGCTTTCAAAAACCATTTAAAATGGATCAAATCAGATTATTAGTGCCAAGCCAGGCAATGAAAGCTATATATAAATACAAAAACCTCAAAATGAAAGTACTAAAAACAGTTGCACACGTAAGATTCAACAAGCACTGTCAACAACTAGGCATAATTCCGAAATATATAAAAGTGAAAATATGTTCTAGCAGCAACATAGCAAAACTTATAAAACACAAAGCAGAAAAACTCTGGCTGAAAATCGAAATACGGCAGTTACATAAGAAAAAGGACTTACTAAACAGAAAGCTACTCAACATGCAGATAGAAGCAGCAAACAACATGGAACCTACAGTCTATGACAGCATTTGCAGGCATATCCAGGACATAGTCGACAGGGAGTACTTGACCATTTGCAACACACATAACAAGAAACTACAGACCTTGACATCCAAACAAGACAAGAGATCCAACCTTGAGATAACTGACAAAAGCAAACACACATTTTACAGTAGAGTGGTGAACAACACTGACATAAAGTTCAACCAAAGAGAAAACGATCTACTCCAAGAAGGACTAAAATACAATGTAAAACCTAACCTCAACAACCATACACTGAAACAGGTTATAGCTGCAACTAAAAGTGCAGCAGATACTGCAAAATTAAATTCAAATACAAAAGCAGCAATAGGTCACAAAGTAAGCAAGCTTCTTGAGAAAGAAATGAATAAAGATAAGTTTAGATCTAAATATACAATAAATGATACAAAAACTTTAAAATCTATAAATAATAAACTGAAAAACAGCCAATCCATAGTTGTAAAGTCAAACAAAAGTAATACATTAGTTGTGATGAAAGAAAAAGAATACATAGACAAAAAAATGAATTTTTCGCTGCTAATAACATTCAGCACATTGAAAAAGACCTAACCAAACAATTCCAAGGTAAAATTGAGGAACAATTAAAGAACACACATTTCCTGTTGACAGAAACTAAAAATAAATACCTTACATGTATGAATCCAAAAGCACCACGCCTAAGAGAACAGCCAAAAATACACAAAAATGGATACCCGATATGTCCTGTGGTCAACTCTATAAACAGCCCAGCATACAAACTGTCACAAAAACTGAATAACATACTGGTGAAAACTTATACATATGAAACAACATATTCCATAAAAAACAGCATGATTCTAGCCAAAGAACTAAGAACCAGAAAGATCCCACAAGATGCACAATTTATATCACTTGACATCACCAACCTTTATTCAAACATACCCATACAAGAAGCTCTAACAGTAATACGAAAGAACCTTATGCAACACAAGAAACTTTCATACACAGAGATTGTCGAATTTATGGAACTCCTTCAGCTAACCCTAAGTTACAACTACTTTACCTTTAATGACAACATTTATAAGCAACCAGATGGCCTAGCAATAGGATCATGTATATCCGGTACTATAGCTGACATATACATGAATTATTTGACAGCCAAGAACCTTGCCTAAGGAAAATAGAATTTTATTGGAGATATGTAGATGACACATTACTGTTAGTGAAAGGAGATACCAAAGACATCACAGACATTCTTAATCATTTCAATAATCTAAATGAGAAAATCAACTTTCTGGACCTAAATATTACAAGACACAACAACACATGCACATTCAAAATTTATAGGAAAAACACAATGACTGACACCACAATCCCTGCAACCTCATGTCACCCAAATATCCATAAACAGGCAGCATACAGGTCAATGCTGCATAGGGCAACAAAAATACCATTGAACCAGGAAAATATGCAACAAGAAATAAACATACTGAAGAAGATTGCAGTTGCTAATGGTTACAATGCTTCTATGGTTGACACAATTTTCAGACAAAGTGAAGAGAAACCCAGGTACAAATTGCACCACAGAAGAAAAAGAGAAAAACAAATATATATCTAGCATTCCATACATAGGCAATGTATCACAGAAGATTGCAAATATTTTCAAAAATCACAGAGTAAAAATTGGGTTTTCTACATCCAATAAACTACATCAAAAACTAATACATAATATAAAGTGTAATCATGATCCATATTCAGACTCTGGAATATGCAAGGGAACATGCCAGGAATGCTCCAAGTTCTACGTAGAACAAACAGGCCGAAATAACACCAGGTCCACAGAACACATTAGAGCATACACACACAACACACACACATCAGCAATAGCAACACACATACATAATACAGGACACCCATTTGGAAAAATAGAGAAAAATGTCAAAGTACTCCACCGACTAAATGAAGGACATAAAATGGATTTGCTTGAAGAACTGGAGATACATTCACATTATAGAAAATATGAAGATAAAATATTAAATGAAAAACTTGAAAGTGAATCAGTGAATTTTTTCAGATTTTTCGATAATATATTTAAATAAAAATAGTAAAACATAGTAATAAGCATAATTGTAAAATCAATGTAAGTAATTCATGAGCCAAATTGTTAAGATAAATAATCTCTGTACAAAAGATATCATAATCTGTGGAAGACCTATGTTATCTCTGTGAACTACCTGTAAGAAGATCTTTGTAACTGTTTTGTTTATATAAGATATTTTCGATGTGTAAAGTGTACAAGTTGTGTGTGATGTTAAGTGTGTGTGTGTGTGTGTGTGTGTGTGTGTGTGTGTGTGTGTGTGTGTGAGACTCTACACAAATGGACCATTAGAAAACTGTAAGTACAAATTGTTCTTAAACTTTAGCCACTAACCTCACAGAAAGAATTGATACCCAACTAAAAATCGCGTTTCTCATGTATTACAGGCGAACGGTCTACCCGACGGGAGGCCCTCGTCACACGACATTTCATTTCACAGTAAAAGTCAACAAAATGAAGCAGACTCACACACACTGACATCAAAAGAAATGGCTTGACACACATTAAAAAAAAGCACTTGAAAATTGGAATTATTTCTCGAAACGCGTCGTGCGAATAGTAAAATAAAGAAAAATCGTGACTCGTAGCAGAAGATTTATTTATTTATAAACAAACCTATTTTTTTGTATGTTTGGTCTCTTCCAGTTCAACAAATGAATTTGTCGCCGCTGATCTCCCACTCTTGCTATAAATTTTACACTTTTATTGAACTGAGCCATTATATCATTTAGATTTCCTTTCTTGTGATTAAGTGCTTGTTCAACACTTATTCTTGGAAATTTTTTTTCCAACGACGTCAAATTTTCTGGTAATCTGTTTTTTATTTCTTCACTCAGACTTACTATAAATGTTACACACCAATTACGCAACATTTCTTCATCTTCCCGTGGTAACCTTTTTTCTTTGATTTCAAGTAACAGCTTTTCAAAGCGGAATCCCAGATAACATCTTCGATCGAACAAATCACGAATAGAAAAAATACTAACTTTATTTCCAGGTAACGTAACTTTGCTGGCAAGCATATCTACCAGGTTGGACAGCTCATCAAAGAGTTTCGTGTGATCTGTATCTTCCGACTCGAACATTTTATTGACTCTGGTTATTTCAGTTAACATTGGATATAAAAGTGAAATATATGCGTGATTAATCTCGTTCACATACATAGCGTGCAATAACTCTGTCATGTGACACCTTTCGCGCACTTCAGCTACGTAAAAATGAGTGTTTAGTTATGACCAGTGCGTCTATATTCTTGATACAGTGGATTCTATTGATAACCAGCTTTTCCTCTTGTCCACCTTGTCCGCTTGAACAGTTTTAACGGTTTCTGCCCATCGCCGATGGTTTTGTATAGCTCCTTATAGAAAGATTGTCTGGAAGAGCGGCGACTAAACCAATCATATGCCTGTTTAATTAAAACTGCAAATTTCTCGCAAAAAAATTCTTTTGCAGCAGCTGAAACAGCCAGTTGCAAGGAATGGCTCTAAAATAAAGCGTCGTACCTCTTCTTTCAACTTCGTAAGTACTCCGTTATTTGCTACAATCATGACAGAGGAATTATCTGTACCAATGTAGATTAAATTTTCATCTCGCAAATCGTTGAAGTGTCTTATAGCTGAGACAATAGCTTCAGCATTACACTCGTGCAGTCGAGCAAGTCAGGGGTCGTAGATACTATTTTTGGTGTAATTTACTGTAATACACTATAATTAATCCCAAGTATTTAGGTACAGCAATATCAGTAGATTCATCAACTAATAAGCTAAATTGTTTCTTTGCCATCTTCTTTCAGAACGTCAGTGAAATGCGGTGCTAACACGTCTTCTTATAACTGAGGTGCCCTTAGCTCGGTGCAGCTGAACTTTTTCTATATTTTTTTCATGACTGATTAAATACCTCTCCGGAATGGTCGACTACACGTATACTAGTATGCATAGCTGTGAATAATCCAAGTGCTGCTTCTTCCTTTTTTTTATTCTCAATCGACTCTGACTTAAAAGCAATTTTAGGCTACATAGTTACAACCTGCAACAATTTACGAGTACTTAGTCAAAGAGTGGTCAAAGATGTAAAACTGATCAAAGAATGTCTAATCAATTTTTAAAAACGTTTCTTACCTTTTTATTTTGTAGATACTTCTTTGACATCGCATGAGACTTCAAATCTCCATAGTGACTCCTTAAAATTGTACCAAAAAATTTGCACTTCGCTACGTGACCCGCAGTACTTTCAGTAACTTGAAGCCAATCTTTTGGGTCAGGAATCCAGAAACTATTGCGTATATTGTGGTTTCGGCATAGTTAGACACGTATGAAGTCGTGAAATAATACCATAGACTGAGAATCACAATTGTGTATTGCGCACCACGAACGACGACAGTCGAGTTACTTTTTCTGTGCATCTGACTGTGCGTGAGCCAACAAGCGCTCAGTGGTTATTCGGAGGGACAATGAAATACGTGAGCATCCATTGTACTAAACCGGTTGCTGCACTCCCTGCACCTGCGTAAGCCGCCTTCGCTCGTGAAATGAACTATAACTGGGTGCCGCTAAATACTGTTCATTCTACAGGGAATCCCCGCTTGTAGTCTATCCAGTGTGATGGTTCATTTGATGTCGCAATGCAATGCATCAGTGATATCTTAGCAGTAAAAGCTAAATACTCCAGAAGTCAAGTAAGGTAAAAATAGGGTATTCCGAAATATACGAATAGCTTAGTGGTTGAGAGATCGCGTTTTCAGTAACTGAAACTGAGTTCTTCTGAAGCACTATAAAATCCACCAGCCACGAGAACCTAAATTTCGCCACTAAAAGGAGGATAGAAACCACCAGTTTTAGTTGAAAATCCACTAAGTTGGCAACACTGTATCCATCACCCTAGATTTACTTTCATGTGACTCGTCTCAGAATTTCTACTGCTACTAAACAATAATAATAATAATAATAATAATAATAATAATAATAATAATAATAACAAACAGCGCACGACAAAAACATGAATTGTCCTTTACTTCTTGTGTACTAGAAAAAGTGATCAGAAAATGGGGGAAAATAGCAGAAAAAATGGAAGAATATTCAAGAATCTGATTGTTTGGCTTTTGCAGATGATTTGCAATCTTAGCTGAATCTATAGAAGATGTAACAATGTAAATAAATCTCCTACTAGAGACAGCTTTAAAAGCAAACGTGTGTATAGCTTTTGGGAGAAAAAAAAAGAGTACGTGGCAGGTGCGAAGGAGAGACCGAAATACATGCAAACTGACCATGGAAGAACAAATAAGGTTACAATATTTAAATATCTGGATAAAATAATACAACAAAACGCTTCAGCAAAGAAGCTAACTTAGCAAGGACAAGGAAAATAGAGGTGGCTTTCCAATAATAAAAATCCTGTCGTACACAGAATCCATTTCCATAAACGCAAAACTCTGGCACTACAATACCATCATAAGACCAGAATGCTTTTATGCTTCAGAACGCCTTTCGTTAAATACAACCAGGTAGTTCGGTGAAATAGGAAAGAAGGAAAGGAAAATAACCCGGAAAATCTTGGTACCAAAATATGACAATGAGAAATGGAAATTAATAAGTAATAAAGAAGTTTATGAAAAAACAGAATATTAGACACAATGAGGAAGAGAGAAGTTGTACTCTGTGGACACCTAAAAAGGCTGGATGAAAACAGAATAACAAATACAATTTTTAACTTGTTTGACGAATACTCAGACATCAGTGACATGGATCGAAGAAGTTAATGCAGACCTGAAAGAAATCGAAATAACTGAAGAAGCAATAGGAGAAAGGCAAAAGTTCATAGCAAAAGAAAAATGTTTCAGGGGCTTCCAGGAAAAAATGAAGAAAGACAGGTGCAATAGGGACACAAGAAAGAAGAGGAAAATACGAAGGAAAAAATGAAAAATTATGGGAAGAAAGAAAGGAGAAAAGAAAGACAATAGTAACTTCATATGGCTCTTAGTAGGCCAAACTACTCAAAAAATCCTCCTCCCTCTGGTCTAGCGGTTCTAGGCGCGCAGTCCGGAACCGCGCGACTGCTACGGTCGCAGGTTCGAATCCTGCCTCGGGCATGGATGTGTGTGATGTCCTTAGGTTAGTTAGGTTTAAGTAGTTCTAAGTTCTAGGGGACTGACCACAGATGTTAAGTCCCATAGTGCTCAGAGCCATTTTCCCTCCTCCCCCACTTCCTTCCCTGCTACTACTTCTACTGTTCGTCATCATCCAGTACTTTAGTTCATTAAGCAAAGATCATTGTTTTCTGATTTGCAGCGTCCCTTTCAGATTGAACCAACTAAATAGCTTCAAAGGCAAAATTAAGAGAGCGTTCGTCAATGGATACCACTTAGTAATAAAATATTACCCAAGAATGAAACGCTATTTCATGTAGTTCACGGGGCACTGGTGATGTCTGTGGCGTAAACGCAATTGTACCTGTTAATTACGTTAATTTCGCTGTTATGTTCGCTGTCGTGTTGTTGTTGACATTAATTTATGAGGAATTTGTCGCAATTTATTTTCGCATTAAGTACTCAAAGTTGTTGTCTGGGAGTGTTTTAGGTTGCACTTTTGTTCAGCAAAATCTCGTACTATTAATTTACAATTTAAGCGTTTTTCGTTATAGACATAGCTTGTACCCTGATGGACAGGATGAGTAAAATTAAATTGGCCCGGAAAAAATCACAAAAGTGTCTAAGGCAAGATTGACCTTTGTTAATGAGCATCACAGAAGATGCTGGAAACTGCCACCATTGTCGTCGATTCAGCGTATTAGGCGATTTATTCAACTGTGAGACACGTGCAGCATACCTGCGTGAGAGATATCAGCTATAGCATTTTCGGCGTTCCGCTGTAGCTCTTTTGCCCCACAGATAAAAACCACGAAGAGAGACAGATCAGGCAACAGAAGTGGCCGGGAGATTGTACTGCCTCAGCTGATTCTCACCAAATATCTCGTTTACTGGTGACAAGATTGTCAAGGCCGATGGTACTGTTGCTACTTCGTGCTGAAAATGTCCATAAAGTCATTCATCTTCTGTGAGTGGATCCTCATATGGTATAAACAGTTTTTGGACGTACCAATTAGCATTAGCAGTTGAGTAAAAAAGGAGTGTTATGCTGCGGACAGAAGACATTGCGGGCCAAAACCAACCTTGGGATTGTGCAGTGGCTCCTCAGAGTACTGATGTAGATTTTGTGGCGCAGAATGGTGCATGTTGTGTTACATACAGACTGAACCAAGCTTCAGTGAGGAAATGAAAAACTGAGGGTTCGAAAGTCCTGATTCCACTTGCTTAAGAAACCAACACCGATTGATTGTTACGTCGAGATCACAGCCGCCAGCCTTCTATGTGACGGGCAGTTCTCGTGTTCATTAACAAGGGCCAATTGCGTATCATTCTTAAATAAGTTTTCTGGGCTAGTTTTGCTTCAGTTTTCCCCACTCTGTATATATTTAGCTCTTGTCTACGCAACCCCGGTACCAAATGTAGAAACTCTTCGTGCTCGTATTGTGGACGGCTGTGATACAATACGCCATTCTCCAGGGCTGCATCAGCGCATCAGGGATTCCATGCGACGGAGGGTGGATGCATGTATCCTCGCTAACGGAGGACATTTTGAACATTTCCTGTAACAAAGTGTTTGAAGTCATTCTGGTACGTTCTGTTGCTGTGTGTTTCCGTTCCACGATTAATGTGATTTGAAGAGAAGCAATAAAATGAGCTCTAACATGGAAAGTAAGCGTTTCCGGACACATGTCCACATAACATATTTTCTTTCTTTGTGTGTGAGGAATGTTTCCTGAAAGTTTGGCCGTACCTTTTTGTAACACCCTGTATTAGCTGCACTGATTGATCAACTCCCAAAACCATTACAATTTTTGGGAGATTTTAACGCCCATAACCCCTTGTGGGGTGGCCCTGTGCTTACTGGCTGAGGCAGAGATGTCGAAACTGGAGTGTCTCAGTTTGACCTCTGCCTTTTAAATACTGGGATCACTACGCATTTCACTGTGGCTCAAGGTCGTTACTCGGCGATTGATCAATTTGCAGCCTAGGACTTTCCCATCTATTCACTGGAGAGCACATGACGACCTGTGTGGTAGTGACTACTTCCATCTTCCTATCACTGCCCCATTGTCAGGCACACGGACATCTGCCAGATGGGCTTTGAACAAGGCGGACTGGGCAACTTTCACCTCTGCTGTCACCATTGAATCTCCCCCATACAGTAATATCGATGTGATGGTTGAGCAGGTGACTACAACAATTGTTTCTGTGGCAGAAAACGCGATCCCTCGCTCTTTAGGGTGCCCGAGCCGTAAGGCAGTTCCTTGGTGGTTGCCGGAAGTCGCTGAAGCAATTAAGGTACGTTGGCGAGCTCTACAGCGGCATAAGCGACACCCTTCCGTGGAGCACCTCATAGCCTTTAAACGGCTCTGTGCTCGCGTTCGCCGGCTGGTGTGGCCGTGCGGTTCTAGGCGCTTCAGTCTGGAACCGCGTGACCGCCACGGTCGCAGGTTCGAATCCTCCCTCGGGCATGGATGTGTGTGATGTCCTTAGGTTAGTTAGGATTAAGTAGTTCTAAGTTCTAGGGGACTGATGACCATAGATGTTAAGTCCCACAGTGCTCAGAGCCATTTGAACCATTTTTTGCTCGCGTTCACCTACTTACCAAACGAAGGAAGCAGGAGTGTTGGGAGAGAGAGGTTTTCGACCATTGGGTGCCATACGTCACCTTCCCAGGTCTGGGCAAAGATCAAACGTCTTTTCGGGTGCCATACTCCCACAGGTGTTGCTGGTGTTACCAAAAATGGCTTTTTATCTACCGACGCAAACACGATTGCGAGCACACTGGTGAACACTTCGCTCGAGCCTCTGCGTCAGAAAATTACCCCCAGCCTTTCGCACTCTCAAACGGCGCCTGGAATGGAACGACCTCTCATTCACTACACGCCACATTGAATCCTATGACGCCCCATTTAAAGAGTGGGAGCTCCTCAGTGCCCTTGCACATTGCCTCGACACAGCTCCAGCTCCTGTGCCTGATAGCATCCACATGCAGATGATCAAACATCTCTCATGTGACTACAATCGGCATCCCCTCATTGTCTTCAACCGGATCTTGTGCGATGGCGTCTTTCCATCGCAGTGGCGGGAGAGCATCATCATTACGGTGCTCAAACCTAATAAAAACCTGCTTGATGTGGATAGCTAAGGGCCCATCAACCTCATCAACGTTCTTTGTAAGCTGCTGGAATGTATAGGTTGTCAGCGGTTGGGTTGGGTCCTGGAGTCATGTGGCCTACTGGCTCCATGTCAAGGCGGCTTCCACCAGGGTCGCTCTACCACTGATAATCTTCTCTCCCCCCCCCCCCCGAGTCTGCCGTCCGAACGAACAGTCATTTCCAGACGGCAACACCTGGTTGCCATCTTTTTTGAGTTACGTAAAGTATGCGACACGACCTGGCGACATCAAATTCTTGCCATATTGTATGAGTTGGGCCTCTAGGACCCACTCCGGATTCTTATCCAAAGTCGCTCCGCACTTTCTGTGTCGAAGTTGGTGCCTCGCATAGTTCCACCCATAGCCAGGAGAATGGAGTCCTGCAGGGCTCTGTATTGAGTGTCTCTCCATTTTTAGTGGCCATTAACGGTCTAGCAGCAGCTGTCGGGCCCTCCGTCTGTCCTTCTCTGCATGCAGACGACTTCTGCATTCGTAGTGCTACTCCAGTACTGTTGTTGCTGAGCGGCGCCTACAGGGAGCCATTCACAAGGCGCTAGGCTCCTAAGCTGGGCTCTAGCTCACGGCTTCCAGTTTCTGGACACAAAGTCGTATATCGTGCATTTGTGTTGACGTCACATTGTTCATCCAGAACCAGAACTTTACCTTAATGACGATCCACTCACTGTAGTGGAGACATATCGATTCTTAGGACTGGTTTTCGATACTTGATTGACTTGGCTACCTCACCTTCGTCAGCTTAAGCTGAAGTGCTGGCAGCACCTCAATGCCCTCCGCTGCCTGAGCAACACCAACTGGAGTGCAGGTCGCTCTACTCTGCTGCAGCTCTACAGAGCCCCTCTTCAATCTCGCCTTGACTATGGGAGTCTAATTCACGGTTTGGCGGCGCCCTCGGCGTTGCGTTTACTCGACCCAGTGCACCACTGTGGCGTTCGCCTAGCGATGGGAGCTTTTAGAACGAGTCCAGTGACCAGTGTCCTGGTGGAGGCCGGAGTCCTTCCATTGAAGGTTAGGTGTGCGCAACTGCTGGACAGTTATGTTGCACATGTTCGTAGTTCTCCTGCGCATCCGAATTTCCGTTTCCCTTTCCTAACCACGGCGGTTCATCTCCAGCGTTGGCGGCCCAGATCATGACTTCTGATTGCGGTTCTTGTCCGATCCCTTCTGTCTGGAGTCCTTCCCGTGTTACCACCTCTCCTCGAGGTCCATTCACGTACACCTCCATGCTGTACACATAGGCTGCAGGTTCTTCTGGATGGCCCTAAGGTCTCCGTTAAACCTGCAGTTCTCCGCTATCAGTTCCTCTAGATTCTCAAAATATTCCGGAACCATGAAGTGGTTTACACTGACGGGTCGATGGCTGTCTGTCACGCAGCCTTTGTATATGTTTATGGAGGACATAGTGAAAAGCACTCGTTGGCATATGGCTGCAGTGTTTTCACTGCAGTACTGGCGGCCATATCTCGTGCTCTTGAGCACATCTGCTCATGCTCTGGCGAGTCATTTCTCCTATGTACTGACTCCTTGAGCAGTCTACAAGATATCGACCAGTGCTGCCCTCGTTATCCTTTGGTAGCGACCATCCAGGAGTCCATCTATGCCCTGGAACGGTCCAGTCGTTCAGTGGTGTTTGTGTGGTCCCCAGGACGCGTCGGAATCCCGGGCGACGAACTTGCTGACAGGCTGGCCAAACAGGCTAAGCGGAAACCGCTTCTGGAGATGGGCATCTCCGAAACTGACCTGCGTTCTGTCTTACGCTGCAGGGTTTTTCGGCTTTGGGAGACGGATTGGCATAACAGTGCGCACAACAAATTGCGTGTCATTAAGGAGACTACGAATGTGTGGAAGTCTGCCTGTTGACGACCTATCTTGCTTTTAGGATGTCTATTCTGGGTTCTATCACTTCGTTCGCGTAATTTACACATTTCGGTTTCTTATGTTTGGTCCTCACATCTGAGTTTAACTTCTACCTTTTCCTATGTTTTGCAAATTCAGCAGGCTGTATGGGTTAGGTCGCTGAATCCCCAGCATTTTAGCCAAGCTGTGGGTGGGGTTGTCTGGTACCAGTACCGTGGTAGTTCCCTCTCTGACCATGCAGGAGTAGCTTTGATTATGCTCGAGCTGTTTGTTACCTTCCCGCGCGTACCGATGAGTAGGTCCCTGTCCATTTTGGGGCATCGTCACACCGCGCAATGGGCGTCACACAAGTAGGCCTTTCCCTTGGCGACATCGTTCGGAGTAGGGGGGCATCATGAGTGATACTGGGCTGGTGGTCGTAAGGCCCTCGCAGTCTCTTTACACAGCAATTTAGTGTCGATCGTTAAAACTCTAGGAAGTACGTAAGTCTCCTACCCTCCCTCCCACAAGTTTTTGAGCAGTCACATTCCATACACATTTTCTCATCTTCCAATGATGATCTGTGAAGTCCAACAACATCTGAAAAATGCGTCAGTTGGCACTGTTGCAACTCGTGTAAGAATGTACAGAATGTTTCAAAAAAGGACTTCACAACATTGAAAACTCTTACAAATTAATTCATTTTGTAGGGAAATGGTTCAAAAGGCTCTGAGCACTATGGGACTTAACATCTGAGGTCGTCAGTCCCCTAGAACTTAGAACTACTTAAACCTAACTAACCTAAGGACATCACACACATCCATGCCCGAAACAGGATTCGAACCAGCGACCGTAGCGGTCGCGCGATTCCGGACTGAGGCGCCTAGAACCGCTCGGCCACCGCGGCCGGCTGTAGGGAAATGCATCAAGTTTTTTCCCGCATAGTTCGCTTGTGCCGAATCGCACCGCAAGGAGCGCTAGCGACAGTTATGTTAAAGATGGCTGCCTTCACTGGACCCGAGCGTGCTAGCTGTGTATTGTGGTTTGGAGAATCGAAGTTGGGGACAACAATACCAAGTACGCTAAACATTCTCCTAGTAGGCCTACGAGTGGCATAAATGTTTTGTAGAAACGGGGTGCTCAGTAAGATAAGGGAAATCATCAGGTCGTCAAGACGTCGTTGAGCGGGTGAGACAACGTTTCGCCAACAGCCGTACGAAATCGAGCCGGCATGCATCTCGCGAACTGCAAATCCCACATACGACTGTTAGGCGTGCGTTGAGAAACCGTTTGCATTTGAAACCGTACAGATTAACGACCGTACAAACAATGAAAGACACTGATAAAATTGCTCGCAAGAACTTACGTGCGGATATGTTAAATCGATTACATGAGGATGAACATTTCTTGGACAAAACTATCGCCGGCCGGTGTGGCCGAGCGGTTCTAGGCGCTCCAGTCTGGAACCGCGCGACCGCTACGGTCGCAGATTCGAATCCTGCCTCGGGCATGGATGTGTGTGATGTCCTTAGGTTTAAGTAGTTGTAAGTTCTAGGGGACTGATGACCGTAGATGTTAAGTCCCATAGTGCTCAGAGCCATTTGACCCATTTTTTGTTACACTAACTCCCTTTGACATAACAATAACTGATAAGTTATGATGCCTCACATCAAGATCTGCTTACTCTACACTTGTCCGCTCTATTCTGGAGTATTGCTGTGCGGCGTGGGCTCCGTATCAGGTGGGACTGACGGATGACATTGAAGAAGTTCAAAGAAGGGCAGCTCGTTTTGTAGTATCACGAAATAGGGGAGATGGTGCCACAGACATGATACGTGAATTTGAGTGGCAATCATTAAACAAAGGCGTTTTCCGTTGCGACGGGATCTTCTCATGACATTTCAGTCACCAGATTTCTTCTCCGATTGCGAAAAGATTCTATTGGCACCCAGCTACATAGGAAGAAATGATCATCACGATAAAATAAGAGAAATCAGGGCTCGCGCAGAAGAATTTAAGTGCTCGTTTCTCCCGCGCGCCGTCACACAGGTAGTGTGACAGCTTGAAGGTGGTTCATTGAACCCTCTGCCAGGCACTTAATTGTGATTAGCAAAGTAATCACGTAGATGTAGGTGAAACAATGTTTCAGATTTTTGATGAATGGTTCAAATGGCCCTAAGCACTACGGGACTTAACATTTGAGGTCATCAGTCCCCTAGACTTAGAACTACTTAAACCGAACTAACCTAAGGACATCACACACATCCATGCCCGAGGCAGGATTCGAACCTGCAACCGTAGCAGCAGCGCGGTTACGGACTGAAGCGCCTAGAAACGCTCGGCCACAGCTGCCGGCTGATGAAATGGAACGCACCAGGAAAGTGTTAAAAATTCGCAAACCTAACCTTTAATTCCGTTGCACGTCCCACTTAGCACCACCACAAATAAAAGAAAACAAAACAGGCGACAAAGTCACTGCATGCTGCGGCGGAAGTCGTGATCCAAACTCAACTGCAGATGTCAGTGACCAATTCCGACTCCAGATACAACGGCCGGGTTAGTCAGCTGCTGAGGTGGATGAAGAGTAGATACCAGAAATTCGATGTACCGCCACCTCAAGGAGAGGGTGAGCAGTGGTGAAGTGAGCGGGTGCGTCTTAGACGCCCAGTGAGGTGTCAGTGAAACATTATTAATAACGTAATCAGTTATTATTAAGAGTACAACATAACCGAAGCGTCGATTTAGGCAACCAGTGCTAGCAGTGAATCGATAGTGCACGCTTGCTGAGGCAAGCGCTGACCAGTATGTGGCTAAGCGGTGGGCGGCGTCGAAGGAAGTAGCAGAGTCAGCACCGGCAATGCTGTTGACTTCACGGAACTGACTTGCTGCGTCACACACACGGCTCATTAGCCGCTAGCAGCATCGAGAGTAGGCGACCAGAGCATGTCCATGACATAACTGCATGCGTAAAGAGCATCCCCAGAGGCGAAATCCACCCATGTGAACAGTGTGAGCAGCAAGTTTGCCCGCACAAGTGGAAGCCGACTAGCAGCTGCATACCCCCAGTCGAGAACTATAGGCCAACAGGAGATCGTCTCGTAGAGCACGCTATCACTAGCGGCAGACACTGCACGAGCACAGCGCCGTAGATAGCAGCGTGTAAGTCCACGGGAGAAGACGAGTAGACCTGTGGAGCTCAGCTATAACGTTAAGCTGTATTTCCCTACATCGACATTGTGTTTAAATGCCAGCATTTCAGACATTGTCTTCCTGATGTAAAAACGCCCCGTTTTGCGGAGACTGTCGCAGGCCACTTTACGAAAATTCGTCATGTACACTAAAATTAAATTGTCTCTGTCTGATTCCTAAGTGTGCTAACGTACTCAAGGAACACAAAATATGGGAACTGAAAGTTAGAGATCGCCTCTCATACTTTCAAGCTCGGAAAAAAATACGATCGCTTCTGTCAAGTCTGTGATACCGACTTCAGTCGCTAGTGTGGCCAAGTCGTTTGCAGTACTGATGTATTTACTCCTTCGATTTCCCGGCTCGTTCGGGGATTTTCTCCGCTCTGGGACTGGGTGTTGTGCTGTCTTCATCATCAATTCATCCCCATCCGGCGCGCAGGTCGCCCAATGTGGCGTCGATTGTAGTAAGACCAGCACTAGTGCGGCCGGACCTGCCCCGCAAGGGGGCCTCCCGGCCAGTGACGCCAAACGCTCATTTCCATTACTCCTTCGACATCTGGTAGGTACGTCACTCTCTCGTGGTTGCTGTGGCACCCTCTTTGGAAACCATTCCCAGCACCTGAATGGAGAAGCAGCATCCTCCTCCAGCGTCTGCTGGTGACAGGGCTCCGTGTCAGGAATCCTCTCCCCAGAAATCCACAGAAATGGCTGAAGGAGCTATAGACTGCGGTCACCAGAGCTGCCCACTATTCATCTTTCCTACATCTACACACACTGGACTCGCATTCGGGAGGACGACGGTTCACCCTAACACGAGCTTGCGCTCCGTCTCTAATGACCTCGTTGTCGACGGGACGTTAAACACTAATATCCTCCTCCTCCTACATCTACAGTGGCTACGTGCTCATAAGAATTTCGACCGCTAACAGTCGCAAGAAGAAGAGGAGGAGGAGTAAAGTATCTCAGGAGAAAGCTATTCCAGTGATCCTGGAGACGCTGGACCCCCTGTGCCTTCAGGCGCAGAATCGAAGTTAATTGATGTTGTTCCATCCCCACTTGCGATTGTGATCCTGGGGCGTGACGTGCCACTACTACTACTACTACTACGCCCTTGCTCTGCGATCTATGTTGCTCTCTAAGAAACATATTTATATACGACCATTCATCATCTGTCAGAGTTTAGGTGCATTCTGTCAGTATCTTACAGGCCCCGAGCGAGCATCTGGAAGGGTTGTACATAGATTTGAATATGATGTCGCCAGTGAATGGGTTCCCCGTGTATCACATTGGAAGCAACAGCATTGCGGATCTAAACGACCAACAGCGATCAAATTTGTAACGTTTATTTACCCCTCCACCACAGTTAGGGCACTTCAGTACTTCCGAATAAAACGTCTCCATGTGATCCGTTCCATTGATTTTGAAAAGCAAACTTCGGTTTTGCTACACTTCTTAATGACTCAAATGTTATGACTATGCCTGGAGAGAAAGATGGACGAGAGTGCGTGATACTACAGCGACGTTTCAACATCAAAGGAGAATGTCTTCTTCAATTTCAAATTCGTAACCATGTTCTGTATGTATCTGTGTAATCCATTATAATGTATTCCTATCATTTCTTATCCTTCTGTCCCCGTTGCCGTCTGCTATTATGAATGTGTGGTTTGTCTGTAGCTGGCACTTCAGGTTTCCTTGAGTGTTAAGAGCAGAGTGGCCAACCTTTATGTAGAGCTTTGAATACAGCTACTAGTTTTACTCTTTCCTAGGACGCCGGTGAGTAAGAATGTGAATATCTCTAGTTGCTAAGTTCAAATGTGTAAGAGTTAGCTTTGAGTTTCCGGAAGTCACTCTGGTGTGTGGCATTGATAATCACGCGCACCAATTACTTCAGTCAAGGATCGGCGATAATTTCATTGTATTCAGTTTGTTCGATTAGATCTTTTGTGCAAATGCAACTGGTGTGGACGAGCGTTGCCGCCACGTGATGTACATTTTTAGTTAGTTTCGTGTATCATGTATGAATGTGTCGTGTGCTTTGTGGAATGTTGCGTTAAAAGTTATATGATATATCGTCCAATTTTTACTCATCCCCAGGGAAGAAGCAGCACGTACTCTGCTGCACCACTTGTTTCTTTGTAAACAATGAGACTTCAATCCGACGTAAACACCTCTCTTATTCGAACAGTAGCCTCAGTTTCATCGCGGAGTAGAGGTGGTAATGTTTGGTAAATTTATTTACAAGGTTACGGAGTTGTACGGAATTTCAGAAGTGGGCTTTGTTCTCTGAAATTGACCGCTGAAGCCAGTTGCGCCCTGACCCAGTGAATTTGCATGTGAAGTAGCGGAACTTCCTTCTAAATTTTGTCTTTCGTTGTGTGAGTGATCAGTTTGAACATGATGTGTGTGATCTTGATAAATCGTAAACAGTAATCTAGCAGACTTGCCCCACACCTGTCGGTCCTCCAGGTAACTGTGGGTTTTTTTTTTTTTTAACTTTACGTGTCTTCTTGTTACTTTCAGTGAGGAAATAATGTTAATTGTTGCTAAATTCGTTACTATAACATCTCACAGCGCCATTCCGCTCCCTAGTCAGGATCCTTAAAACCTGTCAGCTTACACCTCCCCTTAGTAATGTTTCAATGAAATGTATCATCATTATTGTTTAGCCAATATAAGGATTGGTATTTTATTGAACTATGACGTGGCGCCTTGTTACCAGTTCTGGTACTTGGTCGAGGCAAGCGAACATACGCTCTACTTCCGTAGTCATTCTTGGGATTTAGGAAATAAAAAAAGATACTTCAGGAAGTTTGCAGTAATAAAAGACGGCAGGTATCATTCACCACTTCAACACAGCAGACACCAGACAAAAGGGTTCAAGTGGCTCTAAGCACTATGGGACTTAACATCCGAGGTCATCAATCCCCTAGACTTAGAACTACTTAAACCTAACTAACCTAAGGACATAACACACATCCAGGCTCGAGGCAGGATTCGAACCTGCGACCGTAGCAGCAGCAGCGCGGTTCCTGACTGAAGCGCCTGGAACAGCTCGTCCACAGCGGCCGGCAAACTCTTGTCCTTTTTGGTTATTACAGTGCATATGGGGACAAGTACCATAGTGCCTGCTACAGATTATTCTGATCTTGATCTGTATCTCCTCAGTGGCAGTACTTCAACCACCTTCGCTGCTGCCCATGGCTCCTTTTCAGTTTTCGAACTTACTATCTCTTCCCCCCAAACTCGTGACTTCTCTTTAGTGGTCCCTGCACGATGATCTGTGTTACAGTGGCCACTTTGCGGTGATACAGCCATTTCCTTATCAGCGCCTGTTGGACCATTTTCCACGTTGGGCTCTTCCAGGAGTCAGCTGGCAGTTGTGTACCACACCCGTCACCTCCACCCATCCTGTCACTTGCATCGACGAGGTCATGGAAGACGTCTCCGATGGAAATACAACTGGAACTGCTATTCCCTTTCTTACAGGCCTCCTCCGCCACCATCCACTGCCATAGTGGACCAAACAGCTATCAGGGATCGTCGAAGTACGCTGGAACGTCTCAACAATACATTGTTCACAGACCACCCCCTCACTTCTGAGCAGCTTTACGCTAAGGTTCGATATAAAATTAAATGCACTAAGAAGGAATGCTTGAAGTGTTAAATCTTCTCTTTGGGAACGTATGCTCCTCCATCACAGGTGGGGCCAAGCGCTGTAGTCTTCAGGGTGGAATTTGTGCTGATAAATCGGTTATTGTTGAACAACTTGCGACGACTTTCCTAAGTGTCGGCATCCTCTTCTTACCCGGCTATTTTTCGAACGGACAAACAAGTTGAAGCCCTCTCCCTACCATTCACTGGCCGCCGCGCCGCATTGTACAGTGAACCTTTGACTGACGGGGAACTGCCTCTAGCTGTTGGCTAATCTCACGGTACAGCCCCAACATCCGAATACGACTCCATTTACTCTGGGGCTTCAAACCTATTTTGTGAAAAGGTGTTCAACCTTCACAATGGCAGGATGGTATTATCGTCGTAATCTTCTAACCAGGCTGAAACCCACATCTGTTGACAGCTATCGACCGATTAGCCTTACCAACGTGCTGTGAAGATTGCTTTAAGGCGCTGCAGTCATAGACTGTGCGGCTGATCCCGGTGGAGTTTCGAGTCCTCCCTCGGGCATGGGTGTTTGTCCTTAGGATAATTTAGCGCGTAAGCTTAGGGACTGATTACCTTAGCAGTTAAGTCCCATAAGATTTCACACGCACTTGAACATTTTTTTGAAAATTGCTTGAAATGATGGTGGTGTTGTTGTTGTTGTGGTCTTCAGTCCTGAGACTGGTTTGATGCAGCTCTTCATGCTACTCTGTCCTGTAGAAGCTTCTTCATTTCGAAGTACCTACTGCAATCTACATCCTTCTGAATCTGCTTATTGTATTTATCTCTTCGTCTCCCTGTACGATTTTTACCCTGCACACTGCCCTCCAACATTAAATTAATGATCCTTTGATGCATCAAACCATGCCCTACCAGCCGATTCCTTCTTCTAGTCAAATTGTGCCATAAATTTCTCTTCCCCCAATTCTATTTAGTAGCTCCTCGAATTACATGATCTACCCATCTAATCTTCAGTATTTTTCTGTAACACCAGATTTCGAAAGCTTCTATTCTCTTCTTGTCTAAACTATCTATCATCCAGTTTGACTTCCATACATGGCTGCACTCCATACAAATACTTCCAGAAACGACTTCCTGACACTTAAATCTATACTCGATGTTAACAAATTTCTCTTCTTCAGAAACGCTTTCCTTGCCATTGCCAGTCTACATTTTATATCCTCTCTACTTCAATCATCATCAGTTATTTTGCTCCCCAAATAGCAGAAATCCTTTACTATTTTAAGTGTCTCATTTCCTAATCTAATTCCCTCAGCATCACCCGAGTCAATTCGATTACATTCCATTATCCTCGTTTTGCTTTTGTTGATGTTCATCTTATATCCTCCTTTCAAGACACTGTCCATTCAATTCAACTGCTCTTCCAAGTCCTTTGCTGTCTCTGACAGAATTACAATGTCATTGGCGAACCTCAAAGTTTTTATTTCTTCTCCATGGATTTTAGTACCTACTCCGAACTTTCCTTTTGTTTCCTTTATTGCTTGCTCAATATACAGATTGAATAACATCGGGGATAGGCTACAACCCTGTCTCAATCCCTTCCTAACCACTGCTTCCCTTTCATACCTCTCGACTCTTATAACTGCCATCTGCTTTCTGTACAAATTGTAAATAGCCTTTCGCTCCCTGTATTTTACACCTACCACCTTCAGAATTTGAAAGAGAGTATTCCAGTCAACATTGTCAAAAGCTTTCTCTAAGTCTACAAATGCTAGAAACGTAGGTTTGCCTTTCCTTAATCTTTCTTCTAAGATAAGTCGTAGGGCCAGTATTGCCCCACGTGTTCCAACATTTCAACGGAATCCAAACTGATATTCCCCGAGGTCGGCTTCTACCAGTTTTTCCATTCGTCTGTAAAGAATTCGCATTAGTATTTAGCAGCTGTGACTTATTAAACTGATATTTCGGTAATTTTCACATCTGTCAACACCTGCTTTCTTTGGGATTGGAATTATTAAATTCTTCTTGAAGTCTGGGAATTTCGTCTGTCTCATACATCTTGCTCACCAGATGGTAGAGTTTTGTCAGGACTGGCTCTCCCAATGCCGACAGTAGTTCTAATGGAATGTTGTCTACTCCGGGGCCTTGTTTCGACTCAGGTCTTTCAGTGCTCTGTCAAACTCTTCACGCAGTATCATATCTCCCATTTCATCTACATCCTCTTCCATTTCCATAATATTGTCCTCAAGTACATTGCCCTTGTATAGACCCTCTATACACTCCTTCCACCTTTCTGCTTTCCCTTCTTTGCTTAGAACTGGTTTTCCGTCAAAGCTCTTGATATTCATGCAAGTGGTTCTCCTTTCTCCAAAGGTCTTTTTAATTTTCCTGTAGGCAGTATCTTATCTTACCCACAATTCTCGAACCGCAGGGTATTTTGTCTCCTATCAGTCTCGTTTTTGGGAGAGAGAATCCACAACCGACCATTGCGCTAGACTGGAAGTAGCAATCCAACAGGCTTTTTCTAAGCGCAAACACCACATTGCATGCTTTTTTCCCCTACAAAATGCTTAAGACACTGTTTTGCATTGCCACATTTTATTTATCCTCCATGACTGGGTCTTACACCCTCATAACCTTTCGGCGACCAGTCCTCTATTCTTTAGGGGCATCAGTGTGCTACCGTCATTTACAACAAAGGCTCTAAAACCGTGGATAGGGTGAGATATGCTTTTCGATTTCCTGCCAGTGAGGAACAAGATTCATTGCTGGGAATGCGCAGAATTTCATTTTGGAGCTGTTAACTGTTAACTGTTAACAGAGCCCTATGGGCTGCGTTTTAATTTGTAGTAACTCAGTGAACAGTCTATAGATTATAGATGGATGTTACTCTTCTCACTCAGATTTCTACTATTCATGGCGCCCCTCCGTCTTTCTCTTTTTCCCTAGTTCTACTGCCTGCTCAGTTCTCTCTCGGTGGGTCCCAAGTCATGTGGGCATCTCGACTGTTTAGGTAGAGAAGAGACCACTTGCCCAACAGTAGCTTTGGCGATTCCAGGTCCGGATTTTCCGATGCAAATAATATCTCTCCACACTCGGTGGTAGAACATCATCTGTGGTGCTACTGTCCCCTGTAGTAAATTTCGCCTATCGAGGAGGCTGCTGCTGCATGACACTCTCCCTCCTGCTAGGAATCAATCGTCCCACGTCGCCTCCGCATCAGTCTTACCAGTTTCGTGTTACGTTACGAGCCACCCTCACAATGTTCATCTTCCAGCCATATCGTTCTGGAATTGTTCTTTTCTTATTTGTGTAATTCATGCTGCTATCGATTCCTTTTTCCATTTTTATTATTTCATTCATTTATTTTTCTTCAAAATGTAGTCAGGCACAAATTTCCGAAAATACCCAAGAGAACTTCAGTTGCATTTATTTTTCCATACTGAACTGTCACAAATTTTCTCCAAAAAATATTCTTAAAAACTAAATTGCCTTTTCTATTTAGTGAGCCACTTCTCTCTCGAGGGTGGATCCAACAGTGCGTAATTTAAGAGCCAATAACTCGAGCCGTTTTTAAGCATACAGACTTCTCATTGACTAATCCATTTCAACAAGCATTTTTAAAGAGGCTGAAACTCAACTCGCTGGATCTGTTTTGTCCCTCCTTAAGAAACGTCAACAACCTCCCCTTTCCGCTTCCCGATTTTCGACATCACGGACGGCGGAATCACAAAACTTTCCGCTACATATTTTCTGTTCCCACTCGTTATTCTGTGGCTTCGGTGACATGCTTCTTTTCTGGGAAAGTAAATCACTTGTACTTCTCTGAAGACATTTCTGCAACAAACTTACGTACTGTAGTATGTTATGCATTTTTGAGAATATAAGGGAGTGTCGTGAAGAGTTCTATGACGGAGCAATTATCCGAACAAGGAAACAGTCCGAATTATCGGTTGTTAGATACCTAAAGACTTCAAATTGTAGTGTGTTTGCGGCGCGGTTTGTCAGGACAATCCCTTAAATTTATCAAGTGTGCCAGAACACACACTTTCTTCGATTTATCGTATTTCCTTCTAGGAACACGCCAACCTGTTAGATTTATCGAGAAATTAGATTGATCTAAGTATGAGTTAATACTACTCGACTATTATTCATAGTGGCAATGAAAAACGGCGAAAGGAAGGTAGACTACTCCGTGTTGACGCAGGGTCGTAAAACAGTCGGATATAAACAATCCTAAATCGCTGTGTGTGTGTGTGTGTGTGTGTGTGTGTGTGTGTGTGTGTGTGTGTGTGTGTGTGTGTGTGTGTGTGTGTAACACAGTGGGGTACCTGAAAACACGATAGTAAGAATAATTCACGACTTGGAACAGGAAGATGTACTGGGTGTGAGAATGAAGAGTTTTCTTGTGCTTAATTATATCGTTTTGTAGTCATACATCTGTTCTTAACGGGTGCATGAATGTTATTTCAGGGGTGTGCAGCAATTTATGTTCTTTTGTATGCACATGCTCTCTGTCATTAAGGCTGGTGGCCGACATTTAGAATGTGGGACACTACTAATCTCATTCTGAAGGTTAGAAGTTAGGCGAGGCCTCTGTTCAGCACACAATACTACCGCTGCCTGGGAGTGGTCCGAGGGTAATGACAAATATCACGGCAGGCGAAGCACCACACAAACTTCGCAGCTGTAGACCTACCAGAGCGTTCGCCAGTCGCCTAGGAGGGGCTAGCCCAGCCGCTCACCTCCCTCCAGTAGCGCCGCGAACTGTTACGGAAACTGCGCCCAGTTAAAAGTGAGCAGATACCTTGATAAAATCGCACGTTGATGATTCCAAGGAAAGACATTCGTCTGGTATGTTTTTCCTAGAGATTATAGGATTAAATGTACACTACTGGCAATTAAAATTGCTACACCAAGAAGAAATGCAGATGATAAACGGGTATTCATTGGACAAATATAGTATACTAGAACTGACATGTGATTACATTTTCACGCAATTTTGGTGCATACATCCTGAGAAATCAGTACCCAAAACAACCACCTCTGGCCGCAATAACGGCCTTGATACGCCTGGGCATGAGTCAAACAGAGCTTGGATGGCGTGTACAGGTACAGCTGCCCATGCAGCTTCAACACGATACCACAGTTCATCAAGAGTAGTGACTGGCATATTGTGACGAGCCAGTTGCTCAGCTACCATTGACCAGACGTTTTCAATTGGTGAGAGATCTGGAGAATGTGCTGGCGAGGGCAGTAGTCGAACATTTTCTGTATCCAGAAAGGCCTGTACAGGACCTGTAACATGCGGTCGTACATTATCCTGCTGAAATGTAGGGTTTCGCATGGATCGAATGAAGGATAGAGCCAGGGGTCGTCACACATCTGAAATGTAACATCCACTGTTCAAAGTGCCATCAATGTGAACAAGAGGTGACCGAGACGTGTAACCAATGGCACCCCATACCATCACGCCGGGTGGATACGCCAGTATGGCGATGACGAATACACGCCTCCAATGTGCGTTCACCGCGATGTTGCCAAACACGGATGTGACCATCGTGATGCTGTAAACAGAACCTGGATTCATCCGAAAAAAATGACGTTTTGCTCTGAAAAGCTAATCATTTGCATATCACAGCACCTTCTTCCTGTCGGTTAAATTTCGCATCTGTAGCATGTCACCTTCGTGGTGTAGCAATTTTAATGGCCAGTAGTGTACTTATTTGCCTTAGCCGCCCGAAGTGGCAGATATACACTTTGCTGGTGTTATATGGGTTCTTATTTTAATTGTGATAAACTGAGGGTACAATGCTTAGCTTAGGCACATTACAGTAGATGTCACAAATTCAGATAAGAAAAACAAACAACTACTTTTTCACATGTTTGTTTATTAGATTGGTAGCGTTTGTTGATACTCCAGTTGCTGTTTACTTATCGATTATCATTCCTATTTGTAGCTTACTGTAGGGTTTCAGTTTAGATTTGTCATTTTGTCTTTTGGGGATATTGAGTGGAGCTGTGGACGCTAGCAGATGGAGCTCAAAGTGGAGAAATCTGAACATTTCCGACATACTATTCTGTTTGAGTTCAGTAGAAGGGTGAAAGCAGGGGAGGCAGCCAGAAACATTTGAGCCTTGTATTGGAATAATGCCATCTGACATAGCAAGGCAAGTAAATGGTTTTCTCGCTTTAAGGAGGGTCGTTTTGACATTAGTAAGTCTCCACATTTCGGAAGATCTGCGGGATGTGAAGAAAATCATTTAAACGCACTAATCCACAGTGATCTAAGTCGGTGTACTCGAGAACTGGGAAATGTGATCAACTGCGATCGTTTCACCATCGTACGACATTTGCATGCAGTGGGGAAGGTACAAAAGTCATGTGGGTGGGCATCGCATTCTCAAAGCCAAAATCACAAAAATCAGTGCACATTTCTGCTTGCTCGTCATTAATTGCTAGTGAACAACACCGACCATTCCTATACTGTATCGTTGCTGGTGACGAGAAATGGTATTTTTATGCTAACATAAGGAAAAGAAACGAATGGCCCAACCCAAACAAATCAGCTACTACCGCCTGTGCGCATCCACAAAAGTTAATGTTGTTCATCTGGTGGAACAGCGACGGTGTGGTGTACTACGAATTGCTTCTCCATGAAAAACGACCACTGCTGACATTCACTGTCAGCAATTGAGACGTCGTGCAGACGCAGCCCGTGAACAACGATCAGGAAGACTGTGTGAAGTGGTACTACTCCACGACAGCGCCCGCCTGCTCTCTGCAAGACTGTCAAAAAGCGCTGTACAGCAGTTGGATTGGGAAGTCATTCCGCACCCACCTTATTTACCCGATCTTGTGCCCTGAGATTTTCAGCTTTCTCGCTCTCTATCGAGCAACCATCAAAGAACTTCTTTGCTGGATGAAAATGTGCTCCGCACATGATTCGAAGAGTTCTTCGTCTCAGAACCACACGATTTCAACAGTTGCGGAATCAGAAAGCTACCCCAACGTTGGCAGACTGTTTAAATAGTGAAGGATATTATAAATGTTATGTTTCTGTTTTTTATATATATTAAACTTATGGATAAACGTTACGGACTTGAGCAGAACCCAATACATATTTAAGCATACTTTGCGTGGGACTGTGTATGACAGACAGATCAAATTCTAAATTGGAAACCTGCATTTATAGCATTCTTAGAGACTAGATGGGACTACACGCAAAGCAGTAAACGAAACCAAAGAGAAATTTGAAAAGGTAACGAAAGTTTTCAGGTTCGCCGACGAATGGTAATTGTCAGACAGCAAACACTTCGAAGAGCAGTTCCAGTTGAATGTAGTTTTCAGAACAGGTTATGAGGTGAAGTTCAACAAAATTAAAACAAGGATAAAGGGATGTACTCCAATTAAGTAAGGCGATGCTGAGGGAATTTGATTAAGAAATAAGACACTGAAAGGAGTAAATGACCTTTGCTGTTTGTGCAGTAAAACGTCTGATGATGGCCGAAGTAGAGAGGATATAAAATGCAGACTGGCTGTAGCAACATAAACATTTCTGAAAATAAGGAGTTTGTTAACATTTCATAAGAAGACAAGCAATCTTTCCTGAAGGTAATTGTCTTGAGTGTAGCCTTTTTTCCTGAAGGTAATTGTCTTCAGTGTAGCCTTAAACGGAAGCCTTGTACGGAAGTGAAACTTCGTTTATAAACGGTACAAACACGAAGGTAATAGAAGCCATCGAAATAGGGTGCTGCAGAACAGTGTTAAAAAAAATTGTTCAAATGGCTCTGAGCACAATGGGACTTAACATCTGAGGTCATCAGTCCCCTAGAACTTAGAACTACTTAAACCTAACTAACTTACGGACAGCACACACATCCATGCCCGAGGCAGGATTCGAACCTGCGACCGTAGCAGTCGCGCGGTTCCGGACTGAGAGCCTAGAACCGCTAGACCACCGCGACCGGCAACAGTGTTAAAGATTAGGTGTGTAGGTGGAGTAACTAATGAGGAGATATTGGATCGGTTAATATGACTTGCTGTGAGGCATCAATGACCCGTCAATTTGGTTATGAAGAAAAGTGTAGAGAGAGACGAAGGAATGAAAACAGTAAGCAAGTTCAAACAGATGTAGGTAGCAGTAGGCGTAGTTATTCGGATACGAAGAGACTTGAACAGGATAGGCTAGTGTGGAGAGCTGCATATGTCTAGTTTTCGGACTAAAGACGACAAAACAACGCCACTATATTTGTTTTTCTGGAAGTATTTGTATGGAAGTGAAACTGGACGGTAGCTAGAGAATAGAAGCTTTCGAAATGTGGTGCTACAGAAGAAAGCTGAAGATCATATGGGTAGATCATGCAACTAATGAGGAGGTACTGAATATAATTCGGGAGAAGAGGAATTTGTGGCACAGCTTGACTAGAAGAAGGGATCGACTGGTAGGACATGTTCTGAGGCATCAAGGGATCACCAATTTAGTGTTGGAGGGCAGTATGGAGGGTAAAAATCGTAGAGGGAAACAAAGAGATGAATACACTAAGCAGATTCAGAAGGATGTAGGTTGCAGTAGGTACTTAGAAATGAAGCTTGCACAGGACAGAGTAGCATGGAGAGCTGCATCAAACCAATCTCTGGACTGAAGACCACAACAACAACATACTTAACTGTTAATGTATATCGTCATCTATTCTGTATTTTCGAACTTTTGTAGAGCTGCTCAAAATAGTACCATACCGTGAATTGTAAACAAAGTTTTTGCTTTTTAGAAATTTCTGACGGCAGTATCCTCGTTCAAACACACTGTTTCTGTAATTTCATCGTGTATTCACGTAACGCAAAATATATTTTCGAAATTTTTTGGATGCTTGTGGATGTTGTGCATAAAGTTCTTTTTATAATAAATGATGATGTATAGGTGTGTGTTCTTTAAACTTTGGCAGCAATAATTTTTTCAGCTAATCGCGTCCCCTTACTTACGTGACTACAGTCTGATTAAAATTGCTTGACAGTTGACGTACGTCGTTTGCCACTACAGTGTTGCCACATAGACTGCTGGCTACCGCTCAGTTACAGGCGACACACAAACTCTGCGGGTTACTTCACACAATCGTTAATGTGTAACGCGGAGCAATGTTGGAAGCGGCACCGCATGTTATTACAGAAATACGAGATGCTCTCTCGACAGCTGATCTTAAGCTACCCATGACTGAACTGCAGCGGACGACGTGTTTTGTAGCCCTGAATACTCATGTCCTTACGTAGCCCCAACTTGATGATGGGGAATGTATCCGAGAAAACGGCAGTCAGCAATCTGCGGCAGAACTAAAATCGCGATCGCTTTTTTTTCCGGCGATCAAAGCTAACCTCTACTAGCAAACTCAAGACAAAAATTGAAATTTTTAGAGCTGAAATAAAAACTGTAATATCTCGCAGTCGTTGGCTACCTGAAACTATCCTCTCACTCACTGGCTACACGAGGTGCCACGTTACCAACCTCTGTGCAGTCCTGGTTGGCACTTGGTTGTCGCCTATAGGCGACAGAAGCAGATTATAAACGAAAACAGAATGATAGGAAGAAAAATAAGAAAAAAATGTCAGTATGATGGTGAAAACAATTTACACCAATTTACTGTATATTGATTATATGTAGGAATAAAAAAGTTAGATGAATTTGACGAGATTCGAACCTATGGATTACTGCACGTCGGGTTTATACACGAACGACTGCGCTACGCCATTGCACTACTTGACGTTATTTTTATGAGTCTGGTGACCCACTTGCAACGATGAATTGCAGCAGTCTAAAATTTGGCTTCACGTAATGTTTTGCGAAACTTAATAATTGTATGCCGTTCTCTGTGATTGTAATAACTGTATGTGACGCTGAGTCGCGTGTTGTGCAGAAGAATCCAGTAGTGTTTGTTAGTGTTGCGTATGGAACGCGTATATTTCATTCGTATTGTTTCGCGCGCGCGCGCGCGCGCGCGCGCGCACGCTTGTGTGTGTGTGTGTGTGTGTGTGTGTGTGTGTGTGTTATTAAATACGAAATAAAAGGGCCAGCCATAGGATTCGTGGTGCAAGGAAAAAAAAGCAAGGCAAGGTATTAAAAGTGAACTGACCACCGCCAGTTGTAGCTTGGCAATGGCGAACGGTTCGAGCGTGGTGAGCTCCGTCTGGAGGAAACCAGCTCCAACGCGTGAAGTATAAACTGTTAAGCAATTGTAATCGGACTGTTTCCACCTTTCTCCGCTCTTCTAAATCGTGTTTGTAATTTTGCAATAAAGACGTATACTTCAAACATTCAGCTGTAGAGTTATAATATTGTGTTTTGCGCTTATTACAATTATCAAATATGAAAACAATAGTAGATAGCAACTCTTAGATTAATTCTTCAGTGTTCAGATAAACATTGTGCCAACCAGAATGCTGAATGCACGAAGTGCGTTAGCTGCTGAAAATGCTGTTACGATTGGTGGTTGTGAACAGTAGAAGCTGCTTCGAATGGGTGTGGCTGGACGAAATGCCAGGAGTCATGTACGAGAGACACCAGTCTCGTTAGTTATATACATGCATTTGTCGCCAACTTTTTTCATTATTTTAACTTCTTATTTCGCATTCGCATCATCAGATTTGTGGCGTAAGAATTCAATCTAATGCGAAATTTAAAAAAATGTCTATTACAGTAATGCAGTGAAGCCTTAAAATCGATACACAGTATCTTGTCACTTGCAGTGACTCCATTACAACATTAGTGGCCAAACTGTGTCAGACAATGCAACATGTTGAGAGGCAAATAATCTTTGCCGCTAGCTCGCGTTAGTGACAGTGTCAAAACGTCTATGACAACAGGAATATCTGTGACATGTCAATGTTTTTTCTCAGGTGCGTGTATGATTTTACTTAAATTACCTAAAAAATAAGTACAGAAACTTACACATAGTACACCAAACTGCAAAAAGTTGACGCACTATAAAGATGGTAATAGGGGAACAAGGATATCACTGGATTTACAACGGACTTTTCTATATGCAGCCCAGCGGCTGAAAATGTTCGTACAAGTAGTGTCTGAACAATCGTTACATTTACAATTTTTCAAACGAGTGCAGTACATTTTTATTAAAACTGTTTTCTGGGAAATGCATAAGGCAGTTCTGTACATCTTGTCTAAGAACCATTTAACTACAGAGATTAGAAAAATATGGGGTATTAAAAAGAATGCAAACATTTCATGAAGTTTTGGGTTTGCAGCCAGATGACGTGGACTTCGTGCCACGATATTTCTGCTGAAAACCATTCAGCCATCTTCAGGTGAGTGTTTAGCACTCAAGCCGAAATTCGTGGCAAGAAGCAGACATCATCCGTCTGCAATACCGAAACTTTGTAGAATACCCTTTATCCCGGGAAAATTTCAAGAATCACAATACAAACATTGTTTTAAAAAAGCTATCAGTTGCAAAGTGCCTGACAGTGAATAACAAAACATAACGGTTGGTAAACATGAAGAGGGAGCAGAAACTTTTATTACGACAACCAAATGGGATGCAGCTTCTTTACTTGAAATTGAATGCAGCGCATGTGGGGAAAACATATACAACTTTATAAAACATATTATGTAACAGTCAAAACGGTGCTACTGTTATCTAAATCACTGAATTGCCTTACCTCATCCCAATGAAACAAGATAAAACGTCATCCGTGTCACCGTGGCACTACAGCGAATTTATTCCTAATATGAATAAGTTTCTTCCATTATTAAATTGCAAAAGTTAACGAGATTGAATCTTGGACACTATTTATTAACAGAAGTCAGCTTATGATCATACAAACACTTCAAAATACATATATGTTAGTACTGTGTTTCACTCAGTCTTCATCGTGACCTCCCCTTGACTCTAGCAAACTGCTCTTTGTTAGCCGAGGCTACTACAAAGGATTGTTAGCGTCAGCTGTTGTATTGCCTTCATTACATGTGTGGTCCTTCCTCCCACGATCTCTGATAAGCCGCTGCTAGAAATAGAGCTAGATCTTTCCCATGATGTCTGTAGAATATCATTGGTACGTGTCGGATCCACAACCGCTCCCACTCTTGGACTTCCACGTCCAACTGAAACCGACACTCACGCACGTCTTTCATTAGGCCGCCAGAGATATGAAAATCAGACGGTGACAGATCGGAGGATGTCGCACTGTTTCCCAATCAAAACACTGAAGCGTAGCCTTCGTCAGATTAGCAGTGTGGGGGCCGGGCGTTATGGTACAAAAGGAAAATTCCGTCCGACAGCTCGAGGGCGGACGGCAAAGCTAACAGTGGAAAAATCTCTTATCTCCCCCGCCAAAGAAATCCAAAGCTGTTTACACACAAGCTCCGGGATGATCATGATGAATTTCTTCAGCGACTGCAAGGGTCCTCTTCCTTGAGCGTGGAATCACAATCTATGCGCAGCGCTATGATGACACTTAGCAGAAACCGTCGCGTCGTAAACATGAGGGGGGGGGGGGGGGGGGGGAGCAGAAGCATTTATGCCCAAGAAAGCTTTTTGGTTAGGAAACACTGTAACATTTTCCGCACGGTCCATATCTTCCACCGTGTGATTTTTCACATCTTCGGCAACCTGAAGAAAGACAGATGTGGACCTCGGTTACAGTCGGCCGAGGAAGAGATAGTGGGCGCTGTTGTGGATCCTTCAGCAGCCGACCGCGTTCTACTAAACAGCAATTGATGGTCTCGTCTCCCGGTGGGACAGATGCTTTAAAGCATGTGGTTATTATTTCCATTCCATGGTCCTACTGAGGCTGGTGTTCGGATTTGATACGACTGTACGGTATAGTTAATTTTCTGTTCTGCGATCATCTATCACAATAGTTTTCACTTCGGCGTTTGATTATTGAACAGAGGAACCATACTGTACAACTTGTAAAGCAATTATTGTATTGGCAAGGAACCACTGCAAAATAAATTACATTTGACAGTGTGGTTATCTTTAATAAAGCACTATGCTTCAATCTTTGGGTCTATGGCAGCTGTAAAGTTTTCTTTAACGAAAGGCCCAGTGGCATCCTGTCACTAGGGACACAGAGAAAGTATCGATACATCATGATATCGAATACTTCTAGTCGATACCGATACTTGGTTACTCATTGCTGTTCCATTTATACATTTACTCATAGCAGTTGGAGTGATCTTCGTAGTGATTTATTCCCAATTTTATTATTCACCCAAAATTTTTGCCGCGTGACTCAATACCAACACTTTGAACAATAGAAGGCACGAGTACCAACATGCCACCAACTGAATGAACTGCGTGCATGCGGTCGACAGAATGGACGAAAATTTTTGCAAAGCTTCGCAAACCTTGGGAACATTCCGGTTCGCAGTTCCTTCACTTGCAATTCACGTTTTCGCAATACGACTTCCTTGCTTGTTTTTATATTGTTGTTGAATACAGTTCAGTTGCAAGAATTACTGAATCAGTAAACAGGATGACACTTTCCAAAAGTAAACCAGCCAGTATTTCGATACACTGAAGAATTATCCGGCGAGATGTAAAATGTTTCAAAAATTTAGAGGCGTAGGGAAGCTGTTCAAATACGGAAAAGCCTTCAAGAAATCACCCTACAAGAAGATAAAATTATTTATTTAACAAAATAATAAAACTGGGTATAAGAAATGTATTCGCAGTTGGGAATATGGACAGCCAACAGCTGTAAATGGACTGACGACAATGAAAATTTGTGCCCAACTGGGACTTGAACTCGGATTCCCGCTTGTCGCGAGATGTTCTTGCTGATTCGGGGATTAGAACAGGTCCGAGATATTCGTACCTGCTTGCTTGTCGTAAGAGACGACTAAAAGCAGACGTCTACTTTCCGGCCGTAAGTATTGTGGTCCCCTTTTAGCGTTTGATCTCCACATTTTCCAAGTTTTGCAGAAGTGCAGACCATTTGGGGAAGAACGCCTTACGTGATGCATCATAGATCTATCTTCCGTTGAGACCTTGTGCACCTATTATTGTCAGCCTTGCAACTCCACCCTTAATCCAGCTGTTTGGGCGAGAACACCTTACGGGTGCATAATCTACATCCACTGTCATCTTCTGCACCCGTGGTTGCCAATCAGCCATCGAGAGGACGCCATGCACACTCTTGGTTGTAGCCCATTGACAACACAGGGATGGCACTACTGATGCCTGAGCTGTAAACTCCCCACGTATCCCAAAAAGTAGATGCCTGTCTACCTGGGGCATCAGGACTCCTGGCAACGACCATCCTACCAGATGGCCTTTGCTGAGGCTGGGTGGCGCCTGTGGAGAGAGCTCCTGGTCGGAGTGGGTGGCATGAGGGCAGATGACCTGCAATGAAGTGGTCCAAGTTATCTTTTGCTGCTGGCCGAGTGTCCCCAACAGTCTCAAAGAAAGGAATGCTAGATTTCAATGCCCAGAAGTACGACACCAAATCGTTCGCCTCCCTAGCTACATCATGGAGGAATGAAGGGCTACAGAAACAAGACATCCACACTCACCTCAATACTTGGTTTGCAGCAGAACCGATGGAGACTCCTTTGTCTATAAAGCCTGTATTTTTCGTTGAAAATCTAGAGGATAAGTTTGGGTAAGTGGTGGCACTGTCGAAAATGATAAATGAGTCAGTTCTGATTAAGACAGCGTGCCTAGCCCAATGAGGGTTTTGCTCGCCTGTGACAAGCTGGATGATACTCCCGTTTTTGTCGCTCCCAGTAAAAGCCTAAACACGGTCCAGGGGATTAGTCTTAATCGAGACCACCTGTTGCAGTCCGACGACGAGCCGTGCGCCAATTTAGAACGGCTGGGTGTTCAATTCGTTCATTTATATGGGATCAAAAGCTAATATGGTTGACACCGGTGCCTTCATCTTTTGTTTCGATGGCGATTCATTACCTGAAAAGGTCATGATGATGTATCCATGTGACGTTCAACCATATGTCCCTCCCCCACTGCAGTGCTTTAAGTTCTGGAAATTTGGGCACGTCTTCCTGATTACGCTGAGCAGCGTTCCCTGCCTTGTGGGAGCAGTGTTTTCACTGCGGAGCTGGTTGCTCTTTATCGTGCACTCGCTCACCTTTCCTCCTGCCCTGGGGAGTCATTTGTCATATGCAGGGACTCCCTCAGTCGATTGCAAGCACTCGACCAGTGTTCTACTCGGTACCCTTTGGTGCGCGGTATTCAAGATGCTGTTTTCGCTCTCGCCGAGTGTGGGAGTTCAGCGACGTTCGTGTGGACCCCGGGCCACATCGGCATTCCAGGAAACGAACGTGTCGATAGGTTGGCCAAGCAGGCCACCACTTCCCCACCCCTGGAGCTTGGTCTCGTGGAAAGAGACCTCCGGTCAGCCCTACATCGCAAGGTCCGCGATGTCTGCAGCGCTGAATGGTCTGTCTAGAACACGCCAAATAAGCTCCGCATGGTAAAGTCGTCCACGGCCGTATGGAACTCATCCTTGAGGAGCACACGTAGGGACTCAGTTGTTCTCTGCCGTCTCCGAATTGGACATACAAGGTTGACCCACAGCTATCCTCCACCGTGAGAACCCGCCCAAGTGTCGCTGTGATGCAGGGCTGACAATGGTCCATCTTCTGATGGGCTGCCCCCTTTTTAGCCCCCTTGCGACAGTCCTTTAATTTACCAGCTGCACTTCCTTTAATTCTAGATGACGATGCCTCTATAGCTGACGTTGTTTTACGTTTTATCCGTGCAGCTGAGTTTTATCACCCACTCTAGTGTAGGCGCTCTCGGATGATTTCTTAGGCAACACCCACTCCAGCGACTTTTGTGACGTGGATACCAAAATAGTGTCTTTTATGGTAACAAGTTGTGTTGGTACCTCTATAAACGCTTTCCAGCTGGAGGTTCTTGGTTTGTAGTTGAGTGGTTGACCTTTTAACTGATCCATCAACTACTGTAGTCTGTTTTACTCTAGTCAACTATTTGCTCTACTCCTTTTAAGTGTCCTCTTGAGAGGCACCCGCATGCCTTGCTCATACTGTGGCATCAAGCATTTAGGCCTGCAAGATGAGTGGTCTGCTAAGCGAGTGGACTCATTCTTATTTATCGAGTAACACGAACTCTAGTGCTCACAATTAAGTTAAAAGTTATTCTCCTGTTTGGATATTACACAACGGAAACTCGCATCTGACTATTAGTAATTTACACAACTTTGTTCACTACGCACTGGCAATACCACATTTTCTTTCTTATTTAACGGCTTTGATCAACACGTGGCCATCGCACTGAATATGAATGGCGCACACATTATAAATTCTGGGTATCGTGACAACATACTATTCGAAGGAAAAAGCCACCAATCTTTTTTTTCACTATCTTGTTTATTCCGATAAATTCTATAACCTAAACACACAAATTCTATAACCTACAACAATAACACATGAGAAATTCCGCCCAGTGGGCATGACTTTACTTTGGTGATTCTCTCTCTTATGGTATCGTAATTATTTAACGCTACAGTGCATTTTCTGGATGGGATGGTGGATCTTTTCGTATATCTCACACTTCGACTCTCACACCCATTATTACGAAAATTTCCTCCAGACCGAGCGATAAAAAAAAGGAACATGCATAACCCACTGCCTCTGAAACTATCTTGTTACTCTCCCATGCCAACCACACATACTTAAATTTCATGAAATACATCACATGGGCAACATACAATACAAAGAATAGTCACAACGTTATAATCACATCACTTTCAGCTTTCCCACTTCAATTAGTATTTATCCAAGCTTCACACGACACTGCCCCACTTCGTAATTTTTCTTTCTTACTATGAACTCTGGAGGATATATGCACGTCTTCCTGTGCAATGCAAGCCAAGTGGCGTTGCTGGATAGATGGCTGACTCACCTTGCTTCTCTCTCAGAGTATTATACACTCCTGGAAATGGAAAAAAGAACACATTGACACCGGTGTGTCAGACCCACCATACTTGCTCCGGACACTGCGAGAGGGCTGTACAAGCAATGATCACATGCACGGCACAGCGGACACACCAGGAACCGCGGTGTTGGCCGTCGAATGGCGCTAGCTGCGCAGCATTTGTGCACCGCCGCCGTCAGTGTCGGCCAGTTTGCCGTGGCATGCGGAGCTCCATCGCAGTCTTTAACACTGATAGCATGCCCCGACAGCGTGGACGTGAACCGTATGTGCAGTTGACGGACTTTGAGCGAGGGCGTATAGTGGGCATGCGGCAGGCCGGGTGGACGTACCGCCGAATTGCTCAACACGTGGGGCGTGAGGTCTCCACAGTACATCGATGTTGTCGCCAGTGGTCGGCGGAAGGTGCACGTGCCCGTCGACCTGGGACCGGACCGCAGCGACGCACGGATGCACGCCAAGACCGTAGGATCCTACGCAGTGCCGTAGGGGACCGCACCGCCACTTCCCAGCAAATTAGGGACACTGTTGCTCCTGGGGTATCGTCGAGGACCATTCGCAACCGTCTCCATGAAGCTGGGCTACGGTCCCGCACACCGTTAGGCCGTCTTCCGCTCACGCCCCAACATCGTGCAGCCCGCCTCCAGTGGTGTCGCGACAGGCGTGAATGGAGGGACGAATGGAGACGTGTCGTCTTCAGCGATGAGAGTCGCTTCTGCCTTGGTGCCAATGATGGTCGTATGCGTGTTGGCGCCGTGCAGGTGAGCGCCACAATCAGGACTGCATACGACCGAGGCACACAGGGCCAACACCCGGCATCATGGTGTGGGGAGCGATCTCCTACACTGGCCGTACACCACTGGTGATCGTCGAGGGGACACTGAATAGTGCACGGTACATCCAAACCGTCATCGAACCCATCGTTCTACCATTCCTAGACCGGCAAGGGAACTTGCTGTTCCAACAGGACAATGCACGTCCGCATGTATCCCGTGCCACCCAACGTGCTCTAGAAGGTGTAAGTCAACTACCCTGGCCAGCAAGATCTCCGGATCTGTCCCCCATTGAGCATGTTTGGGACTGGATGAAGCGTCGTCTCACGCGGTCTGCACGTCCAGCACGAACGCTGGTCCAACTGAGGCGCCAGGTGGAAATGGGAGAATAGCAGCCTGCATTGCTGCGAAAGGTGGATATACACTGTACTAGTGCCGACATTGTGCATGCTCTGTTGCCTGTGTCTATGTGCCTGTGGTTCTGTCAGTGTGATCATGTGATGTATCTGACCCCAGGCATGTGTCAATAAAGTTTCCCCTTCCTCGGACAATGAATTCACGGTGTTCTTATTTCAATTTCCAGGAGTGTAGTTTGAATCAAGCGTCACACGGAAACATAACACGCAAAGTAATATTAAGAACATATTCATCACCCACGCGAGTCCTCAACTGATACCATGGACAAGTACTTCTCTTTATCCTTTGTCTCACACACAGATTGAGACTCACACAGTACTCACCACGTATAAGTACTCGTCTCTAATTTCAAGTCCTGCACACGCCATTTCTTAAATATTTACTGCTTATAGTACACATGCTAGTAATTCAGCTTAACTTAAGCACTCGGAAGTATTTCAACTTATTGCTACACGTGGTTTCATTGTGACCGTTGATCACTTCCGAAGATTACTACGATCCCCTTAATATTACCTGCCTGGCATTTAATTCTCCCCACAAAAGTTCCTGAAATAGAGAAATTATTATTCTAAACTACTCTTTAAGTATTTCACATGCATACCATGTCTCCACTCTTTTGTTCTTACGGAGCACGCCTAAGACAGGTCTTACCAACAATAGATCCAGCGGCAGAGCGCCGAAACATGGCCGTTCTTCAGGTCCTCTAGCACCTCTACGGAAGTGGGGGAGCACCTTGCTACCGTATTGGTCAGCCACATTTCAGGCGCTCAAAGCTCCGGTAAATTTCATCTCTTTGGTTCCACCAAAGGTGGCCAAAAGATCGTCTCAAAGATGATCATATATTCACATTCACTATCTGCCGTTAGCAGACGACCATACATTCATTCATTTCACAGATCTCACCAAACTGGATGTAGGGATTTATTTTGTGGGAGTGCACATGTGATCAATTAAATAAATATTCATTCTTTCCCACACTGGTATCCGGCTTCGCTGTGTTAATTGAAATTGAGTTATTATTAGAAAAAATATGTTGTACTGACAAGAATAACGAAGAATGTTGTACCGATTTTCAGTGTCGGGCGGTACTGTACCCTTTCACTCTATTTTGTATTATTGCAGTGTTCATTTTAGCTCTGTACCCCTTGGTGTTCCCTCCCTCTGGCTGCAGAGGTTACCCTTTTACTGTATAGGCCTTTTACAAGTATGCCTGTTTGGAACAGGGGACTGATGACCTCGATGTTTAGCCCCCATCAAACCCCACGACCAACAAACCAACGTCTTCCTGGTGCAATTCCAGCGCCACATAGAGATAGCAGAGGTCCATTGCATCCGAATACTCTGTGTGTCTCTCCTTCCAGCTGTGTCAACGGTGTAGAGCCCTACTCCCCCTGCTCTCCGGACTGCATGGTTCTTCAAAAGGAGAATACAAGACCCTGGACAGTCTAATTTAACAAGAGGCAAAAAAAGAAGTATGACCAGTTGAACCCTGTTGGATTGAGATTGTCCTATGCTGTAGCTACAACGCTGTCACTCTTGTTGGCAGCGGTCGTCCCTACATCTATGCTTCTTACAGTGGGCCTTGGTTGGTTGGTTGTTTTGGGGAAGGAGACCAGACAGCGAGGTCATCGGTCTCATCGGATTGGGGAAGGATGGGGAAGGAAGTCGGCCGTGCCCTTTGGAAGGAACCATCCCGGCATTTGCCTGGAGCGATTTAGGGAAATCACGGAAAACCTAAATCAGGATGGCCGAACGCGGAATTGAACCGTCGTCCTCCCGAATGCGGCAGTGGGCCTTCAGGGCTTCATCTGTTCCTTAAGCTACTCAGAGAAACCCTCCCAGCAAGCCCCTAAAGAGCAGCAAGAGGGTAAAGAGATGAAGAAAACTGTCAAGACACAAGAGTCTCCAGTAGCTCCCACACCACCACTCCCTAAAAGTTCCACATCTGAAGACAAGTTGGAGATTCTAGCATCCCCTGAAGGCCTAGATCTCACTGACACATCAAAAGCAATGGTAATAGATCCAAGCACTTAACTTGTGGCACCAGGTGACCCTGAGATGTAAACTGCCTCCTAGGTCCTTTCATGCCTTCCCAGACTACAGAAAGCGTCATACTGCAGTGGAATTTGCAGCTGTTCTTTACACCACATGGCTGAATTGTGATATCTCTTAAGCAAACCTTTGGTTTTCAGCTATGTGGACCCCCGCCATTAATGGCTATGGGGGTTACTACTGAAATCGTAATGACTATAAGGGGGTGTCAGGTGGAGTATGTATATACCTCGTAATTCTGTGTATAGCGAACCTGGGCATCTCCAAACAACTTCAGAAGCTGTGGCGACCAGGGTGAGGACAATGCACGAAATTACCATCTGCAAGACTACCTTCTTCTAGATGAAGTACCACAAAATATATTGGCTGCACTAATTTCTCGACTCCCGCATTTTTCCTACTTTCGGGAGATTTCATTGCCCTAACCCTTCATGGGGTGAAGATTACTGGCCATGGTAAATGTGTCGAGAATATTCTAATTCAACTCCATCTTTGCCTCCCAAATACAGCTACCCCCACACACTTCAGTGGGTCCGTTGCTCTCTGTTCGCAGTCCTCGTCTTCTACCGTCTGTGCACTGAAGAGCTCATGGCGACTTGTGAGGTAGTGACCACTTTCTGATCTGGACACTTGCCCAGATGGGCTCTTACCAAGACAAGACTGACTGGGATGCTTTCACCTCTGCTACCACTGTTGGGTCTCCACCACATAGCAGCTTCTACGTATGTGGTGACCCAGAATATCCCTATGACCATTGTTTCTGGAGCTGAATCGGCAATTCTTTGCTCCTCAGGTTGCCTCCAGCAGAAGACATTGCCTTCGTGGTCGCTGGAAATTGCCGTGGCCAGTAGAGATCATAGGCGGGCTCTTTAACGTCATAAGTGGCACCTGTCACTTGGCCGGCCGAAGTGGCCGAGCCGTTCTAGGCGCTACTGTCTGGAACCGCGTGATCGCTACGGTCGCAGGTTCGAATCCTGCCTCGGGCATGGATGTGTGTGATGTCCTTCTCCGGATTTCAGGCGATAGGATTGTTTTGGGGTATGGTTTAAATCAGAGACCAGTGTGACCAAGGAGAAATGGACTGACAACCTTGCAGTTTAGTCACTTTCATCTACCAACCAACCAACCTACCGTATGGCGAGAGGTCGCCATACCAGTAGGGTATCCAAGCACGACCCATGGCCAGACCCAAACTTCCGTACGTCGTCAACCAAGTGTCTATGACCAGTGCTCGTATATCCATTATGCATATCCCCGTACAGGGGAGGATCTTAACTGAAAGTCGCTTGCCCGGTGTCGGCGGATAAATACGAATACATTTCTTGTACTTCCTGTCGGACATGGTATGCATGTCCGAAGGAACATTGCGGAATCACACAGGCACCGCAGTATCGTGTGTATCGTAATAAGAGTGGAAGTTGCCGGTTGATTTGCACATTTTTTCCCCTTCAGTATTGTTGCTTCTTCATATCGCAAGTTTATCTTCGCAATGTTTTGCGATTTTATGCAGTGGCCACTTTCGATTCCCAAAACAGTGTCTTTCAACTATCACTTCGTGTCTCCACTGATGCACTTCCGTATCCATGGAATGCTGTATGGGCTGTCATCAATCAGAAACATTCGTGGGCTGTCTTTACATGAAGCAATAGTATTCCAATGGTAATTGGCAATTCTATTCCTGGGTTCCTGTTTGGAAGCAGTCCATTGTTCTGCTTGCTTTTTCTCTGGTGGCAATGCGAGGTTGTTCGGTGTTTCTGGCATAATGAAGACTGAGTGAGAGTTTCACAATTACTTGCCGTTGTGATCAGTAGGCCATATTTCGTACTTCAGTTGTGCAATTCTACATATTCTTACAGTTATCTTGCGATCATTCCATGTACCGACTGCTGATACTCTTTTCATAGTTTTGTGACACAGTCATGTAATAAAGTTTGAATGATATTTCCGCCATTTGACTGTAAAACCATTTTATATTATTGTCATGATTTCGGGCTTAAGTACAGCAATGTTGATTATAATTAGACTTTATTACGTGTATTGGGATCCTTGTGCATTGTGAAACAAAGGCTTATAGGTAGCTCACTTTTCGTGAAATGGTAGCTGACAGCAGGATCGAGTGACATCTTTCCAGTGCGTCATATTGTAGATTCAGACTTCCCACCCTCTCCTGCATTGTAAGTGATTTGTCTCGCTGGAAGTCGTGTGTTGGGAACATAAGATTTAGTGCAAAATGGTTCAAATGGCTCTGAGCACTATGGGACTCAACTGCTGTGGTCATAAGTCCCCTAGAACTTAGAACTACTTAAACCTAACTAACCTAAGGACATCACACACATTCATGCCCGAGGCAGGATTCGAACCTGCGACCGTAGCGGTCGTGCGGTTCCAGACTGTAGCTCCTTTAACCGCTCGGCCACTCCGGCCGGCCATAAGATTTAGCTTCTCCTTTTTGGAATCTTATTTCATGTTAGTTACATTTACGCCGCGCGGAATTAACCGAGCGGTCTGGGGCGCTGCAGTCCTGGACTGTGTGGCTGGTCCCGGCGGAGGTCCTCCCATGGGCGCGCGCGCGCGCGCGCGCGCGCGTATGTGTGTGTGTGTGTGTGTGTGTGTGTGTGTGTGTGTGTGTGTGTGTGTGTTTGTCCTTAGGATAATTTAGGTTCAGTAGTGTGTAAGCTTAGGGACTGATGACCTTAGCAGTTAAGTCCCATAAGATTTCACACACATTTGAACAGTTACATTTACAACCCATGCGGTTACTGTGAACTATCTCCACCGTTTTGAGACTGGTAACCTATGTTCTAAATTATTTAGCGCAATCTAAGTCATGTCGTTTACTGTCTTACACAACATAGTTCCAAGCTGCGTTGTCGCCATCTTGTTCAGACATACTGGCACACGTCTTGTCGTACCAATGTTCAGACAATGCACAGACAGCTAAATGAATTAATCATATGCTGCTGTCGCAATCCATTGATAATAAATACCCTATTATTTGCATTGATCCAAATTACTGTTGGAGAAAGGTAAGTCGTCAGGCGCTGATCTGAAATGCTGAAGATCTCTGAACACCGTGCACAGTGCCCTCATATGATAGTGAGCTAATTTGTCGAACACTTGGTAACGTGGGGATATAAGATGTATTAGATAGTACATATTTAGTTTTACTTTGTTTTAAATCTGAATATGATCCAGAGTGATGGAAACATTTAATCTAATTAAAAAATGTACCACAGAGACGGAGCAATAAATGAGAATTATCTTAGATAGCTATACAGTAGACTATAGTACTGAAAACTAGAGATACAATTAGCGATAGCGGACTTCCTGTCACTGCTCTAAACCTTATACTTCCTGAAATACTTTACATAATAGAAAAGGTGCCACAGTTTGTGCTGCAATGGTAATGGTAATGCCATAATGTGGGCTGCCTGCACTATACTGAAGCCTGCTGTAGGTAACCCTTCCTCTGCGTATTAAGGCAGAAACTGTGGCGCCATTGTGATTCCTTAAATTGTATAAGGGGCGTTTAAAAAGAAACAAGCCAGGGAAATAATTACTGAAACCAATACTTGTAGATTAAAAGTATTGACCCTGGCTGTTGAGACACTTGTCACACTGTGACACAAGGCGGTGATGGCTGTCTCATAAAATTCCCGGCGTTGCGATGTTAACCAGTTCCGCACGTACAGCTGGACGTCGTCGTCCTAGGCGAATCGGAAAGGTTATGCTGACGTTCTTTTTTGACCAAGATGGCCCACTTCTGATTCTCTTCCTGCAGCACGGGACAATAGTGAATGCCCAGCGTTACTCACAAACCTCGACCACCCTTCGCCAAGCGATCAAATCAAAGCAACCAATCTCATCCGTTGGGTCATTTGCTCCACAACAACGCAAAGCCTCATACGGCCAACACAATTGCGGCACCCCTGCAGAAATTCAAATGGGAGGTTCTCGGCCACCCTCCATACAGTCCGGACTTCTCTCCCAGTGATTACGCCATTTTTGGCTCTGAGGGGTAAACGATTCACCTCGGACGACGACGTCCAGCTGTACCCGCGGAACTGGTTAACATCGCAGCCCTGGAAATTTTATGAGACAGCCATTCACCTCCTTGTGCTACAGTGGGACAAGTGCCTCAACAGCCAGGGTCAATACTTCTAACATACAGGTACTGGTTTCTGTAATTATGTCTGCAGCTCGTTTCTTTTTGAACGCCCGTTATACGTACTTCAGAAAGTACGAGGTTTAGAACTGGGAAATCTAGTCTGCGATCTCTAACCATACCTCAGTTTTCATTTCTGTAGGAAAAAAAAAATACATGTGCCATTGAGAAAAGTGACATTGTGTTGAAAATGATCGTTCACATTTATAGATTGTGCATTCCTGCTCATTGTGTGAGCTCCCTGATATAGGTGCACCCGTGGCCAATTACATTTTTTACGTTTTGTTTTGTCTTTTATGCTGGGTACTTAAAAAAGAAAGGCCTGATTTTGGACGGTAATAATACTAAACCTGGGACGCACAGGAAAGGAGTTGTGTGTTTTGAATCGGCGTGGCCTAGAGTTCGAGAAAATCGCGTTTAGATGTCACTTAATGGGTCTCCTGAGTTTGTAATCAGTCGGAAGTAAGATGGCGTCCGCTCAACAGACGACGTTTTGTGTGCTGCAGTCTGCAGAGAGTGAATGATTTCGGTTCAGAGTGCTTTTATTGGCATTTTGACATTCATCCACCGGCACCCAAAAACATACGTCGTTGGTATCGCCAATTTAGAGAGAGGATGCTTGTGCAAAAATAAAAGTCCATGTCGGCCTCGCACTTCCTATGGTATGGTGGAAAAAATTTGGTAAACGTTTGAGCGGAGTCCACAAAAGTGTACTCTCTGCGGGAGTAGAGAACTATCAATGTCTGATACGACTGTCTGGCGAGTGCTAATGCGTCGTTCAGTCTATAAACCAGAGAGACTACAGTTAGTTCAAGCTCTTCGGGTTAGTGATAAAAGCAAACGGCTGACGGCGGCAATGCTCTGCTAGAGGACATGGAAGACGATACATTTTCACCACGGTTAATTTTCAGGGATGAAGGAACATTTCATGGAAGCGTTAAAGTAAACAGACATAACGTCACGTATGGGATTCCGGAACCGTCATGACATTATTGAGGACAAAAGACTCACCTAAAATGAACGTTTCTTGTGCCATTTCCAAAGAAAAAGTGTACGGTCGCTTCTATTTTGAGGAAAACCGTGACTGGAATGAGCTATCTTCAAATGCTGCATATTTGGCCGTTTCCACAGCATAAGGACGACTCCAGTGACTTAATTGTACAACAGGATGGAGCTCCACCACACTGGCACAAAGTACATCAATTTCTTAATGACAATCCAGGTCAATGCTGGACAGGCTGCATGGGACCCCGAGAAACTGCCCTGCATTCTTGGCCTCCGAAGAGCGCCACACATCACCACATGAGATTTTTCGCTATGGTGACGTGTGAAGGAGGAAAGTGTATTCAAATAGCTCTGAGCACTGTGGGACTTACAATCTGAGGTCATCAGTCCCCTAGAACTTGGAACTACTTAAACTAACCCAAGAACATCACACACATCCACACCCGAGGCATTATTCGACCCTGCGACCGTAGCGGTTGCGCGGTTCCAGAATGAAGCGCCTAGAACCGCTCGGCCACATCGGCCGGCGAAAGTGTATTTATCCCACCTCTACCTCGTAGCATAGAAGTAGTGAAGAACAGAATAAAACCCTCCATAAATTCAGTGGAAGCAGAGTAAAGTGTATGACGAATCTAGCTACCGTGTAAATGATATTTAAGTCGCTGCTGGTGGAGACAACAGCATTCTGATTTTGTGAAAGCCCGCGACTGTTAAAACAGTGGGTTTGTTTATGAATGACTTTCATGCTACCAGTCGCGATTTTGTTGTTCATATTTTATATGAGGCGTTTCGGGAAGGCGTCCTATTTTCAAATGTGTTTTCTCTTTGTAGTATGCCATTGTTACGTAGTGAAGTTTTCCTTTGTTTTGTTGACTCTACTGCAATGTATATAAAAACGCGTATTTTTTTTTTTAGTTATCGATTTTCGTATGTAGTTCTGGCGAAATCTGGAAGAACCAGTACAAGTAAGCAACTAGAAACTGAAAACTGCATATTGTTAGGTATTGCAGTAAAGTCGCCAAATAAAGCAAAACTTCACACTCGAAAGCATTACTTAAAATTGGCATAGTACAAAGAGAAAACCGACTTGAAAATGAGAATCATTTACCGAATCGCGTCGTATAAAATACGAATAAAAGAAAATCGTGACTGGTAGCAGAAAAGTTATTTACAAACAAACACAAAGAGCATTTGTATTAGCATAGCTAAAACTTTAAGATTTTGTGAGTATTTTGCAATTTGGCCTACGTTTGAAACAAAAAAATTGGAGGTTTGAAGTCACGTTATACTTCTTGGAACGCCTTGTATCGTAAGTGGTAGAGTTAGGTGGTACAGCCAGTACTTTCTTACAATACTATTCACGAGTAACCTATCGATACGTTTTCTCAGATAGTGTGTCCCCTAGACGTGACACGGAGAAGAACTGTGTTCTGGCGTAGTCGCTGCGCTGTCACGGAAGGCCACGGGTGGGCGGCAGTTGTCTGGCGAGGCGCGCCTGCGCATCCTGCGGGCGTGCCTGGCAACAGGAGAGCCATCCCGTGCTGTGGAGTGGAGGCTTCCAGACTGCTTCCCGTGCCTCTGCCTGACCGGCCGACAACCCCCGCGGCTTCGATCCGCCGCGGCACGCGGGCCGCCGTGACGTAACGGCCGCCAGCTGGTCGGCAACAGGCCAGCCAGCCAGGTAGCAACAACTGCCAGGCTGCACGGCCGCGGGGGAGTTGCGATGCGCCGGCGCTCGTCACTAGTATCTACGTGCGTTACCTTAAGTCCCACGATTGCGAGCCCCCTCTAATGACGTATACGGTGGCGCAGATAAACTTAGTCCGTGTAAATACAAAGGAAACGCAGTGAAATTACAGAAACGAAGAGCTGAAATGGACTAAATATTTATTTACAATGAAAAATACAGTTACAGAGGATGTTGACAGTGACCCAAATGTTAAAATGTGTGTGAAATCTTGTGATCCTTAACTGCTAAGGTCATCAGTCCCTAAGCTTACACACTACTTAATCGAAATTATCCTAAGGACACACACACCCATGCCCGAGGGAGGACTCGAACCTCCGCCGGTATCAGCCACTCAGTCCATGACTGCAGCGCCTTAGACAGTGACCCCCTACAACATGAATAGGCAGCTGTGCACATCTAAGCATATTCAGATACACCCGGTATGAAATTCCTCTATTGTGTGTAGATTTGTTTAATAAAACTTGCTCCTCAAGTGTTCTCACAGCAAAAATTACATGTTGGTAGATTCGGCGAACGTGGTGGATATAAATGTTCGGCGACAGTTCGTTCCTCAGTGAAGACATCATGGACTCGTTCCACGAATACGTCAGACATGTGGTATGTTGTCTCATCTTGCTGGAAGCAGCAGTATTATCTTTCACATTCAGTGAGTCAAAAATTTCCACGCATGCAACCATGTTGACAGTGTTATATCGGTCCAATGAGAGGCGTTCCTGTTACATAGATCGAAACTCCTATTTTTTCGTCATGCAGCGGTTGTTGACACACAATGTTACGCTTCTCCTTAGCCCAGAACCTCACATGGACGGAAAGGTGAAACCATGCTTCATCACTCATGATGTAATGGGTACGATCTAACAAACCACCGTTGATGTTATTCAAAACCGCATGCAGTAATCTACACGTTTCTGATTGTGACCCACCCGTAATTGCTGCACATCCGTTACACGACATGGCTTCAAATGAAGACTACAATATTCGCTGCCATCTCCTCCTCCATACGTGCGCATGTTGGGCCAGTATACGTGTAGACTACTTTATGTTCTGAATAATTCTTCGGCGAATAATAACTTCTGGTGTGCGAAAAGGAGAACTCTTTGTCGTTTTACATTTTCTGTTGGCGCGCCACTTCGTATACAGACTCTGGATTGCTCTCTTTGCTGGTAGTCCTCTGTCCGGATACTTGACCCCGAAAATTTCGCGAGTTCCCTTAATCGAACATGTTTTCACATGTGCTCCACAATTTCAATTCTTTCTTCTATCGAGAAAGTCATTTCGCAGACCGCAAAGAGAAACGTCTAACTTCACTGATGAAACAAACTGGATTTCTAACAATCGATTACTTAGATATGCCCACTGTTGTAGCTGTTCACTCTATTTCAGAATTAGGAATATTGCATTTGCATTCAAAGGGGAGGCGGGCTACTTTCAATTTCGCGGCTCTGTAGAATCCCAAATCCTCTACTACTGTGGATGCCTCGTGCGTACGTTGTGTTCGTTGACAGCCTAGAATTGCTGGTCCCCAGTTAATTTTTTACGCGACTGCTCGCTCGGAAATGCAACATCTACTGTTACTGCCCCATTTAATAAACTCCTCACAGTCACGGAGACTATTACAGCATGTTGGTCTTCTTTCCGCTTCTCCCGGAAGGAATCCACATATCTGTGTCGTCTCTGTATAGGTCATACCAGGTTAACCCATAGTTGTTTTAGTGTAACGAGCCACCCCCGTTTTGTAGTTCTGCAGTATTGGAGACAGTAGCTCATACATTTGTGGAATGTCCCACGCTTTCAGCCTTTCGTGCTAAGTAATGAGTTCTGACTCAGTACCTCTAATACTGGCGGACGATTCACGATTTGAACTGGTTCTCAGTTTCCTCCTTGGAGTGGTTTTCATTCTCACTTATAAGGTTTCCATCTACCTCTGGATCAGGGACAGGGTGGTTGGCGATGGGGCTTCTCCCACTGTATTCTATGTTTGGGGGATCCTCGACCCCTACCTCCTTGATTAGGCTACACTTCCATCCCTTCTTTTACTCTTTTAATCATATTTAGATTCAGTTTGCCTCCTTTCTGGCGTGATTGATTTTCTGCTCTGGGTGTTACACTGTGTTGAATTGTGGGCACTCTTGACTGTAATGGAGTAGGGGTGGGGCAGCACTGTGGGTGGGGCATTTACTGTCGTCTGCAGAGCCCCAGGGAACCACTTGCTGGCTTCCCTATCTCCTTCAGTTTGCTTTTATTATTGGCGCTACAAGAGATGTCAATTACGTTTTTAGCCTTCATGCTTTTACTTATGATGATCATGATCATGATGATGATGATCGTGTAACACAAACACTCAGTCCCCGGGCAGAGAAAATCCCCCAACCCGGTCGGGATTCGAACCGGGGACCTCGTGATCCAGAGGCAGCAACGCTAGCCACTATACCACGAACTGCGGATAAGACACTCTTGACTGGATCAGAAAATGTTCTTGGTGGACGTCTACTTTTGAATGCACCACAGTTGGAGAGAGGGACTGATGACATTGTTGTTCGCCTCTTTAATCTCCTCGCCCCAAATCAATCAATCAACCAATCAATAATTTTGACGCAACCTTAAGTTTATAAATATTCTGCTTGTCACAGATTAGGCCTACCTGTTCTGGCCGTCGTTTTACCAGCCAACATGTGGATCTCTATCCGGTAGGGGTTGTATTATAGGGATATCTTTGGAATCCTTGTTTCTTCCATTTGTTCCAGCGATTTGCTGGACAAATTTTCAGTTGTCTAATGTTCTCATTAGGAATCATGTCCAGCTTGGTGGAAACTTTGACTGCTCGTTAAAAGCTGGTATCTTTACTCTTCATAACGCAGTATTCACTGCCGTACTGAAGAACCTTGCAGACTTTCAGTTTTGGCTCTCTTGGTGTATTTCTTAATGATCTGCTGAAGTCAAACTAGTTTTTAAAACAATCAGCAGTAAAACTGACTGAGAAGAGTGTATGAAAATGAGTGTTAAACAGTTGCCTCTAGTTATGAGCCGCCAGCCATTAAACTATATCGCAAAAGTGCGGAATTTTGAAAACAGTTAACAACAGTTAGCGAAATTTACTGACCAATTTTTCTTTTAGGCTAAAATGACCTTCAAATAGCTGCCATCCATTATGAATCCACCATCACTCAGTAGACGACAAAACACAGAATTAAAAAAAAAAAGATGTCACTGACTAAGCAGCGCCGAATGACTCTTAAACAGCCGTTATTAATGAGTGATGGTTGTATTCTCCACCGGGTGGAGGGAAAGGGAAACGGGAAGAGCGAGAGATAAGGACGGACACGGAAGTTACTTACTTTGGACAGTATGGCCGCCGTCCTCCTCCTGCCAAAGGCCGGACCAGCTACACTAACGTTGAACTGCCAGAATAACCACAAAGTCGCTGGTGTGTTCCGAAATATCAGGCCCATTTCAGAGAGCAGACTATAACCGACAGTTAAAACCAACCTAGGCGCCTTCACAGGAGCTGATTCGTTCTTTCGTGTACCATCTAGAACTCCAGACCTCTCGTGGCCCCTAGCCGACTTGCTGCACACGCCACACTCCGTCCCCAAAATCATACTGCTTTGTGGCTTTTGTCTCCACCTGTGGCGGCACCAGCTTACCTCAAAGTTATCCAAAGATCGTCAACGAGCGACGAAATAGACAGAAGGCCGAGCGCAAACGGCTCACAGTCCACAGTGCGGGAGACAACCTCATCCTGTTCTACTACCCCAGCCAGCCTGAATGAGCCATAGGTGCTAGCCTTGGTGTGTGGGGGCTCGACTCAGGACGCTTGAAAAGGGTTTTCTGATAGCGTGTCTGTATGTTCACCTTGGTGTGTGGCCTAGTCCGCAATACCACTCGAAATTGACGGGGAGTTGTGGGGAGTTATCCTACAAGCAGCTGGTACATGGTAAGAAGGGGTAGGACAGCGAACTATCACTGAAGTGTAGCAAGATTTGCCTTCTACCAATCTACAAGTATGTAGCTACAGGAAAAATTGTACACTGATGGATGGTAAGCACGGACAGGATGGGAAGTTACCTCTGAAATGTAGGAAGGCCAACACACACTACCACAACTGACAGAAAATGCTTCACTGCTCTAAAACGCACAGAAATTTTGGTGAAAAAATCACCACTTCCACAACACGCCCACGGAAAAGAGAGAAATCATTGTACGAGGTGCATTCAAGTTCTGAGGCCTCCGATTTTTTTTCTAATCAACTACTCACCCGAAATCGATGAAACTGGCGTTACTTCTCGGCGTAATCGCCCTGCAGACGTACACATTTTTCACAACGCTGACGCCATGATTCCATGGCAGCGGCGAAGGCTTCTTTAGGAGTCTGTGTTGACCACTGGAAAATCGCTGAGGCAATAGCAGCACGGCTGGTGAATGTGCGGCCACGGAGAGTGTCTTTCATTGTTGGAAAAAACCAAAAGTCACTAGGAGCCAGGTCAGGTGAGTAGGGAGCATGAGGAATCACTTCAAAATTGTTATCACAAAGAAACGTTAGCTCGATGTGTGGGAGCGTTGTCTTGGTGAAACAGCACATGTGCAGCCCTTCCCGGACGTTTTTGTTGCAGTGCAGGAAGGAATTTGTTCTTCAAAACATTTTTGTAGGATGCACCTGTTACCGTAGTGCCCTTTGGAACGCGATGGGTAAGGATTACGCCCTCGCTGTCCCAGATCATGGGCACCATCATTTTTTCAGCACTGACGGTTACCCGAAATTTTTTTGGTGGCGGTGAATCTGTGTGCTTCCATTGAGCTGACTGGCGCTTTGTTTCTGGATTGAAAAATGGCATCCACGTCTCATCCATTGTCACAACCGACGAAAAGAAAGTCCCATTCATGCTGTCATTGCGCGTCAACATTGCTTGGCAGCATTCCACACGGGCAGCCATGTGGTCGTCTGTCAGCATTCGTGGCACCCACCTGGATGACACTTTTCGCATTTTCAGGTCGTCATGCAGGATTGTGTGCACAGAACCCACAGAAATGCCAACTCTGGAGGCGATCTGTTCAACAGTCATTCGGCGATCCCCCAAAACAATTCTTTCCACTTTCTCGATCATATCGTCAGACCGGCTTGTGCGAGCCCGAGGTTGTTTCGGTTTGTTGTCACACGATGTTCTGCCTTCATTAAACTGTCGCACCCACGAACGCACTTTCAACACATCCATAACTCCATCACCACATGTCTCCTTCAACTGTCGATGAATTTCAATTGGTTTCACACCACGCAAATTCAGAAAACGAATGATTGCACGCTGTTCAAGTAAGGAAAACGTCGCCATTTTAAGTATTTAAAACAGTTCTCATTCTCGCCGCTGGCGGTAAAATTCCATCTGCCGTATGGTGCTGCCATCTCTGGGACGTACTGACAATGAATGCGGCCTCGTTTTAAAACAATGCGCATGTTTCTATCTCTTTCCAGTCTGGAGAGAAAAAATCGGAGGCCTTAGAACTTGAATACACCTCGTAATAAAACAAGTACCGCAAGGACCGACGCCCCAAGATTTCTCCAGGAAAGAGTGGCGGCAGCTGCATGTCCGGAAACAGACTATGCAGCCTTAGCTCCCCTCCTACTTCCCTCCCTGTAGATAGTGGTACCAGTTTTCCAGGACTGTTCTATCCTGTAGCTGATGGTACACAAAGACAACCATCTGCAGGCCGTGATATATTGTTCCCAGTCTGCAGGAAGCAGTCAGTTGCACAAAAGACTCCAGAACAAGACGCTTTCTGCAAGCCGTTAGACGTATTTCTTGGACAGAACAATAGCGAAACACCTTTATGTCCCAGATACAGTAAATAGCGGCGTGCTTTCTAATGTTCTGGTTGTACCGGCAGTGTCTGAAAGGGGTAGCTGCCTAAATAAATTCAGTCTCATGAAGTAAAAATATTGAACTAATGTCTGAGGTGTCCGAAGGCTGTCCTGTAAAGATTTGCCAGAGGCTCCACTGTACTGATACGGTAGAGGTTTCGGACGCTGTACTGTACTGAATTACAGGTTGTGTGTGTGTGTGTGTGTGTGTGTGTGTGTGTGTGTGTGTGTGTGTGTTTTTTTTGCTATGTATACTGTGTAAGAATGAGACGCTAGTCCTATAGATGGCGATGGAATAGTGTGTGGAGGAATTTTACAAAAGTCATTTTATCTTTGTGGAGTAGCACACCGCGTGCCTGTCTAAACTGTTCCCGTTCTTAACAGCTCAGCTGCTGTAATGTCAGCTCATTTAAGTAAGTGCCTGAATAAACACTAAAACTCATTTGCTGCATGAAGTAGTACCATCGTGCATTCTACAGGTGTGACCGATGACCTCGCTGTCTGGTCTCCTCTCCCACGACAACCCACCCCAACCGTATTCCACACGCATGTTTCACTACGGAACAGGAAGCAGCCTCAGCCATTTTCATACTGCGTATTACCATCGGGACAATCAGATCACAACAGTGCAGAGGCTGTGACTGTACACAGTTTTTTAAATAAAAACTGCCTAGCAAAAGCGTGATTAAGAAAAAAGTTGATGGCTGTTAATACATTTGAGTACTTAGTTTCTTTTAACGTAACTTAGTAATAATACATCTAACACATAAGTAGGACCTACTTGTAACAGCATAAAAACCCCGTTATACATATGCTACGGCTCCTGCCCGATCACCGCGTTTCTGTTTGTTTACATCAAGTTTATTCTTATGATGAACGAGTATAGTGTCGGTGGAAGATTTGCAAATAAATATCATGCATGTGGGCATTATATAAATTTCAGGTGCACAAATATTAATAAATAACAGCGACTTCCACGCTATCTATTTGCTTGTCAGAAAAGAAAGTCATTTTTACACCCCAAAGCAAACTACAATTCGCATCCCCTCCTTTTTGATTTTGTCAGATCCAACTGAGTAAAACTACGAACTCAGTCTACGATAACGTTGTTGATACGCAAACTGCCGAGATCGAAACTCTTACCACAATCATTTTTGTCGTATTTTCCATCAATTTTCGCAATTTCGCTAGGTTTTCTGTAATTTTAACGAATTTCCCAATTAATAAAGTTCCGAACCACTGCTCTCAACAACTTACAGCAGCAAAACGTTTCATCGCATCAGTCTCGTGATTCTAGCAGTCAGTCACATTGCAGTATCGTTTTCAGTCTCTCTATCATTGCTGCACCAGTCCCACATTACTTTGTGAGCGTTATATACATGGGGACATATGGTAAACCATGTTAACACTGACTACATCAAATGACACAAATACTGTTCCGTAGTGTGGAAAATAGCCAGCAGCAGAGAGAAGGTGGAGAAACTACGTTCCTTAACCAAAACAACTTCAATTCGACAAGATTTTATTACGATTGGCCATCTCTCCATATGTGGGTGGGAGTCAGTAAGTATTCTTCCATTCATAGGATAAAGTCAGATGTTGAAAGATCTGACCAACAGCTTTGATGATTACCACCTCAACAAATGAATCATATCCGTAGCAGCACTCTGCCTCCAATTTCAAAACGAACTTCCTCTCCGTTGAAACTGTTAAACGATCCTGAGCAAAACTCCAGGTAGTCTCTCTGTACATCTTGTAACTGTTCCTCTGTCTTTAATCAGCACTCCTGCAGCATTGTCTTTGATTTAATTTGGAGGTGACCAGTCGTAGGAGGGCAGTGTAACCGCTACATTCCACGTCTCTTGAAGGAACAGAACGAGCTGAGTCCCACATAATTAGTACAGTTTGATATTTTGCTATTGGAAAACTTGTACAAGTGATTGATACTAGTGATATGGACAAGTATTCTGAGAAGACTGTCCTGTCACAGTCTTACGTCACCGACCCGGTACACATGATACCTCTGGATGTACGCATATTGAGGACGTTAGTACTCGCTATTGGAGTATAGAATACGAACATACGTTTGTGAGTGTTGCGGTGATTTCAAGAGGGTTAAGGAGGAGGAGAAACGTGCAGTTTAATCGTGAAGAAGCTTCAGACAGAAAGAGTCTGAAACATTTTACGTGAATCACTTGTGCTATGAATTCTGAAGAATTGTTCCAATTTTTGTAGCCCATACCAAGAATGTACTGGAAAGAGAAAGGATCATCGAACATAAACATACTCGTACGGCTACATAGTTCTGCCCTTGGATATATTATGTTATTAAAGCAGTGTGGTTTAGTACTTCACTGTTAGTACTCCAATGCAGGAAATATTTCCAATACCAGACATTCATTCACCCACAAGTTTCCTATCCCATTCACTCTTGTGACAAATTTTAAGATGAGAAAACCACTACCCTCTACACCAAAGAAAAAAATCATAAATTCTCTGTGATAAATGCCCTGTATGTAGGTTTCCAGAGATGTATAGATCCACTGCTCACATCCAGTTAAGGTTCAGAAATCTTTGCCCATCTACAGGTTTTCGATCAGTTTGGACACGATTCTTCACTCGTGCACTGGGCAGGTATATAGCACTATATGTCACATACAGAACATAAAATTGTAAATGAGTCGCTCTCAAGTTATACCTGACGTCTGATGCACCCCGAGAGAACAACTGAATAAAAATGGTTAAATGTGCGATAAATGACCTGCCACATCGTCTTCCCCTCTAGAGAACGCATCACTTTACCTCATTACAAACCCACCTATCCACGTACTGCATCTACTTAGTGTCATCCTGTAATTCAGATTCATGTTAACTCAGAGGCAGATGGTTCTCTGTTTCACGGAAGCTTCAAAGACCCCATCTCCATGCATGTATTCCTATTACCTCAGTCGTCATAATGCAGAACGTTGTTTTGTGTTCCAGGCAAAGTTTTTTTGTTATACATTTTTTGTCATTTGGAATCCGCTTTCCATTTTATGTACTCTTTCCTATGGCTATCTTTGCTTTTTTGTTGCTTTTTATCTATTCTCCTAGGTATTTCAAAAACAGTTTGTTTTAGATATTGCGTTGTTACGAATTTTAAGATTTGGATGGGCATCGTTGATACTTGTCATGAAATATTTTTTCAAATGATACTTTTAGTCCTTTTTGTGTGCTTGTTTCTGCAGTTCTGTGATTTGTTCTTTGGCACTGTCCAGTGAGTCAATAGTGAATGCCATATCATCTACAAAAGCTGGAAAATTATGGTGCATTTATTTGGGCTTGTTGCTAGTAGAACACCCATAGTGCTAATAGATTTTCTACATTCTCTCACCATCTTCTTAGTTGCGGTATCGCTAGTTGTTAACAATGGAGATAAAACTGAATTTTCGTTGTTTCCTTCGTGTATGCTAGTTAATAGCATTTGCATTTGCTCGGGTTCCGGAGTTTCACAGTAAAGGTACTATTTCGCTGCGACTGCCCGCCGTAGCGGCGGGCAGTAACTGCCAGCCGTAACTGCCGACCGTCACTGCCAGTGTATTTCGTTGAGACTGCTGACCGCAGCGGCCACGCCACTCAGTGAATTACCTCTGTGAAAGGTACACGCACGCGAGTTCGCAACTTGGATGCTAATACCATTCTAGGTTTTTTGGTGGACGAGGAAGAAGAAGAGGAAATTATTGCAATGATTACAAGATCTTGTCCCCACAGCATTTTCCAAACACGGAAAAGTGAAGGAATTTATGCTAACTTAGTAACCGGTCACTTGCGAAACGATGAAGGGAGGTTCAGAAATTTCTTTAGACTTAACCCATCTCAGTTCGATTTTGTTTTAAGTCTGGTGAGAGAAGATATAGCAGGAACAGCTACCAGTGCAGTGCAAACTCCAATAGAAGCCGACGAAAAAATGGCAGTGACTTTACGGTAAGTAGCCGTATAAAAGCATACGAATTCATCAACAATGGCGTAAAATGGATAATTTTGTATCTCTATGAAATAACATAAATTTCTATTAAAATAATAAGTTTATTTGCAAACGACTCAGGGCCTGTACAGTTTGTTGTTTATGTTTACATTATCTTTTCAAAAGCAGTATCACCTGCTTGTGGTTCGACGTTTATTAATGGGGTGAAAGTGTACGTACCGTCTCCAACCGATGAAGTTCGTTCGAATGGGGATGAAAGGGAAGACGAGCCGGAAGGACTGATGCTGACAGGTAGTGGCACAAGAGATGATTCTGAAGAACTGTCAGGTCCCGTAACATAGCTTAAAATGTCAATTTTCGCTTTATTAATGAGGTGACGTGGTAGTTTCCTAATGGATGCTGCGATGCTTCTCATGAACAGCCCCACGTCATCTTCCGGGTCCCGATTATTAGCCAAGAGATGCAGCAACTCCAATCGTTGTTGGCCCCTTTGGTTGATTGAATCCCAGTGTGTTTTCCTCGATCTGCGAGCTGAGATGGAAGAGTTGGCAGCAAGTGCGTCACCAGAGGACAAAGAAGCAATGGCTTGAGGAGTGTCAGGCCCTGTTTCATTGGCATTTTGTCCGTCTTAATCAGATAGCAGTCCTTCAACACTTGTTGGCTCCTTTAGCGGAACGCTGCAAAAAAACGGCCGCTCCCTTTCTACAGCTCTCAAAAAGCCTAGTCTGTTGAACAACGCCGATTTTGTTGTTGAACTTGGTGCTGCAGAACCTGTTTGCAGGTGTGCTTTTCGAACTGTTTTCCAGTAGTTATCTCTGATGTCTTTCCATCTCTTTTTACACTGGTTACCTAAAACGGAACGATATTTGTTTACCTGTGTAATTAGGACAAGACATTTATGTTTCGTGTATTAATAATAATTATGGTTTGTGTTACAGGTTTCTAGCTACAGGGGAGAGTTTTGTGTCCCTTGGATATGGTTTGCGGATATCACCAAGCTACGTGAGCATCATAGTTCATGAAACAGTAAAAGCTATGTGCCAACACTTGGCACCTATCTTCCTGCCTCCTCCATCTCGAGAATCTTTCAGGAAAGGTGCGAAAGAATTCTACACTCTTTGGGGTTTCCCTAACTGCTGTGCTGCGATTGATAGGAAACATATAAGGATACGGTGTCCTGGAAAAAGTGGTTCCCTTTTCTGGAATTACAAAGGGTAATTCTCCATAGTACTTTTGGCATTGGTTGATGCGAACCGTAAATTCGTTGCGATAGACGTAGGTTCATATGGGAAGGAAGGAGACAGTGGCATATTTAATAAGTCGGCAATGGGGAAAGTGATCATGAAAGGAGTTGTGTTTCCTGCAGATGAAGAGCTTCCATTAACTGACATCAAGATGCCATTTGTTATAGTAGGCGACGAGGCATTCCGCTTGCGAAAGCATATTCTCAAGCCTTACACTCGCTCGTCTGCCCGGCAAGATAAATCAAAAGCGACCTTCAACTATAAATTGTCACGAGCGCGCCGAGTTTCTGAAAACGCTTTTGGACTTTTGTGTCAGGTATTTCGAGTGTTCTACACAAATCTGAATCTGCAACCTAACACATGTGATAAACTCGTTACAGCTTGTTGCTGTCTACCCAATCTCATCAGGGACGCCTATTTAGAAAAATGAGGACGACCTTTTTATGAACTTGACCATGACGTGAGTTTACCACAGAACATTATTCCCCTGCCCCGAACGGGGGGATTCTACCACGCTGAAGGATTTCAGGTACGAGATAATTTAAGAATTACTTCTGTGGACCTACAAATCAATGATTACAACCTGGAAAAGAACTAAGGCTCAAATAAAGGAAATAAATTATTGTTACTACTCGTAACGACTATTGTAATCGTTTGGTGACAGAAAGAATGGAAGCATTGTTGTAGCCTTCATATTGTACAATTTGTCACAGTAGGAAAAAACCTAAATAAATGAATGTATATGCAAAACACCATCTTTTTTCATTGATTCTCCTATCTTCGTCCACAACTTATCCTTTGCCATCACATTTCTGAAATCTGTATGCGTATTATCATACACTATAGAGTATCTGCTCACATACTCCACTAACTGTTCGTCGTCATCGTGAAAACCTTTCTTCGACATAGCGCGACGTTGATTTCTGCAGTCGTCACACACACCTGGCTGTCGCGGCCCAATTGCTTGACTGCTTCTGCAGCGGCCGAGACGCGGCAGTCGCGATGACGTCACGACCGCTGACTGCCGAGCAGTTACAACGACATATGTTCCGTTGCTTTGCCGAAGAGCAGTAGTCAACTGCCCGCAGCGGCCGGCAGTTCAAGCGAAACAGTACCTTAATGTGGCGTAAAATTAATGTTTTCAACATTGCGCAGATCATATGTGAAGAAAGTGGTATGCAGTCGAAATCATCTACTTCTGCCGAAGACTCCCATTTATATTATTTATTAGTTAATTTGCTGGACATTCGAATGAAGGTGACATTTCATTACAAATTACGGGGACATTAGAAGAAACAGGAAAATACTGAAAATTCTGTGAATTGCGGTTCTAGCGATGATTGATTGTGCTAATTAAAGTTCAGAACAAAAATGGAGTACCTTCGAAGTCCACAGAAACCATGTTCATTAATAGCTTTCCGTGACAGAGAACAGGCTATAAATCTTTTGGTTAAACGAAGGAGGGAGTAAACGCGTAAACTTGAGTAATGTCAAAGCTGATTCCGTTTCGTGAAATCTGAACGTGAATTGTATATACGGAACAAAGATTTACGCAAAGTACGAAATAGACGCCAAAATGAAACTCTCAAAATTGTGAAAGAAACAATTTGAAAGATTTAGAACTGCTCGTTAAAGTTAACATAACGTAATCTAGCGAGATGTATGTGACTGGGCCCTCTGAATTATAAGCGAGATCAACATTTCTGATGTCCAGGTTTCTTCTGCCTAGTTAAGTAGATTCGCCCGCATCTCGTGGTCGTGCGGTAGCGTTCTCGCTTCCTGCGCCCGGGTTCCCGGGTTCGATTCCCGGCGGGGTCTGGGATTTTCTCTGCCTCGTGATGGCTGGGTGTTGTGTGCTGTCCTTAGGTTAGTTAGGTTTCAGTAGTTCTAAGTTCTAGGGTACTGATACCATACATGTTAAGTCCCATAGTGCTCAGAGCCATTTTTTAAGTAGATTCAGGAAATTAATATGGAGAAGGAAGTCGCAAAATTAATAACTTCAGTTGAGGTAAACATGTAGAGATGATGTGATCAGTAGTTAGGTACTGCTATAGAGAAATTCGTAGTTGACGTAAAGACGAAGCATAAAGTTGTCTCCTAAAATGCATTGTATAAAACCAGTCAGGTTTCTTGTTAGAATGGCTTGTGAACCGCATTTCTTCATTTAGAGCGAAAGGAAGTCAAAGGTCGTATGTGTTTCTGGTTAGGAAGTCTAGATTCGTTAGAATAATCAAATACTGCTAGTGTTCCTCTGTGAATGGTGCAGTGCATTAACATTGAACCCGGAGCTTTACTTCCAGTAGGGGCTTGCAACCCACCATAGCAGGAGGCTATTAGCTGTCGCCTCGAGATCTTTAGCTGACGTTTAATAATTTTTCTGGCGTTTGACAGCACCAGCGGCTGACATTGTCCACCACCTGCACTTTACCAATATTCACTTTTCCACATAATCACCAGCCAATTGGATACATTTCTGCCAACGATGAACAACTTCACTGAAGATCACATTGTAAGGACTATTTCTCCGTTTGATTTATTAAAGTGTTCCCATCCAAACCCAATTAACGAAAGTAGAGGCATTACTTTTAATTCAACCCTCGTATAACCATATGATAATTCTTAGTAGATCCGTTTCTACTCAGTAGCAGAATTTTTAGAACTTACGGAATACAAGAATTAAAACAAAAAAGCGCAAAATCTCTTAATGCAAGTAGCGTAGGCTCTCTGAATAAAATATATAAATAAATATTAAAGTACAGTCTTGCCGTTGATGGTTCCATACTTCGTGGCAAGTTAACAAAATCATTACAAAACATACTTCTACTAAATTACATAATATTTCAGAAAGCATGAATGTGAATAAAGTGGTTGCAGACAGTAGGGCGCAATCAATCACTGTGCCTACGCCTAAAAGAGTAGTTAATGCTTTGAGCTCTTATCAATCCGACAGAAAGCCTGTATTACACTAAAACAATCCAACAGCCGAACTTGAGGTTTCCACCCCTTCACACCAACTAATCCTTGACTCATACCCTATGCTACGCCAGTATTGCTTGGATATCTGCTCCACCTGTTCCACCACTCTTTCAAATCCTTGAACGCCATGTTTACCTCTCTCACCCCCTCCCCACTTGCTTTTTTTTTTTACCATCTCATTAAATTCTCATTTCTCCTCACAGGCACTTAACACTTTCGGGTTTTAACATTGTAATGTTCGGATAATAAGTTGCCGCCTCTTTAATCTAAGAACAGATGATCAATGCAGCTAGCCGCTATCTCTGTGTAATGTCTTGTCTGTATAGACGTGTATCTGTTGTCTTTAAGATCCCTTCACCTTCACACATAAGTCTATACAGTAAAGTAAGGCCCTCCCGGGTCCTGGCTGATCCGTGATAAGACAGGCGAAAAATTAGACTAATGGAGGATTATTAGTATTATCTCTATTTTCATTCCCTCTCCCTTTCTTTCCTTTATCTATGTATAGTTTTTAATATAAGATTTCATTACGTGATATAGTGATAAAAAGAATCAGCCAAATAGAATCTGTGGTGGAGTCCTTCGTCTTGGTAATCAGCGGCTGGCTTGCTGTAAGAGATCTTTACATTTATTGTTACTGTTAAACGCTGCAGTCAGTCGGGAGAATCAATCGTTTGGACAATTTGTTCCTTTTGCGAAAGATTGCGAATTCCAGATGTGTACGAAGCCTTTTTGGACGATTTAACACACTCAGTGATTGCAGGCTCTCTTCGACACAGCTGAAACGTACCCACTAATTACAGGGCCAATGTGATCAACAAATAATTCAGAAAAAAACTCATTCGTTCTTTCACTCCAGAACAAAAAAGTCACAAACCTTATTTATGAAGGAAATCGTGTATTAAATCAATCTCCATTACATGTCCAGATCTCTGGTGATTCCACGCCTTAATTATTTTCCTTTTACAATCTCTTTCTCTTCAAAACAAACCGCTAGCGGCACAAATGTTAATTGGCTCGCTTTAGCGAGAAGAAAAGCAGAATATGTATCTTTCAGAAACACGTCAATCCCTCAACAGATACTCCAGAAGCTGTCCTAGTTACCACTCTTAACAACCATGGAGAATGCATATATGCGTCTCTGTTATTTCAAAGAATAAACGCACTAGAAAATACTTTGGCGTCGACGAGCTGTCGCCGCATATATTACGAGAAAATCAGATCAGATAACTTTTCCAAAGCGAATGAATGTGGATGTTTTGATTGAAAATGATTAATTGGTGCGTGGTAGAGGGTATTTGCTGTGGGGACATTACAGGGTATCCTACTCTATTCACTAACTCGACTCCAAAAGCCCTATTGTTTCCCATCAGATTTCGAATCGTGGTTAGGTGCTCACATATCCCATCAATCCTTCATCCAAGCACACTCCATATCCTCTCCCAACGAAATTTCAACTTACTCTCCCTCGCAGACAATAAATTCACCTCGTATTTATCCATCCAGTAATCTTCCCACCCTACCCAACGCCATCAGGGCTGCTCCTTCGCACTATATTTCCTTACTCCCTTCCTCTTCGCTATGGCCACACACTAATCTCCCACTCTGTTTCCTATGACCCCCCCCCCCCCCAACACCTACCCTCATCTCTACAGTTCCACACCACCTCGAATTTAGGAAAGACTTAGTGGTACCACGAGGCTGGGTGGGCCCTGTTCCAGTCATCCCACCAGGGAAAAATTCTTGGCACTATCGGGAACTGGCACTGGGTCCTCCATACGACAGTGAACTGGAATTCCGTAATTCTTTCAGGCTGTAACAACCAATAAGTCATTAACTGAACTTAATTACAACACATGCGAGGTGCCGGGGCTAGTAACGTATTTAACACAAAATTCTTCGAGAATCTTCATATATAAATGATGCTCTAAGCCCCCCCTATTCTATCTCCGACTTTTGCTGTTGTCCATGGATTAAAAAGAAACGCGAACTAACTGTAATCGACCCTGCAAGTGGGGTAGAAAAGAGTGTGGCACCTGCAATAATTTAATTTGATAGAACATTAGTTAAATAAAGGAAAGTTTCAGTAACGTAGTGAGAAATGAAAGGGTTGCTCTACCGATTAACAGAATGAAAGTTCTGTCCGAAATAACAATTTGATTTATTATGACTAAACTCAAAATCATAAACATAACACATGAAACGTTTACAATCCATCAAAATGGATCAAATTGGATACTCAAATAAATGCTGTGAAGGTGAAGTTGTCCATAAACTAGATTGTGACATTTATGATGGAGTGGTATGTGGAGCCAATCCCTTGCAACTCAAATCTTTAAGAGAAAACACACAACCAACCCAACGTTAATTGCTGCTACAGTAGTGAGAACTCAGACAATGAAGACCCAAGACAGAACAAAGTTAGAAAAAGACGAACAGGCGCGCTCTGCTCAGCTCTGATTATCACAGTGCAAATTCTCTAATCTGCCGGTGCTGCGGACATACATTACCAAGCTGTCTTCTTAACTGCAAGGACACGATCTGGCGTACCGGAAACGATGGCTGGTTGCTTCGACATCCCATCGTGGCGATGAAAATGTCGCAAGTATAGCCCGAAACAAATTGTCCTGGTCTGGTTGTTCCAGACTGAAGACTTCCTATCAATACAAAAGCCTCTGAGGGAGACGAAGAAGACTCGCCACACAATCACTAACGGTGCAGTGATTGATTTTAACAAGCGAAGTCACACAGTAACTCCGATACAGTCAACTTTAGCCAAAACTGCCCAAGACAGACAACATAGGCCGCTTGTACGCAGAACGCTCAATTGCCAACTGTACTCGGAATGTTACGTTGAAGTCGAAACTTCAGCAACTTCGTTAAACAGTTACAATCAGATAAAAGTATATTAGACAGCCAACGGAAGGCAGGTTGTCCAGAGCAGCGAGAGCTCAGTCTTGTAACCTACTCCGACCGAAAGGCGAGAGCCGACTCCCACACGAGCACCCGTACAAACCGAACACAGAACATTCCCGCCCCCACGACAGTGGCCGTGGTTAAAACGTTCCAATCAGCAACTCAAAAACCGGCGGAAAATTCCACTCTATTGCCGAAGCACTACCATTCCACCAATGGAGATTCTTGGCGCCAATTTCTGCGCCGATTTTGCTACGTCACGTAGCTATGTCCTGAGCAAGCCAATCACAGTTACAATTTGGCAGAAAACGCGGGAATTTGCCCGCCAAGACTGCCTGGGGACACAAGTCGTTCCCACGCCTCGCTGGTAGCCCGCCAGAAAGTGTTTTCGCTAAGTTTCTGCGAAGTAACGGAATCTCTAGCCCAGCCACTCCTTCAGGCCCCAGCGGGCGTGTCTCCGCCGCTCTACTGACAATATCGTCGTCTGGAAAGCATTCACTCGACTCCCTCACACCCGTCGGCTTAACCCTTTCAAGATCAGCAGTGCCAGGCTGTCACCGGACCACCTGAGTGACGAGAGACGCTGCGTGGGAAGTCCGCGTGTGAAGGAATAGCAACTTCTCACCACATGCAATTAGAGAGGACAATCGAATTACTCAGAGTAAGATAGAAATATGAGAGGGGGCTTCTGCCACCTCTCACACAATGTGTATAGAACGACGTGTTTCTCTTAAATCTTCAGTGCGCTGGGGCCTTGAGACGACATCGTATAACAGCACGCAAATTAAAACACAAAAACAACCAAATACGAAAGTGCTTTAACCACCAATCGCCGCGCGGAGTTGCCGCGCGGTTTAAGGCGGCATGTCACGTATTGCGCGGCCTCTCCCGCTAAGGACCGATGACCTCAGCACTTCGGTCCCTTGGGAATTCACACACATTTGAAAATTTTTAACTACCAATACTACGTTACGCGTCGTTTTATTACAACAAATCTTACCAAAAATGACACGCGTTCGAAGTATCTTACAACGTGCTGGCGCTCTGAAACAGCATATATTAATAAGACTTAAGTCATATTATAAACCCAACCAAGTACGGGCCTCAAATTTAAACGACATAAAGCATTATGACGTCTCCTAAGTTCCCCTTGTGAGGTAGAAAGCGATCTTGCATGATTCATGATCCTCGCGATACAATACTTTTCTTCATGACCTGCACCTAACTGTTCAGTAAATTTTATTGTTACCATTTGACCATCATGGTCCGATAAACCATCGAGTGTTAGTTTTACTGCTAGGCCTACACCTTTTTCAGTCTGAAAGTCAATTTTCAACGGCAGTTGGACTATGTTATTCGGTCCCCAACGAAATTTTAATGTGGAAAATAATCCAAAGCTGGACATCAGTAACTCCAGGTCACATCGGTCAGTACCGTCTGATCAGAGGTCCTGTTTAAAAGGCATAATTTAATTTCATATTCTTTGCTACAAATATGTACCACGTTTGAAGATGGTCGTCTACAATGCGTATTCATGAATCCATGTAACTTCCATGTCAAAATGTATACCATAACAGTTGGTCGGTGCAAGTCACGCATGCCCGTGAGTTGTCCAAACTGGAAGACAAACAATAAAACATTCCCTTCTAACATCCTCCGAACTCCGCAGTGCCCACGCTACTTCCCCCCAGCACCTGAGGTAAGCGGCCAACTTCACTTAGAACACGGACTAATTCTGCAACGTCTGTTTAAATCAAGCACATCTTGAACCACATTCCAAGAAAAAAAAACCGACGCACCATGAATTAGTTACGCAAATTGGCCACAAATTGATATTCATAAAGGTATTGCAGGAAAATACATAATGATTAACTCTGGCGGCCGTTCGATGAAAGTGTGATGCTGCAGCGCAATGTCACCGTGCTTCTAGCAAGGACAGTAGTCAAGGAACATGTCAATACCAGCGCATAAAGTCTTCGCGAATCCCATTTCGTATACTCAGTTGAACAGTAACTATGCCTCGCAGACATGCGCGTGAGAAATATACGCATATGCCTGCATATGAGAGGATGTGTAGTTGGTTTCAAAGAAGGCGGTTGGAGTAATCGGCTAATCACCCGACATGTGAATGGGAGTCACGCCACTAGTCGACGAAGTTGGCAGGAATGGATGAACAAAGGCCGACCACAGCATCAGCATCAAGAAGGAAACGAGAAGACGGGCCGCGCGGGATTAGCCGAGCGGTCTGAGGCGCTGCACTCATGGACTGTGCGGCTGGTGTGTAAGCTTAGGGACTGATGACCTTAGCAGTAAAGTCCCATAAGATTTCACATACTTTTTTTTCTCCGAGAAGTCGGAATGAGAGGCCTGAGCAATCTGTCACTCGAGAGCCCCAGGTTCACCAGTTCACCATTATCGTCGATCCGATGGTTCGTTAGTGACCACAGCTACCATTAATAGGCGGTTCACGAAAGGGGGCTGAGCTCTGACTGTCATTGGCACCAGTACACCAACAACGCCGTTTGCAGTGGTGTCGGGCACATTCGGCGTGGAATCTCATTGACTGGAGTAGAATCGTCTTAAGTGATGCGTCGCGCTTTGTGAACTGAGCCCCGATGATCAGTGAAGAAGTTCTTGAGACCCCCGGGCAGCGGTGGGGATACTAACCTGACAGTTGCATGCCATACGGTCCGAAGCCAGCCCACGATATATGGTGCATTTTTATTTCATGGCAGGACCCCAAGGCTGCCATCCGCGGCAGCCTTACAGCACAGCCGTAGTACGTCGACGATATTCTACGATTTTGTTGCCCTTCGTGGCAAGCCACCCTGAACTTACATTTCAGCAAGATAACGCCCGCTCGCACACGGCTAGAGTTTCTACTGCTTGTCTTCGTGCTTGCCAGCAAGGTTGCCGGATCTCTCCCTTGCGTTCTTCCCTCTCGCATGCCAGAATGTTTTGAAAAATTTGAAAGATGGTGAGGAAGGTAGAATGAGGTAGCTAGTGCCCCTAATTTCAGTCAGTCTTCTAAACAGGAGCAGAATCGCCTTTTTTGAGCTCATGTAGGAGCAGCTTTCTGCAGGTTCCCTTCTTTTCTTTTCCACAGCAGGTCATGACACTCATATGAAAAGATCTTCATGCGTCTTTACTTACATCTCGGACCGGATTTTACGTGCACAAAAATTTTGTATGTGCTGCAGTACCACAACATGAGATTTGTAGAAGATAACGGAGGTACTTTATAGCGTATTTGACCGTAATAAGTCACTGTTTCCGCCTCACACTCCTACAAGTACGGTAACTTTAACCCATGTATCCCGGAAATGAATCAAGATATCAAGAAAATTTTCAAGATTGTTCGATGTGGGGATATTGGGAATCTATCGTAAAAACTTCAGCTATCTGCTGTGCAAAGCTGTCTTGTAATCCGCAGGTCGTGTTTGGTACGAAAAATGGTAAACAAACTTTTTCTCTGAATTTTCTAAGGAACCACCTATGAACTAATGGTGCCTCCGTAGGCCTCTTAGGATACAAAGTGGACTAAATTAGATGCAAAAAAAGAAGCAACCGATTTGCTCAATTTGCATAAGCGGGAGGAAGTGGGTAATACTCACACTTTGGCCCTGTGCTGTAGGAAACTGACTCTAAGACAATCCTTGTGTTGGGTAAACAAATGGTCCCCACTCTTTTATCACCAATAGAACACAAGGTATGAGCCAGAGCAATCCCGTTTTTATGCTCAGCGTTTTGGTACATTCTAGATAGCACATGCTGTCGCATGTATACCATTAGAAAATCAATGCTAAAATCTTCAGAAAGAATTGTTTTCTGGGTAACCTTGTAAACTACTTCTGGCTTATGTAGGTACTTCAGTTCCTTGCGTTGTTTTGTAAACGAACTGTGAGTACTACTGTGGCACGGCGGGATAATTTTAAGATGTGAAAGTAGCCGTTTTACAAAAGTCCACATTCTTCTTATGCTTACTAAAAGGAAATGTTCCTGAAAGCTATTTCCTCAGCAGAAACTATAACTGTAAATAAAAGTTTTGGTTTCTAATTGGTTAAAATATTCAGTAGAAGTTCACATGCACAAACATAATAACAATCCTGAGTAAGTTCCCAGTAAAATGGTCTTGACTTCTAGTCATCAATGTTAATTGCTCGCCACAAAAGTGAAAAAGCATCTCACCACTTGCCGCACCGTTTTTTTCAATATTGCGAGCGGCACACAAACAGTTACTTCCGTGAAATTTAAGCGATCCAGAACGGTGTACATTCCTTGCGGGTTCACGTTGTGCTTGTACCAGAAACATGCGTTTGGTAGGCAGCCGGCGTTTAACTGACGCGGGCAGATTGATAGCTTTGTACAAATTTTCTCCCCGCTGCCTCTCTGGCGCATTTATATATGCGGCGCAGCGGACCGCCGGACGGAACATCTGCTGTCAACAGCTCTCGGTAAAAGTAGCAAGTTCTAAATGGCCCTCAGCTCGAACACGTGTTAATTAATATATCTCCTGTGTAACAATTTACTAATTTTATATACACTGAAGAACCAAATAAACTTGTACGTCTGCCTAATATCGTGTAGGGCCCCCGCAAGCACGTAGAAGTACAGGAGCGCGACTTGGCATGGACACGACTAATCTCTAAAGTAGTGTTAGAGGGAACTGACACCATGAACCCTGCAGGGCTGTCCGTAAATCCGTAAGAGTACGAGGATGTGGAGATCTCTCATGAACAGCACGTTGCAAGGTATGCCACATATGCTCCATACTGTTCATGTCTGGGGAATTGTTTAAACTCAGAAGCAATCCTGGGCATGTGGGGTGTCGCATTGTCCTACTGAAATTGCCCAAGTCAGTTGGAATGCACAATGGACATAAATGGATGCAGGTGAGCAGACAGGATGCTTATGTACGTCTCACTATGAGAGTCGTATCTAGACGTATCAGGGGTCCCATATCACTCCAGCTGCACACACACCCCTCACCATTACGGAGCCTGCACCAGTTTGAAAGTCCCCTGTTGATATGCAGGGTCCATCCGCTCGATACAATCTGAACCGAGGCGCGTCGGACCAGGCAACATTTTTCCGGTCATCAACAGTCCAATGTCGGTGTTGACGGGCCCCAGGCGAGGCGTAAAGCTTTGTGTCGTGCAGTCATCAAGGGTACACGAAAGGACCTTCGGTTCAGAAAGTCCATGTCGATGATGTTTCGTTGAATGGTTCGCACTTGTTGATGACCCAGCATTGAAATCTGCAGCAATTTGCGAAAGGATTGCACTTCCGTCACCCTGAAAGATTCTCTACACTCACCGTTGGTCCCGTTCTTGCAGGATCTTTTTCTGGCCACAACTATGCCGTAGATTTGATGTTTTACCGGATTCCAGATAATCTCGGTACGCTCGTGAAACGGTCGTACGAGAAAATCCCCATTTCATCGCTACCTCGGAGGTGCTGTGTCCCATCGCTCGTGTGCCGACTGTATCGCCACACCATCTTGATAACCTACCATTGTAGCAGCAATAACCGATCTAACAACTGCACCAGACACATGTCGTCTTACATATGCGTTGCCGACCGCAGCACCGTATTCTACCTGTTTACGTATCTCTGCATTCGAATTCGCATGCGCATGCCTACAGTAGTTTCTGGGCCTCATATTTAGCGCCTTCAATTTTTTATGAAAACGCCGATTTTGACCAAAATATTGCACCGATCAAGTTGAGGCGTGTAAATTTGATTAGGACATACATATGCACGTTCTGAACAACTTGTAGCATTCCAGCTGCATTTTTTAGTGCCACCTAATTATCAAAATAACGTGTTTGGCAAAACTTATTTATCTTATCATTGACTTTTAACAATTTTAACACTGATATACTGAAGTATACACTGACAAAGTTTGGAGAAGCTACGTCAATTTGTAATTTCATTCTTAGATTATTATTGTTGTTGTGATCTTAAGTCCTGAGACTGGTTTGATGCAGCTCTTAGGTTATGGCGCAATAATTCGTATGCTACGCCCAGGCGTGTTATGATGAAGTGGCGCTAGTAGCTGTGAACTGGGGTAGGTAGCTACGTCTCCGTCGCGTCTGTATCTCTCAAAATGATACAGCGCTTATTTCGTCACACTACCGGCTTCTCGGAAATCTGAGGGCACGCGTTTTAGTACTAGCCATTTAAAGCTTTATTTCTTCACATTGCTCTCGGTTTTCTGCCAATAATTTTATGATGGAAGAAATCACGGTTACTAACAGAAGTTAGAAACTTTCTCTGGAGGCTTACGTAGTGACAACCTTTTCCTAGTTACCTCAGGGATAATTTGGCCAGTGCCTTCGCAGCAGGGGCCCATATTTGCTTTTCTTATTTCCGGACATATTAAACGGTTTCATCAGATCATTTTCAAACTGATTTTTAGATGGGTCAAATATAACATAACAGAAATACAAATTAATTCAAAATCACCTGCAAGGGGCAGTATGATGGAGGATAGCTCTGTATGTACAACTGTTTAAAAGTCAGACCGATCTGCAGCATTAAGCGTGGTACATGGAAATAATCCACTCTTACCAGGGTAAAGAGCGTGGCCACTTATCCCGATGGAACGCCATGTCGCCATTAGTAGTTAAAAAAAGTAACTACATTTGTACGACAAAAGACATTGACTGAACATCGATCTTGCAAAAAAGTATTACTCTGCACACAAGTGAGGTAACAAGATGGTAATAAATGACTTACTTTAAATCACACGACTAAAAAATCATAACTTTTTACTTTAAAAAAAAAAGGGTTGGGAAAATGTTGATTTGATATTTCGCGTAAAATACTTCGCTTATCGAGTGGGATACTTTTTTCCAAATCAGCGACGCAGCTCTAGATAGCAGTTGCGAATGTCATTTGACGTAATAGCTTTATACCGGGATGTTAGTAATATTTATAATTGTGAAATGCAATTAGAGACGGATCCCTTTTAGACCAGACGTTTTTGGTACTTACTGATCTCATTCCATATCTGCGAACAGGCGATACTACGTCCACTTACAGGTAGATGAATAGACAAATTTTCTACCACCGTATTGTGTTCATTGTTAGTCTAAAAATTAGTCGTCCGGACAGCTCGCATCATTGTAGACATCCTTGAAAGACGGTACCAGACATTCTACAGATTCGGCAGTTTCTGGACGACTGTCGATAATACATTTTGCCTTCGATGAGCAATCCTCAGATTGCTTGATGTCATTGTGGTTGGCATTAGATGTCCAGTCTTTACGACTTACTCCCATTCTCCTCATTTCTTTGTGTACGCCTTACTCAAAACATGTTTCGTAATTTGATCCATGTGCCTTAATCGTCTTAAAATTATTTTTCCGTTAACATCACTCAGATGCCTCATGTGAAAATAGGCTATTCCTGCAAATTACAGTACTCCCTTTCTACTGTTCCAAAGGCATCTTCTCATGATTGTTTCTGTCGGTGTTTTTTCATCAAGCTGGACCTGTAAAATCATATCACAACAGAATTCCATTCTTCCTCATTGTCACTTCTTACAGTCGATAACTCTGCCATACAATTACAGACTGCACACGAAATCTGTTGCCAATTTTTAGGCTGTTAGTTTTCACCTACATCTACATCCACAGTGGGGAAGCCGCCGTGAAGTGCGTGGTAGAATATACTTCCAGTTGTACCAAATATTACGGTTTATTCCCATTCGCGCGTGGAATGATTATTTTTAAGTGGTAGTCAAACGAGAACGAGACAGGTGAGAAAACATTAAGCAAACTATTTATTATTTCAAAAGTAATCGCTGTAACTAACCCCACTGAAAGACAAAACGGTCATTGCCTGCATGGGAAAATGTGTGACGTTGCCTATGAAACCATCACGATACCCAGGTGTGCAGGTCGTCGTCATAGCAAATCGACGACGACAACGACGACGTCTTCGTTCACGGCTCTAGAAATATGGAAATCGCATGGGGAGGGACAGGTACTGTATGTCGTATGTTTAATGGCTTCCCAGCGAAACTTCTGCAACATCGTCGAAACAACGATGGCAATATTTGGGCGGACATTACCCTTCAACAGAATGATGCTGCTCGTCAACATACGTGGGCGTTTGGACTCAAGGGCATGCATCAGTTTTTGCAACGTGTTCATGTTCCGCAGTGCGTTAATTGGAGCGTCGCGTTCAAGAAAGTCGGTGAACAGCGGGCCCTTCCACTCTGAGAAAGAGCTCATCATAACTTTCCGGAGCCGCCGTGCACGGCTTTGGGTATTTCCACTTGGGGCTAAATCGGTGTGCTTCCATTGTTGCCGCCGATGGTTCTTCTCCGGCTCAAAATGGTGACACCATGTTTCATATTCCGCGACAATACGGGACTGGCAACAATATTCATCATCGTGATACCGCTCCACGTTCTGCAGCGAAGTAGACATTCTGTTCGCTGATGGATAACGTGAGTTGAATGTCTTTGTACGACCTCTGTCGAACATTTCTGACGGCAGTGTCCACCGCGAGCAATGACGGAAGGGGTAATGACACGATGAGCTTGTCCTGGACGACTGCTGTGTTTCAATAAACTCTACTTTCCCGAAATCGTTTATTTCTCGCAAACACAGGCGCGCGCGACGTACTGTGTTCACCATACACAGCAGACATTCGGGCATGAAGTTACATTCCACACGCTCCCTCCGCATTCAAAAACCGCTGAATACCTCGTTGTTGGCTGTTCCTCTTTCCCGACCTCCATCGTGAAGTCGGACGCACACACGGCTCCCTCATTTCACGTCGAGCAGGCCTAGCAGACAAATGGCAAAGCGGTGCACGTTCGCGCTATTCGTTCCCCATTCCCAATGTAGGGCACTTGCATACGCACACCTACCTCCGTTACCAGCGTCCGCGCCATTCTAGTTCTAAGGCTTTCTCTCGTTTTCATTTGATTGCCTCTTACAAATGCCAAGGTGCGCGCTGCAATTGGGCCAGTCTTGTTAATATCGGTTCTTGAATTTTCGTAAGCAGGCTTTCACGGGCTAGTCTGCAAATACGCTTTTCAGCATTTCTATGACGCTCTCCAACTGGGCAAACAAACCTGTGACTGAAACTTCCTGGCAGACTCGAACTCGGGATCTTTCTCTTTCGCGGGCAAGTTTTCCATCAGGCAAGGCAAAGGTCCCGAGTTCGACTGTCGGTCCGGCACAGAGTTTTAAATTGCCAGAAATCAGCGCACACTCCACTGCAGAGTGAAAATTTCATTATGGAAACCTGTGACTATCCGTACTGCAGAATCTTCATATACATCCACTACACCCCGTTAGTCGTGTTTGGTGCGGGTCTCTCTCTCTCTCTCTCTCTCTCTCTCTCTCTCTCTCTCTCTCTCTCTCTCTCTCTCTCTCGTGTTCCGTAAGACGTCTCCTTTGTAGAATGATGCCTTCTTCCCCATTTCCTATCATTGAAAGGGTCTTTTAACTGCTTAACCTGCGACTGCGCGTTCCTGATCATTTCATTTCAAATCCCCACGTATACCAGCCCCGAGGTATTTGTGTGACTTGACTGATTCCAACTGTGATTCATTCCTACTGCAGTCATAGGACAATGCGGTTTTTCGTTTTGTGAAGTGCACAGTTTTGTATTTCGGAACATTTAAATCGAACTACCAAGTCTCTGTACCACTTTGCGGCGCCATTGAGCTATGCCTGAATAACATAGTCATGGGCGTCCTCAAGGAGTCACTTGCCCGTGCTAGAATCTGGGTGCAGGCTGTTCAGTCATTACGAAATTATTACACATCTCTAACAACGATGGAAAAGGAAACTGAAGATGTTAGATAACCTTTAGGAAAGGTAAATTCACCAGAGAGGCAGTTGTGACGTTTCGGTTGATAATGGAAGTAAGACTACAGTAAAATAGACGCATTCATAGGATTTTATCGACCTGGAAAAAGCCTTCTACAATGTAAAATGGTGCAAGATGCTGGAAGAATAGGAATAAGCAATAAGGGAGAGACGGGTAATAGACAATACGTACTAGAACTTAGAGGGAATAATAAGAGTGGACGACCAAGAATGAAGTGCTACGATTAAAAAGGGTGTAAAACAGGGACTTAAGTGAACTGTTTAGACAGAATGAGGACGTCCTGCGCAGAATCGGAGAGGAAACTAATATGTGGAAAACACTGACAGGGAGAAGGGACAGGATGATAGGACAACTGTTAAGACATCAGGGAATGACTTACTAAAACTAGAGGGAGCTGTAGAGGACAAAACTGTAGAGGAAGATAGACTTTGGAATACATCCAGCAAAAACTTGAGGACGAAAGTTGCAAGTGCCGTTCTGAGATGAAGAGGTTGGCATTGGAAAGGAATTCGTGGCGGGCCGCATCAAACCAGTAAGAAGACTTTCGAACCTACAATTCAATCTATACATCGAAGAAGCAGTGATGGAGGAGAAAAAAAAGTTAGAGAGTGGAATTACAATTCAGCGTGAAAGGATATCGATAAGATTCGCTGATGACATTGCTATCCTCAGTGAAAGTGAAGATGAATTACAGCTTCCACTGAGCGGAACGAACAGTATAATCAGCACGCAATATGGATTGATAGTAAATCGAAGAGACACGAAAACAATGAGAAGTAGCAGGAATGAGAACAGCGAGAAACTGAACATAAAGATTGATGATCACGAAGTAGATGAAGTTATGGAATTCTGCTACCTAGGCAGTAAAATAACCCACGACGGATGGAGCAAGGAGGACTAAAAAGTAGACTAGCTCAGGCAAAAAAGGGCCAAGGGACGTCTACTGGTATCGGACATAGGCCTTATCTGGAAAATAATGAGAAAGAGAACGGATAAGATGATAGAACATCTTAAGACATCAGGGAGTAACTTACATGGTACTAGAAGGAACTGTAGAGGAAGACAGAGATTGGAATAAATGCAGCAAATAATTGAGGACCTAGGTTGCAAGTGCTACTCTGACACGAAGAGCTTGGCACAGGAGAGGAATTCCTGGCGGCCGCGTCAGAACAGTCAAAAAAAAAAAAAGAGAGAGAGCGAATGAGCTTATGAGCTTTCTCTTTCGGTAACTTGTGTACAAGCCTATATTTCTCTCTACCCTGATTAGGAGACCTCACTGCCCGTGAGGCCATCTTCTAGGATGGCCTTCGGCTGTGCGTCTGAAGTATGACTTTTGAGGTTCTAATAATTGTACCACAATGGTCTATAGCGTCCTTGCCTAAAGTCGAAATACCTGTTTGCACACCTTATTCCATTGGGCATAAATACATATTCTCTATAACTGACGCACTGAATCGTCCAAGTTAGGCTTATAATACCACAACTCTTCCAACACAATAACAGCTGCAGAATAATTAATCTTGTTGCCATAAAATGTTATAGCAAGTTCATCAATCCTCTGCTGGTTGTTAGGAACAAGGAAGGCGAGGCGTAGATCGTCCGGGTAATTTCGGATAGACATTAGCTGTAAACAAATACCTTTATTCAGAAAGTAACATTACCTTTCCTCTTACAAAATGTCATATAGACTCTATTCCTTACAACAAATGTAACATATTCATTTTTCTCATGTTCATCACCAGCAATTTGAAGTCCAATGTAAAACGGATTAGTACCTTGAAAAAAGCGATTCTTAACATTCCTTCTCTAGATAGGTCCATGATTTAACTTTAGATATATCAGCACTTTGTTCGAGCAATGCTTCTCAGTGAGTCTACAGAACAAGAGGTTTAACACTACTGAGCCCGACAGAAAATATCGTTACTTTGGGAATTACTATATGTAAGTATACGCTGTTGCGGGAACTTAACCGTCTTTCCTGAACGCCCTCTGTAGCGCCTGAGACCTTCGAAAACTCTGTAAGACAGCCCCAAATTCAGTAATACAGCTACGATTTATGCTGTCCATGTGGCTTATCTGCGCAATAATGTGACGAGAACTGCCTTGGCTCAGCCCTAGACACTTACGTCGGTTTTGGTTGGTTTTTGGAGATTTCCCGCATTCATCTTGTTAAATCCTGCTCCTGAGTAAAATTTGTTCCATACAATCCATAAAATGTAACGTTCAGAAAACACGTTATTCAATTTTATTTTTAAGATAAAACTGCTTCAGCTGAAAATACTTTGTTTATAAGCACAACTGGTTTTGCATCGTTATCGCTGCATTATCAGGTGCAACAAAATCCACTCATGTTCTGATCAAAAAAGAGAATGGTATGTATGACCCAGCGTTCATAGTCAGAAATTTTTCCCTATGTACCGTACGTTAATGCTCCCGTGACACCAGGACTACCAGTACCTGCTGAGCTGACGCGTCCCCAAATACAAAAAAATGGCCAAATGCCTGCCGTTTATGATAATCTACGGGATTATTTAAAATAAATCAGCACCGGACCCTCATTTACCATCCTAACCACTCGCACTGTATGCACTTCCAGTTGAAGCGGTTTTATCTTTAAATTGATGTACTCTGGGCTGTGGCTGCCGTGAATACAGTCTTTTGCGTATTCAACTTTAGTCATGCCAGTCAACTTCAAAAATAGAAAGCATAGAACTGGCGCAATAAATCCATTAATGTGATAAGATGTTTTGAAGTTTCGTAATCAAATTAATTGTTGAATAAGTGTTCCTTGTTTTTTCTCTTTCTTCACTTTATGGAACATTAATGTGGCACATTTTATTGATATCAAACAGGATTTTCTGAATCATTCGGATTTTTTATGTTGCAGAATTTTTATCTGCAGTGTCAACCTAACAACATTCGAAAATAACGTTTCTCTTGTGAAAATTTTCTGCCTGTACTCTCAAGTAGACCTTGGATTTTTAGGTTGTAAAAAGTGCATTTTAGGGCCTAAAACAGGCTCTTTTAGTAACTCATTTAGGCTATATAAAACCTAAAATAGGTCCTAAAAAGCGTTACGCAGGAAAACGAAACATAATGTAAAATACAGTGTTGATATATATTATTATTCATTAAAAGCAAGAAAAAGAAAATAAGCTCAGTTCCCCTACACAGGAAACATACTGTTTTAATGTTCAAACTAATATCATACCTTTTAGTTTTACCTAGATAAAAAGCTATAAAACACACATGGCCGTATGTTGAAATCCATGTAATATGCAATTTAACAAATGCCGGGTAAACTAGTGGTTTCACATATTCAAACGGTAGTTGGTTTCACAGTAAATAAATTGAATGTTTTCTAGTCGTTTAAGAGAGCAACTACATCGCTTGCCATTCCATATTGCTTTATACTCCGAAATAGAATGTTCTATATCAACTGATATGACGGGGGCGTACGTCACTTTCAGCACATGTTGGGCACGAATGCTATAATCAGGGGAGCTAGATTTCCGCTAAGTATGTATGCTGCAGCGCACAAGCGCTCCAGGTCAGTATTCTACAAAACGTTTTGCATTTGTGCCCGTACGTTTTCTCCCACTTCAACCGGGGCTTTATTAATTTGCTTTGTAAGTTCCTCTAGTAAAGAAATGTTCTCCTAGAGTCTCTCTCTGAACCTTATAAATTGGAAATAAATCTTGCGACAGAATTAATGTGTAGTTATCTGTAATATAAACCGAGTGCCGTTGGGTTGAGGCATCTTTGAGTTATTGTTTTGCTGAAGTTACAGAGGCGTCATCCTCCGGTATCTTTTCAAGTACCTTCTGGACTGCTGGTAACGATTACTGCAATATTCTTCTCGATCCAACCACGTGGCCCAGCGGGTAACAGTAGGTTCAGGTGGCAAGCGGCGGACATTGGAAGTTATTCTTTAAATGCCTGTATCACTGATGGTGCACTAATAAAAACTTACTTTTTACCGTGGAGATGAATTTATTTACCTCAGGAAATTCTAGCCTTATTTGCTGTGCTATACAATTCATATCATGTGCTACATAACATACATGCAGCATCACCGACTAGAATACTTGATACTGTAGAAACGCTTTAACCAAATATGCAGGGGCATCTGTGACGGCCAGAAACACCACTCCATTTGGGATAGCACTTCAGCCCATTGTTGCCAAAGGGTGCAACAGTTTGCTGGTTAGTGTGTGGGAGTCGTTTTGAACAAATCAAATAACCCTGGATGGCACATCTGGTTCCAACTTGCCAATAATCAGATTTGCTTTGTCCCGGCCAACACAGTAATAGTTTAGTAACCGAAATCCATATGCATGACTGCCCAGTATTTTCTCAGATTCTGCGCAATGCGTCAGTGTCTTTTGAGGACAGCCTATTTTTCGAAAATTGGTGTTTGCTGCCACAATAGCATTACACAAGTCACTGTAGAGTTGATTCTTGTGAGTGAATTCATCAGATGCCTGTATTAAAGGCGTTTGCTTCGATTTTGATTTGAAACATTTACCTTATTTAATGCTCCATCTGCATGCTGTGTTAAGTGGGATTTTTATCACTCGATATCTGATACTAGAAAGAAACGAGATGCTGTATAGAAGCGGGTATAGAAAATGTTTGGTATTGTTAAGGGACTCCGGTACTTAATTTTAGCAAAAAAAGTCATCTTTAAAATATTTGTGCTTAGTGTCATTTTAAAAACATATTGGTTTGACTCGTAGCTATAACATTTGCACAATGTTTACTTTTCCTTTACGTCACAGCTGAACTCGGCAAACTAAAAATTATAATATTTGTGAACAGTTGAGTCCTGGTAATATAATTTTAAGCAATATTTACAAAATAGTGCTCTAGTGTCGAAAGATATGGGAAGAAATTCGCAGTTGCGACGTGACAAGAAAAACTAAGATGCACAAAAACGTAAAAACTAACCTCTTTGTTGCGTGTTCGGCAAAATATGATTTTTCCATCCATCGTACAGTACAGCAACTCTGTCAGTAGTCTTATACGACTAGACTCTGAATTAGCCGTTATTGGCACTTTCTTCTGTTAAACTATTCGTGCACTGAAACCAGAATAGATTTTGTACAGTGAGCATGTTAACACTTTCTATTTCAATCGGTACACTACGTACTAATTTAGTTCGGGCGGCGGAAAACAAAATAGTCTCGCTTTCCTACGATGAGAGTACATATATAACAAAGGAGACGGGTAAGTTTTTTTTTTAATTACAGTGGGTAGGCAACCTTAGCTGTCTTCTTGTTTACACTTCTTTTTTTCCATCTGAGGTCAGTTCAAGACCTACGAATGGCTTTCTTTTTGGAAACAGGTAGTTGGTCAGGATTCTATGGGCTACAGATTATATTTTATTTATTTATTTTTCAAATATAACCGTAGAGTCTTGTAAGCAATTCTAATCCTTCGAAAATACAAGAATTCTGTGTTTCAATAAAGAAATAGGTACCTTTCAAAATTTTAAAGCTAAAACAGTCATTAACATCGAAATACCTGTTTTAGGTACTATACAATTAACGGATCCGAGTTTAATTAGTCACGAAAAGTATAAGTTTATTTGCAGCTAGCAACTCAAGAAAAGAACATGTTTTAAAACAAAGATCCACGGTCTAGTTATGTCATTAGTTAGCTTGGATGTAATCGTTTGATGTAGCTTCACAATGTTCAATATCAAAAGATTGCATACACTACCAGGTTACACCAGAATGTCAGTTTTAGAATATCGCTGCTTCTTGGATAAATTTCTGCGGACGGCCATGTGAACAGCTTGCCTCGGACGCAGCATAAAATTACATAATAAGGGTCGTTGATCTCTACAATTGTACACGCAGCGAGACTGGACACACATGGCACCAAGTCGTCTTTCCAGGCAGGCTCCTGTTCACTGTGCAGTATCGCGATGGAGGTGGCCCTGTGAGGAGTCACAGAGGCGAAGGAACTTCTCCATATGCTCTTTGCCCTTGCCACACAGACACAGCTCCTGGTATGATAACACGGGAAGCTACTGGGTACACAACACGATCGCCTATGGTTCGCGTAGCCAGTGTTCCTGGGTTGCGGAGAGAGTGGCATACCACCACTTACCGGTCACTACTGTTGATGGACTCCAGCATAAAGTTGGAGTAAGGAATGAGGTACCCGCATGTGTCATTAATTTCGTTCTGAGTCCATAACCAGTTTGGTTAGTGTTGCTGCCGTAAGTGCCAGATGTATATTGTAAATTTCACCCCACTGCATACCTCCAAACAACCCAATAATTTAGTTCTGTTTTCTCTCTACTATACCCTACATGCACAGTAAATAAAATACCGTTCTTCAGCATCGTACTTGGTGTTGAAGTATTAATGGCCAGTAACGCATTGCTGAATTCTAAATTTCTTAGCTACCACGAGGTTCAATCCAAAGGCAATGTTTCCTATTTTTTCTCCTTAAAGATTGTTAAGTGAAACAATGTGAATTTGGCTGTCTTTCGCTATGGTGTTAGTGCAGTCCAGTGCAGTAGTCGCTTAAAGTGTCGACAGCTGCTATAGTTGGAGTCACGAAAGATAGCGGACAAGTTCAGCGTCGTTCTGCGCACCTACATCACGCATTGTCGTATAGCCAATGAGTGTACAACAGTGTTCTGAGCGCTGTGCTGTGAATATTGTATGCAGTGCGACCATTTAACGTGATCCCAGCGAGTTATTGAGTGAGTTTTTATTCCGTTTGTTGCCAGCTGTCATGGCTGATGGTGGCGGTAAGCGACAAATTCTACACAAACAAGCGAGAGACTTAATTTTCAGGATACGCAGTTACATCAAGCTCGCTTGTCATAAAAAAAACGGGCATAGTTCCTGGACTGATAACACTGGAAGATATTGGGTACACAACAACTTATATCAACGTCTGTATGCAGCTAAGGGTATTCATTTCATTGTAGTTTCTATTATGCAATTCCACTTACTGCCTCTTTCATTCTGGATCAAAAAGAAATGAACTCATATCTCGATACCGGTCACAATTTCTTTTTAGAAACTCCTTCTAACGAAACGCTGCAGTAGTGCGGAGGCAATTGCGCGTACAGCAACTTTCGCTTGGAACCTGCAACAATGCTTTCCCCGTCCTTGTCTCGACCTGCGCGAACCGCCATCGTTTGGGGATCCGACTATAGTATAGCAGTCGCTTGCAAAATGGCCTACTTAACGTTCGTATTAGACAGCGTTCTGTGGTAGAATTCGTGAAAGCAAAAGGTGAAACGCTCATTCGCATTCGAGAAAGACTGAAAATGTGCGCGGTGGCGATACAGTAGATACCAGCACTGTTACACGACGGTTCGTCGCTGTAACGCAGTTGAAGGACGAGCACCTTTGTCTGACGAAACGCGGAGCTGCGGGCCAGTTACTGCAGTGACTCCACACAATATTCAGCGAGTCGGTGACATCATTCATAGTGACTGCAGACCATCTGTGTCGCATTACCTCGCTCAGTAAAGGTGCTGATTCAGCAACTGCGATATCAAAGGTTTCTCAGTTTGGGTACCAAGAATACTAGCGTATCAGAATAAAGAGATAAGAAAAACAATTGCCTCCGCCACTACTGCAGCGTTTCGTTAGGAAGAGAAGAGTTTCTAAAAAGAAATTGTGACCGGTATCGAGATATGAGTCCATTTCTTTTTGAACCATGTAACCTCCCCACAAAAATTTAAAAAGACAGAAATATAAAATGAATAGGAGCCAAGAAGCATAACCTCCCTAGCAATTAAATTTAATGACAATAAAAAATGAGAATCGCAATCTGACTCAAATATAAGTTCTTCACAAAAAAATAAAAGTCCATTCAGTGATAAGAAAATGTCAGTGATAATGATAACTCAATTAAACCGAAATATCGGTCTTTGGCCCTTGTGCAAAAATCAGAATTAATTTCTTACCTCATTGAAACTGCTTGTCAAATTTCTGCTCTTATTGTTAGCCACGGCTTGGAGGAACTGCATTGCAAATAATAATTTTTTTTTTTTTTAATTTAACTGAAACTTTTCTTTAAGGGAAATGGAAGGAAATCGTTGGTTTAATTAGATGATATTTTTTTTGTAAAAAAATTGCTTTGAAATCAAAATTATTATTGGGGCATTTGTTGGAAATTAATTACAATAAATAAACTTTACATTATCTGATGATTACCTTAATTAACAATATACCTCATTCAGCATCTTGACCAGAATGCCATGTCGACGCTCGCCGACTCCTCACACACACAACTGCACTCGACTGCTACAACCGACATACTGCACGCAACTGAACTGAGCTACTGCTATTGACAGACAGTACTGCACGACGACTACTGCTACTCAGAGAGAACCGCTCGCAACACTCGCGCGGTCAAGCGCAGACTAACTACGATAAATGGCTCTCTGGTCAAAGACTCTGCAATGCCTCGCCATCGCCGCCACACAACATACGTGTTTCATAACCCTCCACTGGGAGGGCAAAAATTTGGCAGCGATGGTGAGTCATTTGGACTTGCCAAGCGCGGCAAAATTTTTTCTTTAATTAATGAACTTTTACAATTTACAGAATATATAGATACATGAATTAAATGTGGTGCACATGCACCGAGTACAAAACATTTCAGACAAAGACAAGATATGAGTACAAAACATAGTAGCAAATCAGAAAACTGTATATACAAATTGACAGATAACAGAGTGCACACGCACTGAAAAAATTCTTTAGCATTTTCAGAGCAAACAAACAGAATGGCAGAAAATCATGTTGATTAGTGACATGAGTGTACTCGCACTGGAGTTGAGAACATATCAGCAAATGACGAAATGTATATACAATGAGTAACAAATGACATACGTGCATATGCACTGAAGTATTGAACATATCAGGAAATCATATGAGGTATACAGAATGAGTACAAATCATATAGAAAAATGAGAAAAGTGCACAGGCTCTGAAGTTCAGTAGAAAACATATTAACGCATAACCTAAGTGCACATGCACTGTAGTTCAGAACATATCATTAAAATAAAAATGTATATACAATATAAAAGACAAGAGTGCACATATACTGTACTTCAGAACAAATCGAAAAAATGTCTTTAGCATTTTCGCAATAAATAAACATTATGGCAAAAAATCATGTCGACAAGTGCCATAAGTATACTCGCATTGGAGTTCAGCGAATCAAAAAAAAAAAAAAAAAAAAGGAAAACCCATGAACATAAATGATGTTAGCAAAAAAAATGATGTTCACTATGTGACAAGAATTAGGATAGGAAAGAGAAGGATTGCATCATGGTTGTAGCACTTTAGATTGCACACAGCTGTTCTGAAAGTCCATATCTTTCCACAGAAGTACAACACCAAGTGACACAATTTGAAGTTCTTTTCCCATCAGAATTTATCAGCGTAGCCAAGACACTGAACTGTCGTAGTAATGTTCCATGTTCTCATTTTGGCAGTACACTAGGTACACCAAACAGTGGGACCATAATAATGTCTTCATCGCTCACGGTGGTGGACAGCATGTCGTGTCAACACCACGCTCTTACAAGGCACACCAACGTAGAATTAGTGCAAAAACCAAATATAGTGCTCCATGATCAGGAGGATGGACAGGACAAATGGATATTGCAGTAATTCAGGGTAGTTAGCTCATAAGGTGAAGGACATTAAGTCATATAATATTGACAATTACAGTAGTAGTTTGCGGCATTCATAGCCTAGTTATTGAACATTTCTGTACCATGTAGTTAATATTACAGAATAATGTTCATAAAATTAAATTATTGGCATCATGGGTAATCGTATTACAATAAACAGTGGCAGTCCTTGGCCAGTTACAAAGCATATTTAGTATGACAGAATAATGTTCATCAGAAGTCTTAATTGAAAAGGAGAGTCAATTATTGGCCTAGCATTAACATAATACATTGAGTGATACAAATTATTGGCACTCATTGGCCATTTACCAAAACATGGAAACTCAACATTGAAAACAAGAGCTAATTAATGGCATAATTAATAACAATTCATTGAGTGACATTAATTATTGGCACTCAGTGGCCAGCAAGTATTGAATAGAATAAAACATTGTTCATCATTCAGTATTATTCAGATCATTACAAAGTCATTATTAAAAATCAGTTAATTACACTCATAGCATTAATAATCATGGACATTATAAGTAGTCTCATTACAATAAAACATTGTTCCTCATTCAGTATTATTCAGATCATTACGAAGTCATTATTAAAAATCAGCTAATTACAATCAAAGCATTAATAATCATGGTCATTTTAAGTAGTCTCATTACAATAAACAGTGGCAGTTATTAGCCAGTTACAAAGCATTATTTATATATATATATATATATATATATATATATATATATATATATATATATATATATATATTGTATCATTATGAAGTCATTACTGAAGTGACATACTATTCAGAGTTGATCAGTATTATTCAGAATTATCATAAACTAGTGACATTATGTGGGACTGGTAATACCTCTTTTAGCAATGCATTGCGTTGGGATCGATAATTAATTGCTGAGGCATAACACTATTTGCTTTTGACTTATTGCTGCAAATGAGGATAGGTAACGTCATTCGTCATGAGTCAGCTGTAGCAAGGTTATGTAACAAGGCAGTATATGTGATCACATTTATAAATGATAAACACAAATGGGTAAAAAATAAAAATGCAAGTACTAGAACAGATATAATAAGTAACAGGTTTAGTAAGTATCATGAAAAGCTTCTCCTGGAAAAAATACAAAATGGATTATTGACCTGAAAGAAGAAACGCACACTATGCTGAAAAGTAGTGAACTTCAAATTAACAGGTAGTGAAATGTGTATAAAATTGTGTTCCATAGCTGTCCTTTCCAAAACTTTCCGTCATCCTACTATGCAATATAACACCTGCTGTCAAAACAAACTGCAACAAATACTTAAATAACTACATAGCATAAATACATCACTTCAACATTATCCTCATCTGCAAAGAAAAAAAAACTTCATTATACATCTCATCATAACATCATTATCATCATCACCTGTAAAGAAAAACTTCATTATTGATAATAGCATATTCTTCATCATTATTCATCAGCATTCATTATCATCTGCAAAAAATATCACTTCATTACTCATTACATAACTATTCCTTATCTCTAGCATATTTCATTACTAAAACTAAGATGTGTAGTTCTGTCTGACAGCCTGCATCAATCACCTTGTATTCTGAAAGAAAAAATTAGTTAAGACTGCTATTCTACGATGAGTATAGTATATTCTTGTTAATGCTTGTTAATCCTGATCCATTTACTCTTCCTTATAAAGTTATTGCATCTTCTTTCGTTTATTCCGTAGGTGAAATTCACATTTCTGTTGAATCCATTTCTTACAAGCATCATTTCTTTCTGAAATTGATGAACAAAGATTACTGTCTTGCATTTAAATCATATACCCACTAAATAATGACTGGTTAGTGGTGACACAATTAACCATACAGCATAACATGACAGAAAACGTAATAAGTCAAAGACATTGACAGTGTTCAGATGCAAAAATGTACACAGAATATTACAATGCAGCAGCAAAAAATGTAAAACAGTCACGATCTTGAGATGTCATAAGGCAAAAAATGTCAAAGTCGACTGGTGTGTGTTATATCTTAACTATTTCACAGTGCATACAAACAAAACTGGAATACAATCATACACACAAAAAAATGGAAAATGTGCACGGTCTGATGTGTAACGACAAGAAAAGCGACCTGCTAACCTTACCTTGTCGGGCACTTGCCAAGAAAAAATACGATAATCATCAGTAATTAGTCATGTGAATATAATTGCATAAGTAAATGGCATCATAGCATGTTACATTATAAAGTGGTTTCATTCAATAAACGGTTTAATGTTTGAGATATGGTGATTGCCTTTCGATTTTCTGGTTCTCAAAGTTTCGACGTGTACAACATTGGGGTGAGGGATGCTGCGAATCCGATATGGACCTGCGTATAGAAGTTCAAATTTACTGCACTTGTCAATTATTTCATGGTGTCGTAGGCGACGACATTTAGGAAAGTTTACTAATTCTTTAATTTTGTTTGGTGGTTCAACGTTTTTCAGTATAACAGACGGAGATAGCATAGTGGATTCATTTGGAATGGAATTAATTACATCTTGGAATGAGAGTATGTATGTATCCCAATCAATATGTCTTTTGTGGCAGTATATTCGGCACAGCTTACCAATTTCTTTCACATGGGTTCGAAGAAGCATGGTACTTGGATATATAGATCGGAGAAATGTTTCTAGCTCGTAACATACGTGTCCATATGCTAGAACGAAATTGAGATCCATTGTCAGAAATTACTTTCATCACATGCCCCACATGAAATAGAAAATGTTTTACAAATGCTTTCGAAACAGTTTTAGCAGTAGCTTTGCGTAATGGAGTGAAAGTAACAAATTTTGAAGTGAGCTCAACAGCGACAAAGATGTAGCAAAAACCTCTGTTAGTTCTGGGAATCGGACCAAAAATGTCTACAGCGGCCATATGTTTTAATTTAACAGGTACAATGGGATATAAAGGAGGAATATGTGAAGTGGTGCCTGATTTAGCTTTCTGGCAAATTTTACATGACGCTAAAACTCGTCGTATACGTTTCTCCATGTTGGTAAAATAACAGTTCTGTCTCAGTATAAGAAAACATTTTCGTGCTCCGTAATGGGCGTAACTTAAATGAGTGTACCAGATTAATTTGTTAACCAGTTCGTCAGGAATGCATAATAACCAATTGTTGCTGTCAGGATGAGAGCGGCGAAACAGAATGTCATTGCGTACAGTGTAATGGTTTCTAATCGTAACATTATTCTTATATTGCCAAAGGTGTTTAATTTCTTTCCACACGTTGTCTTTATTTTGTTCTTGTGCTATGTCCTGTAATGACGATGAAATAAAGTTTTCAAATGCAACTTGCTGAATGTACATGACACTGAAATTTGCTTTGCAGAAGTTGGTTGCTACGTCTTGCTGATTGTTGCTCAGAGAACGCGATAGTGCGTCTGCTATAACATTTTGTGTGCCGGGAATGTGAACTATTGTAAAATTAAATTCTTGTAAATAAAGTTTCCATCTGCTTAATCTGTCGTGAGTGAATTTAGCCGAAAGTAAAAATTGTATCGCCCTGTGATCTGTGTAAACTGTGGTATGTCTGCCATAAAGAAAGTGCCGAAATCTCGTAAAAGCCCATACAACATATAATGTTTCAAGTTCTGTAACAGAATAATTTCGTTCAGCAGGTGACAAAATGCGACTTGCAAATGCGATGTTTTTAATTACTGTAGAGCCATCTTCTTCAATTTCCTGGAAAATGTGTACGCCTAAAGCGGTATTGGAACTGTCGGTGGCAATGGAAAAATTTCTGGTAAGATCTGGGTGCGATAAAAGTGGAGCATTCAACAAAGCATGTTTCAGGTTCACAAATTCAGAATGTGCTTGCTTATCCGAAGACCAAATAGTGTTTTTACCTGTTAATTGGCATAATCTGGGCGTGTCTAAAGCGGAGTGATGAATAAATTTACGAAAAAAGTTAATTAAGCCCAAAAAACTGCGTAAATGCTTCTTCGTCGTAGGAACAGTAATGTCACGTAGAGCTTAAAGTTTTTCCGGATCAGGCGCAATGCCTTCTGCTGAAATTACGTGTCCAAGAAATTTTATAGAAGTTTTGCCAAAGTGCGATTTACTGAGGTTAACTGTGAGTCCTTGTGCATGAAAAGTTTGCAACAGTTGTTCTAAAATCACATTGTGTGCAGACCAGTTAGCTTCTGCAATAAGAATATCGTCTACGTACGTCGTAATTCTAGAAGTCTTTAAGTTCTGTCGGAAGTATTGTGTTCAAACCGCGAATAAAAGCTGCAGAAGAAATAGTTAAGCCTAACGGTAATTTGCAAAATTGATAACAGTCGCCAAAACAGAGAAAAGCTGTATATTTTCTGCAATTCGGATGAAGTTGAATTTGCCAAAATCCCGATTTCAAATCTAGTGTAGAATAAATAGCAGTACCATGACATTTCTGTAAAAGTTCCTCTAGTGTCTGTGGTCGATCTGTTTCATTAATAATAATGTCATTAATGTGACGTGAATCAAGTACGAGGCGAAGTGAGCCATCTTTTTTATTAACAATATGTAGCGGGTTTATGTACGGACTAACTGCCGGTTCTATAATTCCTTGGTCAAGCATATCCTGCAATTCTTTTTTAACCTGTTCTCTGTGGATATATGGAATAGGATAATGCTTTGCTTTAAATGTGTCGTGCTGTTTCACTTGAAATTCATACATAAAGCCGGACATAGTACCAGGAATGTTGTCGAAAACTGGAGCTTGCTGTAAAAGAATTTTGTGTAACTGCGTGCGTTCGTCGTCTGTATTTGCACTGCTTTGTTTAACCTTATCAGAAATCATCTGTATTACGTCGTAGTCTACTTCGTCTGGAGTATTGTAGTTATGTACGTACGTATCCGTGAACAATGCAGAATTACAGTCTATGCTACGTGTTGCGGAAATGACCTCTGTGCGGTTAATTGTTTGTTCTTCCGCAGACAATGAGTGCTGAAATTCTAAAGCCAATTGTACATTTTCATCCTTTAACATTAAATAAGAATTCTGAAAATCAACCACTGCATCGTGTTGTACGAGAAAATTAGTACCTAAAATAACGCCTGTTGTCAATAAAGGAACAATCCAAAAATTTGAGTGGAAAGTATGACCTCCAATACAAAATGATAAATGCGTCTGTAATTTAACGTCTACTCCTTTACTCGGTACTGCTCCTTTCACTTTTGTCTTGCCTAAAGGTAATGTCGGATAGGTATTCTCTTTGTTACACTCGTTAAAAGTTTCTTCATTTATTACTGATATAGGTGATCCGGAATCGATTACTGCTGAAAATTTCGATGAACCAATTTTAATTTCGATAACAGGATGTGAAATAGTTTTCTGAACAAATGGTCTTTCCTGCAAGAGAGTGTCTCTGATATCGTCAAAAGTAATTACATTTTCGTGAACAACATTTTGCGTGTCTAAAGTAGTGCTTGTATTATTGGAAGATGCGATCTGTACAGTATCTAGTCAGATTCTATCTGACGTGTTATTATTATTAGGAGGATTCTGTGGCATTTCGACTATTTGAACTGTCCTATTACTTCTTCCAGACGTATTACGCTCTGGATGATACCTACTGTCCGGTTCATTCATGAGAATAGGTTCTTGCGGATAATTTTGCTGTTGGTGAGACCGACTGTTATTATATGTACGCTGATAATTGTGCTCATCGTTTTTACGTCTGTCGTGATAGTCATTCCTATACGGTGCATTGCGATAGGAATTGAAATACTGTCTTCTTTGTACGTAGTTGTTTCCTTGCTGCCGTGCGTTACTATTTGTTGTACCAGGGACACTACATGCACGCGGCGAAACATTAAAGTTTGGTTGACCTTGTAGACTGCATTGTTGGTTACGTATGCTAAGCGGTTGACTTTCATGCTGTTGCGGTGGAAAACTTCTATTATTACCAAAATGTGGTTCCTGTTGCTGATGATTTTGACGATATTGATAATCAGAATTCTGTCTGTGATTTAAGTCCTGGTAGTTGTCGTTCCTAAAGCGTCTGTTACTTTTCCTATTGAAATTACGTCCCTGATCATAATTACTGTAAGTTTGTTGACCTTGGTTATTACGCGAAAAGTTTTTGTTTACAAAAGAATAATCAGATTGTTGTACTTCCAAGAGCTGTAACAGATCTCTGAATGCTGAAATATTTTCCTTTTGTTGACCTGTTAAAAGTGACACTCTTAATGATCGTGGTAATTTAGAGATACATAATTGAATGAGTGCGGATTCACTGTACGGTTCACTTAGGTACTGGTTCTGTTGCACCATGTGCTCAAAAAATTGCGTCACACTGGGAAAATTGGAGTTCTCATAATTTGGTAAGCTAATTAACTGATCTCTAATTCCGCGCTGTGTCTTCTTCGACCAGTACGCTGACAGAAAAGCATTCTGAAACTCTTCTACCGAATAGCACTGTCTCGCGATCGGTCTCATACGAGTTGCCGGTTCGCCTTCCAAAAAGCTGCAAATAAATTCAAGTTTATGCGTTACAGGCCAAGTCGTTGGAAAGGCAAAGCTAAATTGTTGTATCCAGTCTAGCGGGTGAATCTGTGTTCTGTCGTTTTTAAACACTTTAAACTTTCTCACTGACAGAAAATGTTTGTAATCAAAATTATCGTCTCTGTGTTATGGAACAGGTTCAGGATTGTAAGAGAATCTATTGAACTGTGGTTGTTCGGAATCTAAGTCCCGTACTCTCTGTAGATTACCCAAATTACATGCGCTGCGTGAGTCTGACAAATGTTCACAACGTGGCGGATTCTGTGACGTATTGGTGACTGAAATAGTTTTCAACTCTGTTACTGTAACACTTTCGTCAATTTGGTTGATCTGTCTTGCTAATTTCTCGTCAACTTCCGTATTCGGAGTGTGTGAAACTTCCAGTGGCTCTAAATTAAACTCGTCGCGTATCTGTACTGCGTTTTTACGGCATTGTTCAGTGACTGCATTAATTTCGTGTATCTGTGTTTCGTTCGCTGAACATTGTTCAGTGACTGCATTAATCTTGTCTTTATGTGATTCTGTTGTGCCTACACGTGTGCTACTTAATTCTTGTGCAACAGTGCCAACTTCTTCATTACTGTTATTAGCACAAGTCTTAGTATCCACACGTAATTGTCCTCTATTATCATAATAATGCGCGGCAATGGCTTCAATCTGTTCATTAAGCTGTTCATTCCGTTCACTAAGTTGTTTGATTTTTTTATTAATGTTGTCTTGTTCTTCATTCGATTGTTTATACCTTTCATTAATTAATTCACTTCGTTTGAAACCGTTTTTCAGTCTTTCATTCATTAGTCGTAAAATTGCTATAATGTGATCCCGGCCAAAATTATCTACTCTGTTATCTGTGCTGTTTAATGGTGGATCTGGAATTGTTTCGCTTTCTGTAACCATTTGGTTATTTTGAGATTTACAAAAAGGTTTGTCAGTCGAATGTACACTGTCGGTCATTATTTCTGAATTAAATGGATCCGTCGTACTTTCAGAACACTGTTCATTTTCACTAGACAAATTTGTCTGTACGTTACTTGAATTTTCCAAATCGGGTGTGTTAAGCTCGGCAGCGCTCATTACAATAGAGCGTCCCGCGTCATCAATTGTCGTCAAATTAACAGACGAGACAATTGAGTTCGTTTGTTCATCATTAAGATAAAAGTCATCATTAGTGGTTGGAATGCATTGATTGTCAGTGAACGCAGGATTGTCATCATTACACTGCGGGTCACAATTACTATCGGTCACGCTGTTTAAGTGGGTAATTTCATTCAAAATACCTCGCGATACACTATTCAGTCTTTCGCGGCATTTTTACAATAGTCACAATTGTTCACAAAAGAAATAAGCACAGATGCAAAAAGCAACAAACACAAATACAACAGAGTAACGAATTGCCGTTGACCTGTAGAGAGAAAGTCACAAGATTAGTAAAAGCGTTGCGCCAAATCCTAATTATATCTAAGCAAATAAGAGCAGATACCTGACTGTTTTTCAAAAGATTCCCAACGAAATACGATCCTGGCAGGGTCGCCAAGTGTAACCTCCCCACAAAAATTTAAAAAGACAGAAATATAAAATGAATAGGAGCCAAGAAGCATAACCTCCCTAGCAATTAAATTTAATGACAATAAAAAATGAGAATCGCAATCTGACTCAAATATAAGTTCTTCACAAAAAAATTAAAGTCCATTCAGTGATAAGAAAATCTCAGTGATAATGATAACTCAATTAAACCGATATATCGGTCTTTGGCCCTTGTGCAAAAATCAGAATTAATTTCTTACCTCATTGAAACTGCTTGTCAAATTTCTGCTCTTATTGTTAGCCACGGCTTGGAGGAACTGCATTGCAAATAATATTTATTTTTTTTTAATTTAACTGAAACTTTTCTTTAAGGGAAATGGAAGGAAATCGTTGGTTTAATTAGATGATATTTTTTTTGTAAAAAAATTGCTTTGAAATCAAAATTATTATTGGGGCATTTGTTGGAAATTAATTACAATAAATAAACTTTACATTATCTGATGATTACCTTAATTAACAATATACCTCATTCAGCATCTTGACCAGAATGCCATGTCGACGCTCGCCGACTCCTCACACACACAACTGCACTCGACTGCTACAACCGACATACTGCACGCAACTGAACTGAGCTACTGCTATTGACAGACAGTACTGCACGACGACTACTGCTACTCAGAGAGAACCGCTCGCAACACTCGCGCGGTCAAGCGCAGACTAACTACGATAAATGGCTCTCTGGTCAAAGACTCTGCAATGCCTCGCCATCGCCGCCACACAACATACGTGTTTCAGTGTCTACCATAGAAGGATTACAGTTTACATGACAGTATCGAAACAGGGCTATTATTGATGGGCGACGGATTTCGTCAATGAACCGCATGTTCTGGTTAATAGCATCATTGTAAGCTGTGAGAGCACAAAAAAATAAATCCTTCTGTGGTATAGGATGTTTGTCTTCCCTGAGGAGGATGTGAGAATACTTTTCTTGCTATACGAAATGTACAAAAATGGAAGTAGGGACATCATCAAGATTTCACTGATGCTCAGATTTCCGGGATATTACCCCAGGTGAACATCTGTAGCACCGTCGAAAGTGTAATGTTGTTGCATTAATTTTAGGTGTAAGCGGTGCTGATATTAAAGACCATAAAAGTGGGTTAAAAGCTGTGAGCTATGTGAGGAAGTTAACCTTGCATTACTGCGCAACTGTTTCACCAGGTATCCAGTCTAGCTTACCAAATTCCCAACCAGACTAACATTAATTATAATCTTTTTGTATTCATCTTACAATAACCGGTGATATATATAAAAGACAATTTAAACAAAAAAAAAATAAATCAGTTTATATTTGGACATTTATTTTAACATTGATCATTGTTCCGTTAAAATTTCAGCATATCAAACTTGATTCATAACTAAACTGGTGCCTTATTTAGGATTGTGAAAATGTGAGTTTGTAATCTTACGGAACACATCAAACAGGGAGCCAAGATAGGGAGACTACATACAACACTGCATTCGTAAAATAACACACGAAGAACGTTGAAACGTATCCAAGAGGAAATTAACCACAACCAACCGATTCAATTTTCACCCAAAGAAGTTACGTTTGTAGCGCAATCCTGTCCGTCATGAAATCACCACACCCTGGTATACTAAATTCATACTAACTCTCTGTGAAATCTTCCCGAAAAGAACGTCTGAGTGCTACTTTGATGATTACACCACATGCTTCACGTGGTCAGCTTGGTTTACACAAAGAGTGTAACTCCACAGTAAATTTGATAATTAAAATAAATTAGATCGAAAAGCAATTTAACAAAAGAAAAACCCCGAATTGGTTACTATTGTCTTACTATTAACCTGATGGGTCAAACAGTTGTATAAGCACGTGGTACTGGTCTCACAAAGTACGGCCCACGTGGGTTGAACATAAAGAAAAGTTGCTATATTGAAAAATATTGTCAAGACGAGACGTTATAATCTCACGCACATTCGCATTTAAGATTGATGATCTTAGTTAGAGTTACTGATCAATACGTGGTTCCACTTTACTCACAAAGTAATGACAAAGCAACTAGCGGAAGATATTCTGAACTTCACACTCGAAATTCGCTGTGTTGCAATTTAAGATAACATTAGATATTTTAGAGCTAAACCTGAAATAAAGGTGATTAAATTTTCAGTTAGGCTGAACTTAAGATATCCTAAGTCCTACGGACTTAGCAGACACGTACTTAGCCGGAGATCTTACCACTTCAGACGCTCGCCGCGGATGGACTGACCTGGGCTCCTACCGAGCGTGCTTAACAGATACAAACAGAAGTGACCAGAGAGGCAGCTTCCTATACCAACATGACAAGGGACGGATAGGACCATACTAAGAATAGAAACCTCTTTGCTTCTAGAAAGCGTAGCTACCTGTTCCGACGTTGGTCCTACTGTTCTCTAGCAGACAGGCTTGTCTGCTACCATCAAGCATGCAACTAGAAATACATTTGCCCATTCATCCTCTCACACAGAAGGGAATTACATATAAACTGTGTTTTAAAGTGTAGTAGTGTGACAGATCGTTCCTGTTTATGTGTAAAAGTAACACGTTTCACTGCTCAGTCTCCTCCCAGATAGTCAGAAACACTACAGTAAATTTAGAAGAGGAATTTACGCCGTAAATGACAACAGATTTAAGAAATTAACGTGAAAGGAATCCAACAGAGACCTTTCAAAAGTCCAAATCAAACCGTATGGATTCTCCGCCACACATCGTGCACTTGCTGTTGGGAGCACTTCAGATATTAGGAAGACGACCATAATCTGTCATTTCCCAATCATCAAGTTCCTTTCAACGCTGGAAAGTAACAAACAGTCGTAATTTCTCAACAGCTGAAGCTATCGTACAGTTTTAACTTTCCAAACCTGCATTGCTGTCACATTATTACTTGATATCCCTGTATACAGCGCCCAAACAGTGACCTTGCACGTACATAAAAGAAACGGAATTCGAATGCGTTAAACGAGCCCTAAATGCAAATAGCCTTCAGCTTGACGAAGTGACTGATGTAGAGACGCTGTAGGTCAAGTAGGGCTGCGTTACGGATGGAAGACCGCCGTTTAATGAACGTCTGAGACTGAAGTGGCAATCACTCTCGGCTACAAAGCAGATAGAGCGACATGAGTGCCTGGACACTCATTAAATCGTAATTGACCACGGAAAGAAAACGCGTAGATTCGCAGTTTGTTTCCAGAAGCCACTTTGAGCCAATTAACTATGTTTTGAGTCATCGGTATTCTGGTTTGATGCGGCCCGCCACGAATTCCTCTCCTGTGCTAACCTCTTCATCTTACAGTAGCAACTGCAATTTAGGTCCTCAGTTATTTGCTGGGTGTGTTCCAATTACTGTTTTTCTCTTTAGCTTTTACCCCCCTTTACCATAGCAGATATTTGCCCCTGTGTTAACAGACGTCCTACCATCCTGCCCCTCCTTGTTAGTGTTTTCCATCTATTCCTGTCCACGCCGATTCTCCGAAGAACCACTCATTCCTTAACTTTTCAGTCCACCTAACTTTCGACATTCTTCTGTAGCACCACATATCAAACGCTTCGATTCTCTTCTTTTTGGTTTTTCCACAATCCATTCTTCACACCATACAATGCTGTGCTCCAATCTTACATTTGAAGACATTTCTTCGTCAAATTGAAGGCTATGTTTGATACTAGTAGATTTCTCTATGCCAGGAATGCCATTTTCGCCAGTACGAGTCTGCTTTTGGTGGCATTCTTGCTCCAGCCGTCATGGGTTATTTTGCTGCCTACGTAGCAGAATGCCTTTTCATTTACTTCGTGATTGCCAGTCCCGATGTTACGTTACTCACCTTCTCATTTTTGCTACTTCTCGTCTTTGCTACTTCTCGTCTTTGCTACTTCTCGTCTTTGCTACTTCTCGTCTTTGCTACTTCTCGTCTTTGCTACTTCTCGTCTTTGCTACTTCTCGTCTTTGCTACTTCTCGTCTTTGCTACTTCTCGTCTTTGCTACTTCTCGTCTTTGCTACTTCTCGTCTTTGCTACTTCTCGTCTTTGCTACTTCTCGTCTTTGCTACTTCTCGTCTTTGCTACTTCTCGTCTTTGCTACTTCTCGTCTTTGCTACTTCTCGTCTTTGCTACTTCTCGTCTTTCTTCGATTTACTCTCAATCCATGTTCTGTACTCGTTAGACTGCTCACTCCATTCAGCAGAGTCTGTAATTCTTCTTCATGTAGACTGAACGATGGGGGTGAAGGACCACATCCCTGTCTTACATCCTTTTCATTTCCAATCACTTCGTTCTTCGTCGTCCACTCCTGTTATTCCCTCTTCGTTCTTGTACATATTGTATATTATGTGTCTTTCCATACATATGACACGCTTTTTTCTGATAATTTCTAACATCTTGCACCATTCTACATAGTCGAACGCTTTTCCAGGCTGACAGATCCTATGAACGTCTCTCGATTTGTATTTAGTCTTTCTTCCATTATCAACTGCAACGTCAGAATTGGTTCTCTGGTGCCTTTACCTTTCCTAAAGCCCAACTGTTCATATAACACATCCTCAGTTCTCTGTTTCATTCTTATGTGTTATTTCTTATCAGCAACGTGGATACATGAGCTGCTAAGCTGACGGGGCGATAATTCTGGCAATTGTCAGCTCTTGCAGTCTTCGGAATTTTGTGAACAATATTTTTCCGAAAGTCAGATGGTATGTCGCCAGGCTCACACATTCGACAAACCAAGGTGAATGGTCTTTTTTTTCCCACTTCCCGCAATGATTTAGAAATTCTGATAGAATGTTGTCTATCCCTTCTGCCTTATTTTATCGTAAGTCCGCCAAAGTTCTCTTAAATGCGGATTGTAATACTGGATTCCCTATCTCTTCTAAATCGACTCCTGTTTCTTCTTATATCACATCAATCTATCTTCCCCCTCATAGAGGCACGCAGTGTTGTCTTTCCGCCTATCCGCTCTCTCCTCTCCATTTTAACAGTGGAATTCCCGTTGCACTCTTTATGTGACCACTCTTGCTTTTTCATTTCACGGAAGGTTATGTTGACTTTCCTGTATGCTGAGTCGGTCCTACAGACAATCATTTCATTTTGGATTTCTTCACGTTTTTCGCCTTGACTTCCCCAAACTTTCTAATTATTTCATTTCTAAGTGATTTGCTTTTCCATACTGCTAAATTTCTCTGGACATTTTTGTACTTCCACCTTTGATCGATCGGCTATAGTACAGAGTGTATACATCCCGGGACAGACGGGAAATCCGGAATTTTTTTCATCCGGGAGAAAACGGGGAACAACCTAGGAATTGTTCATTGTTCAGTTTTCAGTCAAATTTTTGTAACTTTGAGTGGCGAGAACTGATACTCCAGCAAAGAATTTTACTGTGTCTCTCTACTGCGGAATGATACTGCAGCAATAAATCATGAAAAACAAAAATAATAAATAAGTTCCGAAGGAAATAACTCCATTAACAACAAAACACGGTGCCCACACAAGTATCTGCCAACAGCAACGTGTGTCAACGAATTTACGACGAAGATCATACAATACTTCATAACAAACTGCTTCCGATAAGCGTGACGTCACAATTGTTCAGGTTAGGTTCGTTTGAACAGTTGCCAGCGGGCTCATGTGCATGCGCAGTATGAGTCGCGTGTTAGCAGTACTTTGTCCCATTTCTGTCTGCTTTAGCTGTATGAGCAGTAGCAACAAGTAATCCGATGCTACCCAGAAAGTTTTTCTGGCGCACCCAAGCTATCAAACTCGCGCATGCGCAGAGCAGTCTGAGCTGTAGCGACGGGGGGAGGTAGTCTCCACGTGATCCGTGTTTACGTTTAGTGATTTTATTGTTTCCTCTTCGTTCACAGTTCGCACGTCGAGTGAAAACAAAACGGATTTCTGTGGTCGAGAGCAATTATCACGTGAATTAAACTACGTAAGGACGGAAGGTTGAAATATGTTATTAGTTTCAGTTTCTGATTTTATTTCCACGTCTTTAATAGTTGCAGACTTTTTGTCGGTTTGCTAAAGAAATTTGGCCTTCATTGATCTTTTTCGCAGAGGCAGCCAATTTACTTGAAACGAATTTTTCATTCCACACTATTGGCTAGTTTCAACTGTTCTGTGAATTTCAAGCACACGTTTTCATTTTCTGACACGTATGGCACTATGCCATAATAAAGACACAAGCATGAAATAACCCAAGAAAATTTGCATACCGAAAACCACATTGAAAAGCTTAATATCAGGTTGGGAAATTGGGCTGTTTCGAAAATCAGCCTTTTGCAAACAGAATTAATTTATTTCAAATCTTAGTAAAGTGAGTCTCTCAAAGCCAAGGCAAGCATTTCCCACGAAGCTCTATAAAAAGAAATACATAAATTGTGTTTGCATAAGGCTGATTTTCAAAAGAACCCAAGAGAGTAGCTTCAGACTTTACTAAAATCAGTCTGTCAGGTTGGGGCCTACTTCATTATGAATCTGGACATATGAATGTGCCCTTTGTTCCGAATTACGCATTTTTAATGTGGTTTACAAAATTTCGATGCTCTTGCAGTATCCTCTGATGTCTTGTTTCTTTTATGGCGTAATGTCTCAATGCTACATCGTACCTGCGTACGAGCAGTATCGCCCGTTCTCTGGCGCTTGCTGGCAACTGGTGAAACGAACTTGTTTCTAATAGATCGCGGGAAAATGTTGCGAATGTTGGTTTGAAAAGCGTTGTATTGTATTGTATGTTAATCGAAGACCTAGAAACGACGGAGAGGCTCCGTCCCCGCCGCAGCCGCAGTGGTCCACAAACCCACGACGACTACCGCAGTCCATTTCACCCTTCCGCCGCACCACACCGAATCCAGGGTTATTCTGCGGTTCGGCTCCCGTTGGACCCCCCCCCCCCCCCCCCCCCCCCCCCCCCCCCCGAGGGAATGTCTCACACCAGACGATTGTAACCCCTGTGTTTGCGTGGTAGAGTAATGGTGGTGTACGCGTAAGTGGAGAACTTGTTTGCACAGCCGTCGCCGACATAGTGTAACTGAGGCGGAATAAGGGGAACCAGCCCGCATTCGCTGAGGCAGATGGAAAACCGCCTAAAAACCATCCACAGACTGGCCGGTTCACCGGACCTCGACACAAATCCGCCGGGCGGATTCGTGCCGGGGACCAGGCGCTCCTTCCCGCCCAGAAAGCCGCACGGCCAACCGGTCGGGCTATTGAAAAGCGTTACTTTCAAAGTAAATTTCGTTTTGCGCAAGATGAATTAAGTTACGTGTGAGAATGGGCGATGAATTCCCTAGATCACAGAGCGTTTGATTCTCATTTAAAACTTAACATTTTCAGAACGAGCCACTTGCAAGAATAGACCAGAATTTATGTTATTACTTAAAATGTTACTGACATTTGTTTGATGTATCTTAAAGTGTAACACACACAAAAGAGAACCAGTATTTTGCGGAAAAGCTTAGTTTCTCCTGTTGCTACACTGCGTATATTAATTTAAAACATTGACTTTTTGTATTTGTGTTTTCACACTACTTAACAGTGTTGTTGCAGTTGGCTGACTGCATCACGTGTCCTATGCTCCGAATATCTGCTGTCGTCGGCTGGCGAGATCACGTGACATAAACTATGATTGGCTACAAAGGCGCATCGTAAACTCGATTTCAGTGCTTCGGAAAGTAGTGTGCTGTATTTGGTGGAATTCGAATTTAGACTTTCGTAATAAGAAAATATGCATCGTACGTGTAATAAAGTGTAGAGTGCAGCAATCAGTCGTCCCTTTCAGATTTTATTATGGGAATCCATATTTTGGTTAGTAGCTAGCCGAAATCTGGATTTGTATAATGAAATCTTAAAAAGTACGACTGACTGCTGCACTCTATAATTTATATGTCACATACAGTTGCAGAGTGCATCCACTTCCCGAATCGAAGGTACCCTGTTGTATCGTACGTGTTGCTGCGGATCAGAGATCTTTCCAAAACCCTTCTTTTAATGCCAGGTAGCACTACGCTGGTGTATAAAACCTTCACCATTCAAAGAATAGAGTTTTACAGTTCTGTTGGAAGTATACTGTCACTTAACACGGAGAAAGTGTATTTTTAACCAGAAAGTCTGGGAAGAATCCGGGAATTTTTTTTCTTGTCCACGTATACACCATGTTGTATTTCGTGTGTTACCCATGGTTTCTTCGCAGTTACCTTCTATGAATCAATGTTTTTCTGTCCAACTTCTGTGATTCCCCTTTTTAGAGATGTCCATTCCTCTTCATGGTACTGCCTACTGAGATATTCCTTATCGTAGCCTCAGAGAACTTCATGCGTATCTTCTCATTGCTTAGTGCTTCCATATCCCACTTACCATAAGGAGCACACATGCATTTGCTTGCGAAGGTTGAGTTGGCCCTCGCAACTTGTTTCCGTAAAGGTACCGAGACGCTAAGGAAAACCAGACACGTATGTTTGCATCGTCTCTATGTAGTAAAAGACCGGTGACGACCTCAAGGCCCCAGCATAGATATAAGTTGGATACGATAATAAGTTGCTTAATAAATTAGTTTTACATCTGTGCGCACGCAACTCCGTGCAACGCAGGTCTTCTAGGTACTTAGAAAAGTAGGGAGCTGTTGGTTCGCCCTTCTGGTCATTGTCAGAGTTTCAACGCTGCTTTACGCTGTCACCACTGAGCAACTAAGAGCTGGTAGGACTAAGTGCAAAGCAATAGCGACTGAAAACGTCTCGTTCTCAGTAGTTACTGCATTCAATGTAGAAGCAGTAATGCCCAAATTTACTGGTCTCCTAACACCGAGGTTATTATTATTATTATTATTTCTTTCTTGTCTCAGACGTTATGTTCGGTTAAAAATGGAAGGTGACGCAGACCTTGATCAAGCGTGACTTCCTTTTAACTGTACGGTATATGTTACATCGCATTTAGGAACTTTCGGGTAACTGAACAAGTGTCAATAATTACATATTTCTGTAGTTGTATATATAAGTTTGGATGTAGCTGTATTGCATTGATGTACTGATGGATATTGTGTGGTATGACTCCTGTAGTTGAGAGTATAATTGGTATAATGTCAACTCTATCCTGATGCCACATGTCCTTGACTTCCTCAGCCAGTTGGATGTATTTTTCAATTTTTTCTCCTGTTTTCTTTTGTATATTTGTTGTATTGGGTATGGATATTTCGATTAGCTGTGTTAATTTCTTCTTTTTATTGGTGAGTATGATGTCAGGTTTGTTATGTGGTGTTGTTTTATCTGTTATAATGGTTCTGTTCCAGTATAATTTGTATTCATCGTTCTCCAGTACATTTTGTGGTGCATACTTGGATATGGGAACATGTTGTTTTATAAGTTTATGTTGTAAGGCAAGTTGTTGATGTATTATTTTTGCTACATTGTCACGTCTTCTGGGGTATTGTGTATTTGCTAGTATTGTACATCCACTTGTGATGTGATCTACTGTTTCTATTTGTTGTTTGCAAAGTCTGCATTTATCTGTTGTGGTATTGGGATCTTTAATAATATGCTTGCTGTAATATCTGGTGTTTATTGTTTGATCCTGTATTGCAATCATGAATCCTTCCGTCTCACTGTGTATATTGCCTTTTCTTAGCCATGTGTTGGATGCGTCTTGGTCGATGTGTGGCTGTGTTAGATGATACGGGTGCTTGCCATGTAGTGTTTTCTTTTTCCAATTTACTTTCTTCGTATCTGTTGATGTTATGTGATCTAAAGGGCTGTAGAAGTGGTTATGAAATTGCAGTGGTGTAGCCGATGTATTTATATGAGTGATTGCTTTGTGTATTTTGCTAGTTTCTGCTCGTTCTAGAAAGAATTTTCTTAAATTGTCTACCTGTCCATAATGTAGGTTTTTTATGTCGATAAATCCCCTTCCTCCTTCTTTTCTGCTTAATGTGAATCTTTCATTTGCTGAATGTATGTGATCTATTCTATATTTGTGGCATTGTGATCGTGTAAGTGTATTGAGTGCTTCTAGGTCTGTGTTACTCCATTTCACAACTCCAAATGAGTAGGTCAATATTGGTATAGCATAAGTATTTATAGCTTTTGTCTTGTTTCTTGCTGTCAATTCTGTTTTCAGTATTTTTGTTAGTCTTTGTCTATATTTTTCTTTTAGTTCTTCTTTAACATTTCTATTATCTATTCCTATTTTTGGCTGTATCCTAGATATTTATAGGCATCTGTTTTTTCCATCGCTTCTATGCAGTTGCTGTGGTTATCCAATATGTAATCTTCTTGTTTAGTGTGTTTTCCCTTGACTATGCTATTTTTCTTACATTTGTCGGTTCCAAAAGCCATATTTATATCATTGCTGAATACTTCTGTTATCTTTAGTAATTGGTTGAGTTGTTGATTTGTTGCTGCCAGTAGTTTTAGATCATCCATGTATAGCAAATGTGTGATTTTGTGTGGGTATGTTCCAGTAATATTGTATCCATAATTTGTATTATTTAGCATGTTGGATAGTGGCTTCAGAGCAAGGCAGAACCAGAAAGGGCTTAATGAGTCTCCTTGGTATATTCCACGCTTAATCTGTATTGGCTGTGATGTGATATTATTTGAATTTGTTTGGATATTAAGTGTGGTTTTCCAATTTTTCATTACTATGTTTAGGAACTGTGTCAATTTAGGATCTACTTTGTATATTTCCAATATCTGTAGTAACCATGAGTGGGGTACACTATCAAAAGCTTTTTGGTAATCAATGTATGCATAGTGTGGCGACCTTTGTTTAGTTTTAGCTTCATATGTCACCTCTGCATGTATTATCAGTTGCTCTTTACATCCTCGTGCTCCTTTGCAACAGCCGTTTTGTTCTTCATTTATAATTTTGTTCTGTGTTGTATGTGTCATTAATTTCTGTGTAATGACTGAAGTTAATATTTTGTATATTGTTGGTAGGCATGTTATGGGGCGATATTTAGCTGGGTTTGCTGTCTCTGCTTGATCTTTAGGTTTCAGATAAGTTATTCCATCTGTAAGTGTATCAGGGAATGTGTATGGGTCTGCAATGTAAATGTTAAATAATTTAGTTAGATGTGAATGTGTTCAGGTGAATTTCTTTAGCCAGATATTTGCTATTTTATCTTTTCCAGGGGCTTTCCAATTGTGAGTAGAATTAATTGCTTGGGTGACTTCATGTTGCAAAATTATCACTTCAGGCATTTGTGGTATCATCTTGTATGTATGTTTCTGCTTGTATCCACCGTGCATGCCTGTTATGTTGTACCGGGTTTGACCATATGTTGCTCCAGAAGTGTTCCATGTCTGTTATGTTTGGTGGATTGTCTATTTTAACGTGTGTGTTATCTATTGTCTGGTGAAATTTCTTTTGGTTTGTGTTGAATGTTTGGTTTTGTTTCCTTCTATTTTCACTTTTTTTGTATCTTCTAAGTCGTTTGGCCAATGCTTGTAATTTTTGCTTCTTTTCATCTAATTGCTCTATCGCTTCTTGTTGTGAGATTTTACCTAACCTTTTTCGTTTTTTGTCTGACATTTCATTTCTTATAAATTGTGTTAGCTGTCCGATGTCTTTTCTCAGTTTTTCTATTCTGATCTGTAGCCTGTGTTGCCATGCTGGTTTTGTGGGTTTCTTCTGTGTGTTGGTTGGTTCTGATCTCTGCCTAGTGTGTATATTTAATGTAGTGAGTGCTCCTATATAAACCAGTAGTTGTAACTCTTCCATAGTTGTGTTTTCATTTATTTTGTTGTGTATGATTGTGCTGATAGTTTTTATTGTTTCGACTTGTGGGTTATTTGGCGGTCTATGCAAGAGTGGTCTAATGTCTGTATTTGTGTCTTTGTATTCTATATATGTCAGCTGAAATTTGTCTTCTATATCTAACATGTGTGTCACTTCGTGCTCTATTTGTGCTTGTCTTAAGATTTCGTTTTCCTCCGATTGTTTAATTGATGCATGTTGTTCTTTGTTTGTTTGCTCTGGGATGTTTGAGTCCATTACTGTATTTTCTTCTTCTTCTGATTGCACATTATTTTGTTCCAGTATTTGTTGTACTTGTTGTTTGATGTTTTCTAATTCTGACTGAGGTATCCTGTTATTTTTTATTATTACACGGATCTGATCAGCTAGTCGCTGTTCTGTTAAAAATTTTAATTCTGGGTATCTGGTAACAAATGTTGTGTATACTTGTGATCTGTATCCAGTTGTGTTGGTTCCTAGGTTTGTTGCTTGGTAATAACAGAACATGAGGTGTCGATTAACTTCATCTGACCATCTCATCCTCTGTCTTTGTTTTCCTTCTAGGGTGGTTGCAGGAAGCATATCCTGCAAAACACGTCTATTTGGATTTGAATTATTTTCCAGTTGGCTAGCAGTGTCGTTTCCATTGTGGGCAGGCATAGGGTTCAAGCGTCGTCCCCGACCATGACGGCGCTTGTCCGAGGCTTCTTTAGTTCTGTCCTGAACCAACTAATCACACTAAAAGGGGGGTTAGCCCTATTAGTGGTTTGTTCTTTTCGTCGCCTTTTATGACTGGCAGAACATACCGGAGGCCTATTCTTTTTCCTGGCCTCCACGGGAATTTTATTATTATTATTACATAATTAATTTTCTGTTTATTTGCAAGCAGCCTACATGCCTGCCGTCCGGTACACATCGAAATACCCACGCCACAGTACAGTAGCACGACGCTAGGGGAGCCGCAACCTAATGGCACAGTCCAGTCCATTGAGAAGGGCTACTCCATTCTGTTTTGGTTCTCTAGGGCGTACTGCGGTAGTGTCGTGCGGGGATCTGAATGTGTCAAAGGATCGAGGTGACAATTTCTTCATGACCAGCCCTTGTGCATGTCCTGCTTAAAGGTTACCCAAAACAGCGGTGATTTCTGCGACAGGGCATCTGAAAACTTGATGTTTCACGCACAGAAGAGTTTCATTGAACTACAGCGGCCACGGAAGCTTATGCTGTAATCATTTGGTTTTCCGAAATGCACATTTCAGTTCGTAATTCGCACCAGACGTTATGTTACTATCATCTCAAATCGGCGCTTTCCATTTTTAATCAATTTGATACACTGCGTGTCGTCCTCTTACACTGAGATGACAGAAGTCCTGGGGAACCCCCAATATCGTGGGAGGGCGACTTTACGTGGCATGTACTTGTTAAGTCGTTGGAGGTCCCTTGCAGATATACTGAACCATGCTGCCTCTATAGCCGTCCATAATTGCGAATGTGTAGCCGGTGCATAATTTTGTTTACGAACTGACCTTACGATTATGTTCGCCGGGATTCATGTCCTGCGATCTGGGTGCCCATATCATTCACTCGAATTGTCCACGCTGTTCTTCAAACGAATCGAAAATAGTTGTCCCCCCACAGACATGGCGCATTGCCATCCATAAAAGTTACATCTTTGCTTGGGAACGTGACGTCCATCAATGGCTACAAATGGTCTCTAATTAGCTGAAAAGCCAAAGTACCTAGAGCATTCCAAGTAAATACAACTCAACACTATTACGGAGCCCCCACTAGCTTGCACAGTGCCTTGTTGACAAGTTAGTTCCATGTCTTCGTAGGGTCTGCGCCACGCTCTAATACTACCATCAACTCTTACTAACTGAAATCGGTACTCAAATGAACCGGCCACTGTTTTCCAGTAATCTAGGGTCCAAAATACGCGATCGACTCCAGGAGAGACGCTGCAGGCAATGTCATGTGTCAACAAAGGAACTCGAGTCAGTCGTCTGCTGCCTTAGCATATTACCGCATAAATTTCGCCACATTGTCCTAACGGATTCGTTAGTTGTGTGTGCTACATAGATTTCTGCGGTTACTTCACGCAGTGTTGTTTATATGTTGGCACTGACAGCACTAAGCAAACGCCACTGCTCTCTGTCGTCAAGTGAAGACCACCGGCCACGGCATTGTCCGTGCTGAAAAGTAATGCCTGAAAACTGGTATTCTCGGCACACTCTTAACGCTGGGGATCTCGGAATACTGAATTCTGCCGGCCAGAGTGGCCGAGCGGCTCTAGGCGCTACAGTCTGGAACCGCGCTACCGTACGCTAAGTTCTAGGGGACTGATGTCCTCAGCAGTTAACTCCCATAGTGCTCAGAGCCATTTGAACCAGTACTGAATTCCCTAAAGGTTCCGAAATGGAATGTCTCTTGCGTTTAGTTCCAACTACTACTCCGCGTTCAGAAACTGTTAATTGACTAATCACGTCTGAAACCTTTCCACACCCGTCACCTGAGCACAGATGTCAGCTCGGCCAGTGCACTCCCCTTTCATACTTTGTGTACGCGATACTACCGCTATTTGTATGTGTGCTTATCGTTATCGGCTTCTGTCGCAGTGTACATTCTACAACGGCAAAACGATAATTGATGCATATACTATGTTTGGACTCTGCTACTCACTCCAACTGCCATCTAGTGGCAGCTTCAAACTGGGCAGATCGGACTGTCCAGTATAATGTGTTCCCTGTCGGGAGACCTGGCAACCGAATCTGCAGAAGGAATATGTTGCATTCATGCATGAATATGTCCAACTGGGACACATAGAGATCTCTAATACTCAAGGTATTATTGGTCCAAGGTGTTACCTTCCATTTCAAAAAATGCAGCTCCACTACTAAACTGAGGATAGTATTTGCTGGGTCTGCTGCCACTTCTAGTGGAGTATCTCTCAGTGATATCTAGATGGTTGGGCCCACTGTCCAGCCACATTTATTTTCCATTATTATAAAATTTCGCTCCTTTAATGTGGCTCTGTCAGCTGACATAGCAAAAATATATCGCCAAGTGTCTCTCCATCCTGATGATAGGAATTTCCTGAGAACTCTGTGGCGGGAATCACCGTCTGAACCGATTCACGAATATAGACTGTGCACACTCACTCACGGAACCGCTCCTTCTGCCTTTCTTGCCACTACATGTCTTCAACAGTTGGCTTTGGAAAATCAAAATAGATTTCCAATGGCATCGCAAGCCTTGATGTTTAGCTTTTATGTGGACGACTTCTAAAGTGGCTCAGCTACGGAAGCTGAAGCTCAGGAACTACAGACCCAGCTGACTCAACTACATGCTTTTGGGGCTGTTTCCACTGAGTAAATGGTGCTCCAGTAGTCACAAGGTCATGGAAAAAATTCCTGTGCAGGACAGAGAAACTTCTTTGCCTTGTCATCTTACTGTTGAACAAGGCATAAAAACGTTAAGGGGTATTATGGCACATTCCATTGTCATGTGCAGCTGAAGAGTCATCGGCTCTCAAACGTTACCAAACGCAATGTCCTGTCTACAATAGCATCAATCTATCACCCGCTGGGGCTTCTAGGTCCAGCAGTCATAAGACATAAGTTGTTCTTGAAGCGCTTGTGGCAACTAAGCCTTGATTGGGATCAAATTCTTCCATCCAACCTCACTGATGAATGGAATGCTATTCGTGTGCAACTGCCTTCCCTAAATGGTATTTTGATTAACAGGAAGATCATTACTTGCCCCCCCCCCGTACATTAAATTAGAAATTGATGGTTTTCGTGATGCTTCACAGTTGGCATATGGTGCGTGTGTATACGGCGATGAGTTCTTGCCAATAACAGTGTGTTGATCTCATTGGCTGCAGCCAAATCTCGGGTCTCCCCTGTAAAACAATAGTCTCATCCACGACTGGAATTATGTGGTGCTCTGCTTCGTGCCCGACTCATTCACAAGGTGGCCAATGCCTTACACATCATAGATAGTGGCGACACCCATTTGTGGACGGACTCCACAATAGTTCTCTGTTGGCTGCAGCATAGTCCTCGTCACTGGAAAACCTTTGTTGCCAACAGAGTCTCTGAAATCCAGGAAATAAGTTCAGTTGCCAGCTGGAGACATGTCAAATCAGAGGATAACCCTGCTGACCACTTATCACCGACATTTGAACCTGACAGCAGTACAATCCTACTGCCGCTAACAAACATGTCACATGAGGACCTCGAAGGTAAGGTAGCGAAATTGCTGGTAGGGAGATATGTTGACGTTTTTCCCTTGCTCTGTCTGCGCGTGGAACAGGAAAGGAAACGATTAGTACTGACACAGGATACCATCCGCCATGCTCCGTACGATGGTTTGCATGGTACGTATGTAATGTAGATAAAGATTATATAATTTCTAAAAAAAAAATTGTTCAAATGGCTCTGAGCACTATGGGACTTAACTTCTGAGGTCATCAGTCCCCTGGAACTTAGAACTACTTAAACCTAACTAACCTAAGGACATTACACACATCCATGCCCGAGGAAGGATTCCAACCTGGGACCGTAGCGGTCACGCAGTTCCAGACTGTAGCGTCTAGAACCGCTCGGCCACTTCGGTATGATTTCTAACCGAATTCTCTTCTCCACACACCATTCTCTTCGTTCCATTGGCCCAGGAATTTGTATCAAGGTCTTTGGTTGGTTGGTGGGTGGGATGGGACCAAATAGCGAGGTATCCAGTCCCATTGGATTGGGGAAGGATGGGGAAGGAAGTCGGCTGTGGCATTTCAAAGCAACCATCCCAGCATTTGCCTGGGAAATCACTGCAGATGGCCAGACGCGAGTTTGAACCGCCGTCCTTCGGAATGAGAGTCCAGTGTGCTAACCAACCACTGCGCCACCTCGCTCGGTCTCGAGATATTCAGGTACTTAAAGCTCCTTTTCATCAAATTTCTTTAGTGATCCGGTTTCAGCACTGTATGTTAGCACCGGCCTTACTAAAACTTTATAAATCATAACTTAGTTTTTCTGAATAGAACCTTAGGTGGTCATAGTAGCACTTTTTGGTGGGCAACTTTGGTTTTTGGGTTTGAGGCGACGTTGTTCCTACAGTTTATTTCTAATCCAAGGTAAATGAAACTGCGCCTATCATCAATGTTAGAAGAACCAATTTCTGTGAACAGTCTTCATTGATTAATAGCATCTACTTTGTTTTCCCTTCATTTATCTTCTTTCATTGCTCTTTGAGTTCTTGGAATTGCATCAGTATCATCTGCATATGATTTGTACGTGATAGTCCCAAGGTTATATTACACAATAGGTAGGACAGTGATCTCCTTGTCCTACTCCATTTCTTTGCGGTCACTTTATATGGTGACAATTTTCAATATCTTAATTGGATTCCTGGTGTTTTCCATACTGGCTTTCACGAAGGCCATCAGTTTATTAAGAAGCTCTGATTATTCTATAGCTATACACAGCCACTTTCTGAAATCGGCCCTTCCCGTTTTTAACCATTTTTATGCACTGAAATGGTATATCATTCCTTTCACCCTCGTTTCTGTTCCATTCAGAAGAGGAAAGATCGCCGTCACTACCTTCTGAATTTCTTTAATTTTGCAATCACTTTTGTAATTCCAGATAACCTCTACTATGAGAGTAATTCTTCTACATAGAATTTGCCTTATCATCCTTCTTTTGCTTCCATCCATGTTTTGTGTTGTAGATTAGTACAAAAACATACTCTCCACTGTAGCGCCAATGCTGGCCTTGAATGACACGGACATTTATACCTATGAAAGACGCTATCGCCATCTGGGAAGAAAGTAAGCACGAAGGGATGCAGATGATCCCCAATAGTGTTCAGGTATTCCACGGCTGTCATATGGCCTTTCGTTATTACCACAACCGCAGTGGATTCCCAGGTGAATGTCCTACATCCCATAGTACTGCCCCTTCCGGCCTGGGTTCGAGCTGCATTGCGCGTTTCGAGCAGCAGTTTGCTTGACTGACGGAGTATCCAGATAATCGACCTAGTGCAACAAGAAATGTTACTAAGCGATATATGAAGATGGTTTGAATAGTTCTCGGAACAGAATAGAAAAAAGTACTTACATCACTTAAACTTTTTTTTAATTTTTCAATTTAGTCTCCTTCTAGATTAATGCGCTTAGTCCAACAATGTTCCAGTGGCTTGATCCCATCTCGAAAATGAGTTTCCTTCAGGCCTGCAAAATATTTGTCAACTCCGGCTATCAGTTGTTGGTTTGAAGTGAATCTTGGTCCACCAAGAAAAATTTCCAGTTTTGGGAAGAGACGGAAGACCGACGGAGCCATATCAGGTGAATAAGGCGAGTGTGGGAACAATTCATACCTTAGTTCGTGTAATTTTGGCATGGCGACGGCACACAAATGGTACTCCACGGCTCCGAGCACACAGCCCCATACAAAAGGCATCACAACCACAGTGACCCGGTGTACCACCAGGCAGTAAACCAAAATCGTACTAAGCCAAATCAGGGACCGTGCGGGCGCACGTCAAGAATCGCGGCACCAATCTTACAGATAATTTTTTTCCATTTCTAATTCTTCAGTTAAATTGTGATATACCCTTTCAGATGACATCTGGTACGCGTGAGCAAAAAAATGGTTCAAATGGCTCTGAGCACTATGGGATTAACTTCTGAGGTCATCAGTCCCCTAGAACTTAGAACTAATTTAACCTGACTAACCTAAGGACATCACACACATCCATGCCCGAAGCAGGACTCGAACCTGCGAACGTAGCGGTCGCATCTTTCCAGACTGTAGCGCCTAGAACCGCTCGGCCACCCCGGCCGGCAAGCGTGAGCAATTTCACGCACTTTCAATCGGCGATCCTCCGTGACCATTTTTTGCACTTTTGCAGTGATTTTTGGAGTAAGTGACGCATCTTGGCCGACCATTGCGCGGTTCAAATTTAAACTAATTTGTCAACTTGGCAACAGTTGAATATGAAGGAGCAGAGTCTCTCATTGTATTCTGGAAATCGGCAGATATGTCCTTTGCTTTCATACCTTTGTTTATGAAGTATTTAATCACTGCTCGAATCTCGATTCTTTTTTCATCTTCGCAAATCACTATGCGGGAACAACAACAGAGCCACGTCACCGCCACAGTTCTCTTACAAGAGCACTGTCGTGGCACATGCTTGTATCACGTGAACAACTCGTTGCTCTAGCGCTGACCTCTCGTGGTGATTCCGAGAACTTTTAAAAACCACCCTCGTATTTCCATTGTTCCACGGTCCAATCTACACGACTCCGTGCCCCTTAAAATCGCAACTCGTCCGATGTCGCCGGTCAATGTGAGATCACATAGGGGTCATCCGCAGCGAAGACCCACGTCCAGCAATGTGCGCAGAACGTTGTTCTGCGAAACACTAGTGCCAGCACCAACATTGTAACGGCAGAGCCTTCAGTCTCCACTTTTTAATATGGTACTTTATCGCCTGCCGTGATTTCATCATCGTCCTTCAACCGTTTTGCGTAGGCTAGCTGTTAATACATCGTAGGTACAGGACAGCGGCCGCTCCTATATATCCGTAGAAAAATTACCAACAACTGTATTTTTTCAGAAGTTTTTTTATTTACACAACGAGCTTTGGCATCTCATTTATGCCACCTTGAGGCCTATATGTACTCAATGTATAGAGAATCAGATACATCAATGCATGCATAACTGATGCTGTCTGTAGCTGGATTCCGTGAATTTTTTGTGGAGTGTATACCTTGAAGACTTGATAGTAACTCTCACTCCACATAAAATTCACGGAATCCAGGTATCGATGGCGCCTGTTCTCCGTGCATTGATGTATCTGATACATGGAGTGCATACGGGCCTGAAGATGACATTGAGATGCTGGAACTGATGGTACAAAGAAAATAAGTTTCTGAAAACATATAGCTGTTGAGTGATTTTTCTTCAATGGTAATTTTCCATAGTTGCTCACGACAGTAGCACACGAACAGCCGACCAGCATCGACGTTTCCGAGATGTTCGTTCCCAGAGGCTGAGCTGTAACACTCTGATTTTGTCAAATCGCTTCACTGAGTTCCGTATTTGCGTCTTGTATCGCCGATAGAATGATTACCCTGTTCATCTCGGCTCCGTCCTCGTATTTCCCTTACCGTGTCACATACCCCTACTCCGGCGGTGGCAATAGTCACGATGTTCTGGTTCGGGGTACATAACTTGATGGGGATTTGAACTTCATCCCTTCTGAATGCGGTTGTCAGAGGTAAGTCCACCTGTAAAAGAACAAATGACAACCAACGCATCAGCTGTGTCGCTCTGGAAACTGACCGATGTTGTGTTACGGGGTAGTCCTTTGCGTTGCTAAATGAGGACGCCTCAGACGGAAGCTAAGTAATTTTTATTTCTTTCCGATGGACAGCGGTGGCGTGCAGTCGTACGGCCGAAACCAGGGCAAGGACACGATGACGTCGCAAGGTAGTCAGTACTCGTCCTTGGACAGCCTGGAGGTTGTAGAAAAAGTTGCAGTTCACTTGGTAAAAGCCGGAGAATAATTATGGAGGCCATCCACATGTCACATCGCCCCTTATAACTAGTATATTCGCTTTTGAGCGTGGAATTCAAATCATTAAATCCGCTAACAATGCACATTGCACTGCGCATGCAAATGACCTGACTAAAATTGGGAGATTTCACACACAGGTAAATTTTGTGCACAGATAGACGGAATTTTTCTATGTATTGTTTCTTTAGCTATTTTGTATTTAACTTATTTATGTTATCTAAAATACGAATTTTATGTGTGAATTTGATATATCTCTTATTTTACGTAATTTTAATGCTATACCCAGAGAGAAATTAATTCAGTAAAAGGAAAGAACGAAAACGTTGAGAAAGAGGATCAGATTATGGGGGTTGAAGCGACAGTGTATGATTTCCTTGTGAAACAAAGTTTAAATTGTTAAGGATCAATTGCTTCTCTGTAGAGGTTGTGAGGAGAGCTCGAGTCACCAAGGATTTGATACTAGGCTAATGATATTATACAGGGAGGACTGACTGCCTGAGACGTCTGAACGGGAAATCGAACAGATTCGGTGAAATACCGTTTTCTTATGTGAACTGAGTTGCACGTGTGAGAACAACGGGCAGAAATACGAGGCGTGATCTCAGAGTGACGAATATTTTATAATTTCGCGTGTGCTGTTAGTCAATTTTTTCAAGTCATGTTTTCCGACTAGTTTGGTGCTGCCCGCCACGAATTCCTCTCCTGTGTCAACCGTTTCATCTGAGTAGAAATTGCACTCTACGTCCTCAATTATTTGCTGGATATATTCCAATCTCTGTCTTTCTCTACAGTTTTAACCCTCTACATCGCCCTGTAGTTCCATGGAAGTTACTCCGATGCCTAAACAGATGCCCTATCATCCTCTCCCTTTTTCGTGCCAGTGTTTTCCATGTATTCCTTTCCTTGCCGAATCTGCAGAGAACCTCCTCATTCCTTACCTTATCAGTCCACCTAATTTTCGACATTCTTCTGTAGCACCACATCTCAAATGCTTCGATTCTCTTCTGTTCCGGTTTTCCCACAGTCAGTGTCTCACTACCAAACAATGCTGTGCTCCAAATGCACAGTCTCAAATTTCTTCGTCAAGTTAAGACTTATATTTGATACCAGTAGACTTCTCTTGGACAGGAATGCCCTTTTCGCCAGTACTATTCTACTTTTTGTGTTCTCCTTCCTCCGTCCGTCACGCTTCATTTTGCTGCCTAGGCAGTGCAGTTCCTTAACTTCGTCTACTTCGTGACCATCAGTCCTGGTGTTAAGTTTGTCGCTGTTCTCACATCTTCTGCTTTTCATTACTCTCGTCTTTCTTCGATTTACTCTCAGTGCATATTCTGTAGTCATTGGACTGTTCGTTCCATTCGGAACATCCTGCCAACTCTTCTTCACTTTTACTGAGGACAGCAATGTGATAAGCGAATCTTACATACAGCTAGACATCTACATGGATACTCCGCATATCACATTAAAGTGCCTGGCGGAGTGTTCATCGAACCACCTTCACAATAGTTCTTAATTATTCCGATCTCGAACAACGCGCGGAAAAAGCAAACTCTTATATATATCCGTGGGAGCTCTTATTTCCCTTACTTTATTACGATGATTGTTTCTCCCTATGTATGTCGGCATCAACAAAATATTCTCCCATTTGAAGGAGAAAGTTGGTGACTGAAATTTCATGAGAATGTTCCGCCGCAACGAAAAATTCTTAGTTTTAATTATGTCGACACCAAATCCTATATCATTTCAGTGGCACTCTCTCCCCTATTTCGCGATAATACAAAACGTGCTGCTCTTCTTTGAACTTTCTCGATGTACTCTGTCAATCCTATCTGGTAAGGATCCCACACCGATCAGCATTGTTCTATAAAAGACGGACAAGCGTATTGTAGGCAGTTTCCTTAGTAGATCTGTTACATTTTCTAGGTGTCCTGCCAATAAAACGCAGTCTCTGGTTAGCCTTTCCCACAACATTTTCTGCGCGTTCCTTCCAATTTAAGTTGTTCATAGTTGTAATTCCTAGGTATTTAGTTGAATTAACGGCCTTTAGATTTGACTGATGTATCGTGTAACCGAAGTTTAGCTCACTCATGTGGATGTCCTCACACTTTCCGTTATTTAGGATCAATTGCCAATTATCGCACTATACAGATATCGTTTCTAAATCGTTTTGCAATTTGTGAAACTCGAGCAGGAGCTACACACAGAAATAACAAACATACCGCGCAGTTCTTGCAGTTCAGCTACTCACATGAAACTGTTTGTGTTGTTAAAGTTAAACCATTCACTGACGTGGAGAAGAGCACATGTTCGAACTGGCTGATAGAACTGTAATTCCACCAAACCCTCCGTCAGGCTTATCAAGGTCATGCGCCCTTAAATGAGAAAAAATGTATGACATACCTTCCTACCAAAAGAAGAAATCTATCAAGAACTTAAATTTCTGTCGTATACAATTGGCCAACATGTGTCAAAGAATAAACCATGTGTGGAGTAGAATGCCTAAGAGAATGGAAAATTGTCATTTGTTTGATTTTTGTTCACATTAGCAATGATGTGAAAGTTGAGTATTAAGACAGCCGAAAACGCTGGTATAAATGTAAAATATCTAATCACGATGATTTTGAAGGTGATCGGTGACACTGATGTGGAGGAATATATAAAATTCTTTCCGAACTATAAAATTCCCGTTAATTTCTGTACACTGTATTCGGACTATTTAGCAAATGAAGGCCCAAATACCGTCGCGTGTGCGTTCATTCGTATTTGAAAACATGTATTTAAGTGAAAATTTTGAACCCCATCCAAACATTTCCTACCTAGCGACTGGAAAATATTTATTTGCTCCAAAACTGTGAACTCTCCAGCAACTTACCACAACAAAGGAATTATATCCTTTGTGTCTGATTTGCATCCGTTCACAACGAATGCAGCAGCATCTTTCGCTATCTTCAGGTGCCGTACGCGCAGCTTACTTACAAACATCGTTGGCAACAGAAAGAGGTTAATAATGGGAGGCAAGCACTTAAATGTGTCACGCGTGTATTCAGTGTAGCGATCATTAATAGTTTGGAATCAACAAAAAGTTCAAAGACTTCATCATGATTCTTTCAGGGATTAGGCTGTTGCCTGTTCCGAACTCACAAACAAAATCATCTCCATCTTTTCTTAGGCCTTCCAGTATACCTTTCCCCATTCGGCTTGCAGTTCAGGATATTCCTAGGAATTCTGTGACCTGACATTCTCATGAGGTGTTGTTTCCAATCTTCATGACATATCTGAATTCTTTCATTTATTCTGAAATCATTTAATTCTGCTCTAATATCTTCGTTTCTAATCATCTCTCTTCTTGTGCAACCTTTCGTCTTTCTTAGGAACCCCATTTCTGCTGTTTGAATTTTATCTTATTTATATATAACGCTCAGTGTTCTGCTAATGGTACCACATACAGCTTGGCATTTGTGTGTTTTAATTTCAGTATCCGGTTCTAAATTGAAATTTGCGGTACAGCCCAAATAAGAGATCTGAGACACTTGTTCTAAAACTGAGTTATTCAAAACAATTTTTTGATCTGACTGGAATGACATTTTTGTTTTGTTACTAGAAATGTTAAAAGTTGTACTTCTTACGAATTTCGTTCAGCTGGTATACTGATCTCCAGAGGCCATCTTCATTCTTTTGAATAACGACGATGTCAACAAGGAAACAAAAGTACATTCATGTGTTCCTCATTTGTTTGGTAGTTCCTTCGTTTACTTTACGCTTTCATTTGCGAAGAATGATGTCAGTGTAGATATTAAAAAGGGTAGGTGATACTCCGCATCCTTGTCTAACGCCTTGGTTAGTAATTATTTCTTCTAACCGATTCCTACCTGTGTTTATGACAATGCCTGTAGTTTTGTAAAGACCTTACTCACTTATTTATCAAATAGCTTAGGAGTAAGAACCCTCTCGTAGGCGAAATAGCACAAGTGTTCATTATATTGACTTGGACGTTTTGAAGTTCGCTTGTTCGTAGCATCTTAATAATGATTATGGTGGTGAGCCGGCCGGTGTGGCCGTGCGGTTCTAGGCGCTTCAGTCGGGAACCGCGAGACCGCTACGGTCGCATGTTCGAGTCCTGCCTCGGGCATGGATGTGTGTGATGTCCTTAGGTTAGTCAGGTTTAAGTAGTTCTAAGTTCTAGGGGACTGATGACCTCAGATGCTAAGTCCCATAGTGCTCTGAGCCATAATGGTGGTGATAACAACATGCACACCCAGTCCCGATCTGGCCGAATACCCGACGCGGCCGGGAATCAAACGCGTCTCCCTGTGATCAAGAGTCAGCAACGCTAACCACAAGATGTTCACGGGTATTATGCAAATTTAGTATTTGGATTACTTCGTGTGTTTTTAGTCCCATTTTACGCCGAAGTAAAGATAAGCGGCGGGAGGACAATGAGCTAAATACTCAAGAACAAAATTAGAGTTGTAACACTTTCGTCAGGCTTGGTTAAATGCAAAGATGTCAAAAGCGAATAGAAATCGTTGGGACAAAACATTGAACTTGTTCCTGAAAATTGTAAAACCAAATCTTCATAGAAGTTATTACACATGTTGCCGTAAGTCCGTTACACACAAATTCCAACATTATTTCCTAAATCATTTATGACAAAACAGAGGAAAAATTCAATTTGGAAGCAGGGAGCGAAACTCCCCCTCCCCTCTCTCTCCCTCTCGACCCTCCACCACCCCACTCGAAACACAAATGGAAGTATTTTTTATCATTGTGTCAGCCCTTTCAGCTTCACAGTAGGATGAAGAAAAAGTTAAAGGCACTTAATACGGGCAATTTTGAATGAAGCTATTACCGTACTATTTATCGCAGACCTACTGTAGCAGACCTATTTCTCAAAACTACACATCCGAGCTTGGTTATGTGAAATGCTTTTCACAAACCATCAAGAAAGAAGTGCTCAGCCTCACATAGCCTGGAATCAGTTCGAAACAGTAGGAAAACGTGGCCAGCTTCAGCATTTCAAATATAAAGCTGATACAGAATCAGTGTTGTAGGATAAAACACTTAAATCTGAACATTTTTTGTTTGAAACATTTTTATTTTTTCCGCTAAAAGCGTTTTCAAAACTGTCTCGTTGAAAATATTAAAGGAAACTAACATTTTTTGTGAGGTGGTAGTAGCTATTGAAACTTAATTATTAATGCTGAAATACAGAAAAGATTTTTATTACACTGTGTCTGTGCGTCTGATCTGACAAGTGGAGCCTAAAGGAAGAGATCCATTCAGTTAGTACATCATGTAGATATAGACGAACAGTTAACAGCCAATTCACAATCATAACGCCGGAATTATCTACATGTACATTCTCAAAGAGATATTTTGCACGGAAGCGGAAGAAAAGAGTGCAGTAGTAGTAGTCACCGATTTTCCCTGGTTAACAAAAATATGAGAGAGAGCGGTATCATCTCGATGTTACGCTGCGGTTCATCGTCGGATCACGCGAACTGTAAACGTCACGATTTAGATAGCCTGATACTCCCCTGCGCGATCTCTCATAAAAGACCTTCCGCCACCATCGATTGTGGCGGCCAATGGCTACTCGACGTGGACAGTACGTACTGCCTGCTCCAGAAGACTAACAAAATTGACTGATCCTGCTAGGTTCTATTTAAAGACAACAAAACAGCACAGTGTCGGGGTTCGCAATATTTCCTGTTGCTAGCCTAATCGGCGTTCTTAGAAGAAAACTAGGTAACTTTCACCTCTCCTAATCGACAGACCACCATCTACCTACCGGCTGATAAAGGCCACTTGCAATACCGGCCGGAAAGTTGGTTCAACATTTCGCAGTATGTCGCTGCCTGAAACATAGAATTTTGGAGATTGTATACACAACTACTACTACTACTACTACTACTACTATTATTATTATTATTATTATTATTATTATTATTATTATTAAGGGCAATAAATCAAAGGCACGACATATAAAGTGTCCAAGAAAAAAATGAAATGATCGTATGGCATTGTTGGCCGGGAGGCCCCATGCGGGGAAGTTCGGCCGCCGTATTGCAAGTCCTTTTTAGTTGACGCCACTTCGGCGACTTGCGAGTCAATGATGATAAGATAGGAAATGATAGACCGGGGCCGGCCGGGGTGGCCGAGCGGTTCTGGGCGCTACAACCAGGAACCGCGCGACCGCTACGGTCGCAGGTTCGAATCCTGCCTCGGGCATGGATGTGTGTGATGTCCTTACGTTAGTTAAGTTTAAGTAGTTCTCAGTTCTAGGGGACTGATGACCTCAGCAGTTAAGTCCCATAGTGCTCAGTGCCATTTTTGATTGACCGGGATTTGGGAAACATGCCAGTGCTTGGTAGCTATTTGCTAGCACATACAGGTACTTTAGGAAATCCACAGTGCATGAAGATAGGTAAAAGTGGGGAGAAAGGAAATTTTTTCCAAAAATTTGTAAACAACGAAGATTATTGAGTTAAATATATTGATATTTTTAATTCCAAACGATAATTTATTTAAAATAGGAAATTCAGAAAGTGATTTTGCCTCAATCTGATACGTCAGATTTATTTTTAATCCCACCTGTTATTCTACAAGGTTCCTGTTACTTTCTTTGTGTTGTTCATCCTGGTAGCTCTAAGAAAATTGTCTTCTTGATTACAGTATAGCAACAAGAATTATTGCTGTTACAGTAGAATCCACACCGATCGCTGTGGTGCAAACCATCACTAACATTCCACCACCTGAACTGCAACGCCAAGAGGCAACCAGTCGAGAATGGAGGAAGCTAAATAACCCCGACTGCCCCAAAGACCTTGCAGTCCATACAGTCGTAAATGACCATCCACCAGATCGCTTGATATCACGCATTCTACTGTGGCATA